>NC_022020.1:21037915-21048237 GCF_000317375.1 Microtus ochrogaster
AAAAGAAAGAAAAAGCTGTAAGTCAGTAACCAAATAAATTTGAAAGTGCATAAATATATGAATAGTAGAAGAAGCTTACATGGGAAATTAGACAATACTTTGAAATAAGTAGAAGAAAGGTAGAACACATAAAGCATGGGTCATCCTGGAGGGAGAAAAACTTAAAGTGACCCCATTCAAATCAAGTGAGACAAGGCTGTCTGGTGTCCTGACTCTTTTTCCATATAGTACTGGAAACACTAGATTGAGCAATAAGGCAAGAGGAAGAAATTAGAGAACTACAAATAGGAAAAGAAGTCAAACATCTCTCTTTGTACAAGTCATGATATAATACATGAAAGATTCACACAGCAACTGTTCGGCTGTGAGAACACACTGACTCATGACATTATAGATGAAACTTGAGAACATTACACATGTATTACATAAGAAGCCAACCAAGGGAGGTCACACAGTATATGTCAACATATAGACATGTGTTCCTGTCTACAGGGGCTGAAAAGAGAACCAGGGCTTGAAGGGATGGGATCACTGGGAGATGGCTGAAAGTTTCGGGTTGCTTCGTGGAGTGATGAGCATGTCCTAAAAGTGGGTATGTTTGTACGACTGTGTGAGAGTACTCGAGATGTAGAATTAGATGCTTTAAATGGCAGAAGTGTATAAGGCACAAATCCTGCCTTACTAAAGGTGTTAGGCATTGGGGAGATAGCTCCATTAGTAAAGAACTTGCCTTGCAAGCCTGAGGACCCAAGCTCAAGCTCAAAATAAATGTTTAAAAAACAGGGTGTGGTGACATATACTTGCCAACTAGTGCAGAGAAGATGGAGCCAGGTGTCACTGGGACTCACTGGTCAACCAGCCTAACCTATTTGGTGATGAAAGTCCCCGTAAAAATATGTGCAGCACCTGAGAAAGAACGCCTGAGGCTGTCCCTCAGCATCCATACATGCATACACATGTATACACATGCACACACATGTACACACATTCCCCCCACATACACATATGTACACATACACACAAAGTAAAGATGTTAAAAAAAGCATACACAACATATGAATATGTTCAGGAGAAAATTTGGACTTCAAGGAATGTGAATGATGAGCTGGAGAGATGGCTCAGGGGTTAAGAACCCTTAATGCTCTCTCCAAACATTGGGTTCAGATCCTACTCCCCACATGGTCTAGAACCATCCAGCATGCATATAGGCACAAACATATGTTAGAAAATACAATTTTAAGGTGTGTTGCTTTTGCTTATGCTGCATTTGTTTAATTCTGTGAAGTTGTGATTCTTTGCCTGTATAAAACACCTGATGGTCTAATAAAGAATTGGAAGGCCAATAGTGAGGCAGGAGCAGGTATAGGAGGGGTTGACAGGCAAAGAGGATAAGTAGAAGAAAAAATCTGGAAGAAGAGGAAGGAGCAAGAGAACAAGGAGAGGAGGACACCAGGGGCTAGTCACCCAGCTACACAGCAAGCCATGGAAAAAGAAGTAAAGAAAGGTATACAGAGATAGAGAAAGATAAAAGTCCAAGGGCAAAAGGTATTTGGGATAATTTAAACTAAGAAAAGCTGGCAAGAAACAAGTCAAGTTAAGGCCAGGCAATCATAACTAAGAATAAGCCTCTATGGGTGATTTATTTGGGAGATGGGTGGTAGACCCCTCAAAAAGTCAAAAAACATCATACAGCATTTTAGCATACCATGGTGGGGCTTGAATATCCATCTGGAGCCTGAGAAAGATTGAAAAAAAAAAAAGAATATAGATCCTTTAAGAGTTTGTGCCTGCTGACAAGCCTTGAGCAGCCAGCATATTAAGTAGGAACAAAAACAAAACAAAACAACAACAAACAAACAAAGTAAAAATGCCTGCCACACCCCAAGCTTTGGCGTTCTAGAGCTCTAGGAAGGTGGAAAGCAGTTCCTGGCTAGGTACCTCTGACCTGGCTACAAGTTTTGGGCTTGGCTTTCACGACCTCACCCAAGGGTGGGCAAAGCACTTGGAAGACCCAGGGGTAGCTTAACAGTCTCAAGTTTGCTCATGTGTCGAAAAACCGTTAAAAGATAGGCAGTAAAAAGGTCCAGATGGGAAAAAACCCTCTAAACGGGTTCCAATGTGCTTTACAATCCGTGTAGGCTTAAGAAAGAAAGAAAATGGGTATAGGCAGCCGTAGAGAGAAACACCCTAAAAATAATATAAGAGAAAAAAGCCGCGTAAAGATGACAAGCACTCAGGGAGTCTGGACCCTGTGTAGTATTGTGTTGATTTTGAATTTTCTGATTGCTAAAAAGCAAAGGGCAGCTGCTAAGAGACCTGGACTTGAAAGAGGGACTGTGGAAATAAACCAGCCTAGATATTTTAAGAATGCCTTAACTTTAAAAAAGTCAAAAAATGTATTTGTCAAATGGAAACCAAAATACTTTGGAGAAGAGGTTTTGCTTTTGTTTCCACAGGAAACAACAGGCTGTGGATTTGTTCCAGGCTGATTTGGATCTGGTTTGATCATGGGAGACCTCCTGAAACTTGACAGGTGATATCTGTTAACAAAGTCTTCCAGGACTTGGCCATTATCTCAAATTTTCTCTTTGGGACCCTAAAAATACTTCACCCACATTCAGCAGGAAGCAGCCTAGAGAACACAATGTCCACATTCCAGAGAAAAGGGGGTGTGGGTGGCCTTTGGTTATTTTGTGGGTCATGGATATTTGTTATATTTAGGTGAATATAGGGATATAGAATTAAAAAACAACTATTAATCTGAGATATTTTGTATTGGCATAGATTTTGATATATGGGTACAAATTCAAAGTCTATTTTGTTATGCTGTGTATGTGTTTTTGCTCTTATTTAAAGGACTTTTGTATATTGATACAAATTTAAGATAATTTTTGTTACAGCACATTGCATATATGTTTCTACTCTTGTTTAAGGGATTTTATATACTGATACCAATTTAAGGTTATTTTTGTTACAACATATTGTATACATGTTTTTGCTCTTGTTTATGGTATTGTACCTATGCAGTTAATTTAAAAATATAAGGTAAAATTCTAGCTTTTGAAAACCATTATTATGAACTATTTAGGATAATGAAAAAACACAGGTCAGTAGTTAGTAATCTATAACAATCAAATTTGTAGATATGCTAGGTATGTTTTCCAGATCATATAGAAATATATTTTAGATAGATGATCTTCAAGTACTACAAAGACCTATATAATATGACATTTAAAAAGTTTTGTTAATTTAAAACGTTTCGTGAGAATGAGACACATCTGCTCCTGGCAGCACCAATTAACTTCAGAGAAGATATGGGCATTGAAGAACCTTCTTATGGAGTTTGCTTTCATTTTGGCAAAGTTAGCCACTGAACAAAGAATCTGTTCTTGCCTTTGACTGCTGACTGTGTGCTGTGCCAACTGGACATGCAGGACCCACAGGAAAGTGACTGCTGCAAACTTTGCCAAAACAAGGTGGGATGGTCATTCAGGGTTGCTGCTTCACAGAAGAAACTGCCAGATGTTCTGCAGCACACACAGGAAATTGACTGCTGAACTATGACAAGGTAGACAGTCATTCAAAATTCCTGCTTTATAGACGTGTCTACAGGTACTCTAGGTCTGTAGGCTGAAGATGGTTGCCCAATGATGTAGAAAAGCTTTGAGTGACTGTCAGGCAGTCAGATGTCTCTGTCATTTCTAAAGTTTTGGAAGTTGTTTACAATGCACTTTTTGTTTAGACTAGACAGTTATAGTTGAAGTTTTTCCTAGATATGATAGAAAGTAAGTTAGGGATAAAATTTTCCATTTACTAAATAGGAGAGATTATGGATTATTTCCTTTAAATTTACCAGACACAAATGAGCAAAACACAGCCAACAACATACATACATGCAGACAAATCACTCATGCACATAGAAAAATAAATCTTGGGAAGAAAAAATAAAAAGGTAAACAGTTTGGTAGAGACGTCTAGTGTCTTTGCCCAGTCTGTGAGGGGAAAATGGTGTGTCCCAGAGCCCTGGCATCTGACAGTTACAACTTCTGTTGCAGGGCAATTGCCACGAAGGGAGAACTTGCAGAGCAGTGGGGCTGGGAAACCTTTGAAGCTACGTGGATGTGTGTGTGGGCACTGGGACCATTGGGCTTTAAAGGGCATGTTGGCTGGATATACTTCCAGCTTGAGTATTGTTAAAACAGGATTCTTGGAGCCCGTGAGATTTAATCCCCAGCTGCAATGTGAGCTAGGCTTGGATGTTAAGCAGGGCAGCACAGCTGAGGGGCCAGCTCATCTTTCTCTCAAGACATGTAGCCACAGGGATCCTGAGCCCTTCCCGAACTCAGCCGGCTACTAAGAATAGGCAGAGTACTGTATGTGTGCGCCAAAGGAGTCGCAAGTATTTATAGCTCTCCCAGAATACAGCGATCTATAGGCTTGCAGTACTGCTTTAACAGCGCTCCCCAGTCCGGGCTGGCCTTGAACTCACAGTGCTCCTGCCTCATCTTCCCGAGCACTGGATGAGGTTAAAGATGCACACTATCACAGGTGGAAGCCATAACGTTGGTTGCTAATGACAAGAAAAAACACAAACCAAGTTTCGACAATAGGGTGATGGGAACAGACACAGTATCACCAGGGCAACGTCTCCCTGTGGGTTCTTCCACGTCACTCTGCCTGCTGCCCACAGGGCAGCACACGGCCACAGACAGCTCTGATTTACTTCATCTGTATTTGGCACCTGATGGCTTTTCTCCTGGCTTCCGGTTCTGATTGGTTTATCCTAGGTCAGTGCTTACTTCTGAGCCTATTACCAAGACCAGAGAGGCCGTTGAGTGAGCCCACGCAAGCGCTTGTGGAAAATCCGAGAGCCCTCTCCAGATGGAGGTCCCTCTGTAGACGAACGAGACAGTACGGGACAGAGAAATGAGAATGCCTGGTGGTGCATGCTCCCCGGTACTTGCTAGATGTTCTGCAACAAAAACTGCTCAGGCTGATACAGTCCTGGCCTGGTTTGCTCATGATCTGCCATTTGCCCAACATTCCCTTCGGCACAGATGTCCTGGCTTCATTTGGGAGCAACACTGGGCTTGCTTCCAGTCCACGTCTTCAGAAGCCGCTCGTCCCCAGGCATGGAACATGATTCAGAAAAACGTTTTCAGAAAAGTCAATTTCCTGTCATCCCATCAGTGGCTCCTGGCTGACTCAGAGGACCTCAGGGCAAGGGCTGAGTGTCCCTCTGCTCTAGATCCTCCAGAGTGTGGTGTCCAGACCACAAACACCCAGGGGCTCTTGGCTGAATGTGTCTGGGCTGCTCCTAGACATTTGGTTGTGCATGGGTGTGTGTCTGTGTGATGTTCAAAGGTAGGCGTGCATATGTGTGCAGGCGCACAAGTTTATGTGTGAGTGGAGACTTGAAGAGAGCTTTGAGTGGCTGCTTGTTTGTTTGAGATAGCGTTTCTCCGTGTAACCCTGGCTGTCCTGGAACTCACTCTGTAGATCAGGCTGGCCTCCAATTCAGAGATCCTCCTGCTTCTGCCTCGTGGGTGCTGGGATTAAAGGTGTGGACTGCCCACTGAGTGTTATTCTTTAGGCATTGTTCTCTCATTGGCCTGGAATTCACTGATTGGGCTAGGCAGCTGTCACAGAGCTAGCTCCAGGATCTATCTGGCTTTGCCTTGACAGCACCAGGATTATAAGTTCTTGCCATCACACCTGCATTTTTAAAATATAGATTCCAGGAGTATGGAACTCAAGTCCGTGTCCTTGTAAAACAAGTATGTCACTGACTTAACTATCACGCTAGTATTTAAAATGGTAAAACTTTGTGTGGTGGGCAAGGGAGATGGAGAGGATTACATGTGTAATGTAGTGTGGACAGCACTGCCACTCAGCCATCTCCCTGGTTTAGCATTTATTGAAGGTGGATGGTTAGGTTTGGACTCATTGCAACACTGTTTACATGCAGTAGGTGGTTTGTATTGCTGCTGCATTGGAAAGGCCTGCAGTGGGCTTTGTAAACACCACCATGCCAGTTTCTTCTGAGTAGAGATGCACATAGCACTGTTTTAAGTTGGTTCTGCTGCATTTGATGGTAACTGGACCCATCCTGATAGCTAGATGGTGAGCACTGATAGGAACGAGGCCTGGCAATTTCAGGAGCTGGCAGAACCCCAGAGGTCAGGACGCCAGAGAAGACAGTGTTGAAATGGACCTGCTAGTTTAGTTCCAATCAGGCCACAGCAGAGTGACTCAGATGGAATGTCAGGGTCTTCTAAAATTAATCACAGCCACATATAAAGCCAGCACCCAGCACACACTGGAGGAGTGGGGCGAACTGGTGCTTTAGCCCTCAGACATCTGTCAGCGCTTAGACCCATTAGCCAGCACTTTCCCTTCTCCTTTTTTCCCCTCTGTGAAATTCTCTCCATCAAACTTCAAGCAAAGGCTATTTTTATAAGACCAGGGCTTCGTCTCTGAAAAGAAGGATGCAGGAGGTAGATATTTTAGTACAGTGTCTTGAACTTATTAATAAAATTTAAGGCCAAACTTAATCTGAAATACTTAAGGCTTTCTCCCCCGACCAAATGAGTTTTTAAGCTTTCGTTAGGCATACTACAATCTATATAACCATAAAGGAGGTCATATTGGAGGAGGGGAGAATCTTACAAGAAAGGAAAAATGGATTCTGTAGTTGCAGAGAGATGGGGGAGATGGAAACAGGAGAATTAAATGGAGAGGGGGAAGGACAGCTAACATTAAGGGCCATTTGAGGGTCACTTGAAAACTTGCCATGACTGAAGCTTCTTGAAATAAATACATATTTTAAAGAACTCTAAATGGAACCACCAAATAATGGTGGAGACAAAGATCCAACAAGACATCTCTTGCCACCAAGTGGAATCTCTAGTGCCAGGAATGGGTTACATCTAACCGAGTTGTAGGCTAAAGGAACCTCATGGAAACCCAAACAGCTCAGGTGATGGCCAAGTTTATTGGCTGCTCTCCACTAACTGAAGGTAAGGCCCTGTTGCAGAAGACAACGTTCACATATTTCACCGAACACAGAGGAGTTGTGCTGGTGCTGACCCAGAGCCTTCACCACTAACGGCTGTGTTCACGGCATCGGAAGGTGCTCAGCACACTGCTAGAGGAGAAGGTAGACACCAGCCCAGCCACAAATCCTGTCTCCTACGGTGACTCACCTGCCAGATGATGCTGTGTGACAGTGGCACAGAAGCTGTGCGAGTGATGGACCACTCTCTGATTGGGTTTCAGCCCCATTCCGTGACATGGGACCCATGCCTGGCACTGCTCAGGGGGCCAAGAATCGGAGACTAGATAGGACACTGGCGTAGGAGAAAACCAAACACAACTGTTCTGTTAATGGAATGGAGCAACAAATGACTCCTAACAGCAACTCTGCTGTTTGGAGATCAACATCTTGCTCAGCCATCATCAGAGAAACTTCCACCTGCAGGAGATGGGAGCTAATACAGAGACCCACAGCTGGATGATGTGCAGAGAGTGAGAGACCTTGGAACACTCTGTCCTAAACGGGGATGTCTTCATTAAGCCCGTCCCCTCAGGGCTCCAGAACAGCAGAAAACAGCAAAACGAGTGTAAGAGTCAGTGGGGATGTCAGACACCAAGGAAACCGTGCCCCCAGGACACAACAGCACATGTAAATGTACAGAGACCGTGGCAGCATGAATAGGGCCTGGGCAGGCTCAAGTCAGATGGGGTCCTAGCACTGAGAGGAAAAGTGAACATGAGCCCCATCCCTAGCACAGAAGCTGTCTCCAGTTGGCAACAGCTCATAAAGGAAAAACCAGTTTTCTCCAATGGAGTCTCACTGGGTATACAAACCATACTTGAGGGGAGGGCTCATGCCCAACATCAGATGGCCAACACAGAACAAACTCAATGGTGTTTTCATAAATGTGTGTGTGTGTGTGTGTGTGTGTGTGTGTGTATACATATATAGCTTCATAATGCTCTGTTTAGGCATTTGTTTTTTTACCTTAAAGGTTTTATGCTTATATATTGTGGCCTCAGATTTTGTGCTTTTACAGATATTGTGTGTGCCTGTATATGCGTATGTTTCTGTGTATCTACGTATGAGTATATGTTTCTCCTGCCTTTTCTTTGTTTTTTTATTCATTTGTTTTGTTTCAATCTGCTTTTTTTATTTGCCTGTTGGTTTTTTAAATGGAGAGAGAAAAAAATCATGGAGTTGGATAGGTGGAGAGGTGGGGGAAGACCTTGGAGGAAATGAGGGAGGGGAAATGGTGATCAAAATATATTGTAATAAAGGAAATTTATTTTATAAATTTATTTACTTCTATTTTATGTGCATTGATGTTTTGTCTGCAGCTATGTCTGTGTGTGAGAGTCAGATTTAAGAGTTACAGACAGGTGTGTGAAATGCCATGTGGGTGCTGGGATTTGAACTCAGATCCTCTAGAAGAGCAGTCAGACTTACTTAACCACTGAGCCATCTCTCCAGCCCCGGAAATTTATTTTTAATAAAAAGATTAGTATGTTGGGGTTTGGGACATGATGGGGTAGATCTGTGAGGCATTAGGGAGAGGTGACTATGACCAAAATACATGATATGAAACTCTCAAGTTATTAAAAGCATTATACTAAAAATTGTGGCTGGGAAAATGGCTCAGGTGGTAAAGTGCTTGCCACACAAAATGAGGACCTGAGTTCGCTCCTCAGCACCCATGTGGAGAAGCTGGGCATGGTGGTATATCTTGGAATCCTGGCACTGGGAATGTGGAAACAGGTGGACCTGAGGCTTGCTGACCAGCCAGTAGCTAAATCAGTGAGCCCAAGGACTGTGAGAGATCCTGTTTCAAAAATAAAGTAGAGGGTTCCTGAGGAATGACAGCTGAGGTTGACCTTCGGCCTTCACATGCCTGCACACGCCAGTGCATGCAGGCAGATCCTCGTGCATGCACACCCATCCACGTGTGCACGCATGCACACCTTTGTACAGGTGCACAAACACACACAAAATTTGAATAGGATTCAGATAATACAGAGAGCTGTGGAGAAGAAAACAGTTTCTGGGAGTCTCACGCAGAGCAAACACTTGCGGCCATGTCAATGCATTTCTTCTCAATGTCAAAAAGAGAAACGCTCAAAATTCTATGAACCAGAAAGAACTGAGCATAATTTGCATACGTGGAGAAAAACATTAGTTCCAGGGAAGTTCTTGGTTTCTTTGCAACGAGAAAGTCAGCAAGGGAGGGTCTGGAGAGGTGGCTCCGTGAGTAGAGGGCTTGCCGTGCAGACGTGAGGACTGGAACCCACATGAATGCCAGTGGCTGTGGTGTCCTGCCTGCAGTAGCCCCAGCATTCTGGAGGTGGAAATAGGGGGTCCCCTAGGCAAACTGGGGGAGCACTACTGTGTTCGTCAAGAGACCCTGCCTCGATACATAAGGTAGAAAGTGATCAAACCAGATTCCTGGCATCAGCTTCTGGCTTCCACGTGGACACGCATGCTCACATGCCATCATACATGTAAAATACCCCCCCCACGCACAAGAAAATCAAATTAAAAAGTGAAAGTGTCAGCTGCTGGCAGTCTCTACATCAGTGTGTTACTGTTCGTCTGTCTTTATTCTCATATTCTGATGGCTAGATTAGAGATGTTAATCTTTACACGGAAGTAGGGATTTAAAATATACAGAACAATAAACCCATCTTGCCCTTTTATGGCGCAAATGCCCTAACAAGAGTTTATCTGAGAGCATTTTCCAAGCTGGTTCTTGACTGTTTGTTGCACCAGATGCTCTCCACTGCCCCACTCTCCAGGAGTTCAGCTGGGCCTGCCTCAAAAGATCATCACAGTTGGGCTTGGAGACTGTTAAGGCTTCCTCATAGAAGGAGGGGTAGGGAGGGTCCTGAGACCCTCCCTGAATATCTAGCCATCCCTACACTGTAGGCCCTGGTTGGATGTGGCCTTGGAGTCTCAGGGAGAGTTTGAAGTACGTAGGTAGGGAAAGACCAGAGAAACAGTTTTATCTGTGCCGTCCTGGGGAAGTTATTGTACCCACAGGGTACAGGTCTTTCAGTGAGGCCACTCTAAGGCCTCCTATGTTCCTGCCCACAGCCTCTCGCCCATTGCCCTGTCAGTAAGTTTAACTACCTCATTGCTTCTCCAGTGTGAACTTTGGTGGAGCCACAGCTGGGTGCATCAGTGGGATAACAGAAGGGGGTGTAGACATTGCTAACATCTCTACCAGGAAAGAAATTGGAGTAACACTCGGCATAGTTGGCAGTGTAGACAAGAGTGATGGTGGTGTCCC
>NC_022020.1:21048417-21051623 GCF_000317375.1 Microtus ochrogaster
GTGAAATATATAACTAAGGAGAGGCTACCCGGGAGGGAGCTGTCTGTAGGGGAAACCCCAGGACGGCAATCTTCTTCTAGGTGGTATGAAGTGCCATGTCTGCCTTATTGGCAGGGCCTCCCTGGGAATATGAACATGCTCTGAGGCAAGTTGGAAAGCTAGAGACTTTGTGAGCCCTAGGGGCAGAGGTATCAGCAAGCAGCTGCAGAGGTAGCCTGGCTTTTACTATGAGTACTAAGGGATCTATTTGAGGTCAAGGTAGCAGCTCAGAGGGCTGTAGGTGTAAGGGGGATTGCAGCAAGAAATAGATACGAAGACGGTAACTTCCGTATTGACCTCCAGCTTAGCAGATACATTAACAAAAGAGAAGACGAAATGGAAGAGTTGCTCTCTCTCTCTCTCTCTCTCTCTCTCTCTCTCTCTCTCTCTCTCTCTCTGTAATGACTAGGGAAAAAAAGAGAAGAGGATCTAGATAAGATAGTAATAGAGAGCCCTTCCTGAGATCCTGAAATCTGGGTCCATAAGAGGAACCCCAAAGAGAAAGAGAGTAAAATAGAGACAACAGAAGATACGTCTTGAGTCTGACCTTTTACACCGAGAAAGGGAAAAGTCCATGATTTAATGTGTGCACAGGGATCTTAACAATGGTCTGGGTGAGGGACCATGGCAATAATAGGATCCCCAGCCCTGGAACTGCTGGAATTAGGGAAAAGTTTTAAACAAGCAGTGGAAGAATTTCTCACAGCCTGTGAGGTTGTGAGGCTATGGAATGGGGCAGGAGATAGGTGGGATCAGTTTGAGTTTTGCAAAGAAATGGAGGAAAGTATCCACACATCTATCCTTGAGCCACAAGCTGCAAAACCTGAGGCAGTACAAGGGGAACCAATCCCCGATGGTCTGGCTCAGCCTACAGTAGAGACACTTGGTCATCACCAGTGGAGAGTCACAACAATATAGGAAGGACAGGCTCATTGAGGGATGTAGGTACTAGGGAAACAGTAATGCCTGGTTTACAGGCCTGACAGGTCAGTGTTCACCACAGACTTAAGGAAGAGCTGTATTCATCAAGGACCTTGAGGCCAGTGTGGAGCATTAGCACTGTTGCTGAGTCTTTTGGTGGGGAAGGATTGGTATGAAGTAGGAAAGACTTTGGGGGATCTAAGTCATTTCAAAATGGAAGAGTATCCGTAAAGTGTGAAAGTAACTTTGAGAAAAGAGAAAATGAAGGAGCAAGCATGGGAGATTAGTTCACAATCTATACAGGGGCCAGGTGCAGCTGTGCAATTATTGGCAACTTTATGGTTGACTAAGACACAGATGTGACCTACCAAGCTGACCGGGGAAAGTCTGCAATAGGCTGGGCCTGTAAATGTTAAGAGTAAACAAGGGTTTTGTGTGAGGGGGGAGAAGCAGGTATTGCCAGAAGACATAAGGTTGTTGATTGAGAATGGGCAGCGGTAGGTGTGGGCTATTTCTCTACAGATTGTTGGCTAATGAGGCCTTGGATATCCCTAAAGACAGAGGCTGTCAACACTGCTGTTGTTTTGTAGACTGAAGTTTCTGTCCTACCCAGTCCCACAGCCTTTCAGTCCCAAAGAAACACACAGAGACTTATATTAGTTGTAAACTGTTTGGCCTATTAGCTCAGGCTTATTATTAACTAGCTCTTACAACTTAAAATTAACCCACAATTCTTGTCTACGTTTAGCCACGTGGCTTGGTACCTTTTCTCAGTAAGGCATTCTCATCTTGCTTCCTCTGCATCTGGCTTGTAACTGCGTCTCTGCCTTTCCTCTTCTCAGAATTCTCTTAGTCTGGTTACCCAGCCTATCCTTCCTGCCTGGCTACTGGCCAATCAGCATTTTATTAAACTAAATATGAGTGACAAAACTTTACAGTGTACAAGAGCATTATCCCACATTCCCGAACTAGATGATGAGACCCGGTAGCTGAAGATATCACAAAATTCACTTGTAGGACTTGGAAAAACAAAGCTAGTCATGAGCTGCAAGTGTCCCCTCAATTTCACCTAGCTCCTATAGGGTCAGGAGTGTCCCCTCCTTTCCACCTAGCTCCTGTAGGGTCAGGAGTGTCCCCTCCCTTCCACCTAGCTCCTGTAGGGTCAGGAGTGTCCCCTCCCTTCCATGTAGCTCCTGTAGGGTCAGGATCATCCCTTTCCTTTCCTTTTGTAGTCCCAGAATGTGCTACTAAAATTGTTGAGAAGTTTACCATCAAAGGTCCTAACTCAGCTGTGGCTCCTGCCTGCATCACAGCAGAAGTGCCAGGCAAGCTGTACCAGCTAGTGCAGTAGTAGTACAGATGGTTGCACTAACCAACTTTTTGATTAGAGTTAAGGCCCACTTCACAGGGGAAATGCACATTTGGTACTGAGAACTTATGTAAATCCTTTGAGGAGGGAACTCAGGCTCCAGCGGAGAAACAGCTGGTATTGCTTGTTCGGTGATATGCTGGCTGAGGTGCTGCCCCCCAATTTGTGTCTGCCATCATAAGTTATTACTACAGCCCATGTCTGCTTGGTTATGTTTCCATTTCTGTTGTCCTTTTCCTCACTTCTGTTTTATAGTAGGAGGAACAGCCCTCTCGGCAGCCAACAGCCATGTTATGGAAACTGACAAGAAGACATGAGGGTTTGGTACCTTGCTGGAGCTGGAGAACAGTTAGACATGTGTGTCACTTCCTACAGGGCTCAGGGACCCTGGCTGAAGAGGAAGTCAGAAATAATGCAAGAGCTGGAGGGAGGGGTAGCATGCTGTGCGAGGCTGTCCACAAGCCAGACTGCTCTCAGCTTTGGAGTTGGCTGAGCCTTCTTGCAAATGATTAGCAGAGCTAGATTTGTTCTGATTGTTGATGTTCTCTCACAGAGAGATAGGATGCAGATTATCCAGAAACTTCCTCTGAATACCTAACCTCTCCTTCCAGCAAGTTGTATGCAGTTCTTTTCTGATTGCACATGGTCTTGGGCTCTCATGGAAGACCCAGAGTATTTACTGGGGAAGGGCTGGGTCTTCATCTACACAGCCATGGGGAGTCATCATCGAGCTGGGTGCAGACCTTCCAGTGTGGATCCAGTGTGGATGCTTTAAGGTCGCCCATGCTCCTGCCCATAATCCCTCCCCTATTTTCCTGTCAATAAGTCAAATAAACTCACTGGTCCCCTGGGTAAACTTTCTTTCTTCCTTTCCTTT
>NC_022020.1:21052158-21054774 GCF_000317375.1 Microtus ochrogaster
CTCTCTCTCTCCATCCCTCTGCCCTCCCTCCTTTCCTTCTTGTCTTTCTTTGGCTGAAACGATGGTTTGGGCCTGTTAAGTGCTTTCTTTGCAAGCGTGAAGACTTGAGTTTACTCTTTAGAACCTGTGTCAGGGCATGGTGATATGTGCTTGCAATCCCAATGCCGGGGAGGCAGAGACAGGTGGATGGATCCCTCGGGGTCACCATCCAGCCAGCCTAGCCTAATCAGTAAGTCCCAGGGCAAGCAAGAAGAGATCCTGTCTCAAAAAACAAGTTGGATGGCTCCAGAGGAATGGCTTGAGGTTGACTTCTGGCCTCTACACAAACCCAGGTACCACTGTGTCCATGTACCTGTTCATACATGTGCATCCGTGTACTCCAAAACATGCACACACATATACATTAATGAACAGATTGCTTTCTGTAGTGCTGTCATTGAACCCAAGGCTATACCTGTTATTAAGCACACATTATCACTGGCCATATCCTCCTGCATGCTTTCAAAAGTTCGTGCTTGAGTGACATCAGACAGCTGCATTGACAACTAGTCAGTGTCTTCACTGTTTTGAGGGATGGCGACTTGCAGCCTGGGAAGACCATTCATTGAAAGGCTATGTGTGGTGGGCTGGGCATGGTGGTGCATGGTGGTGCATGTCTTTAAAACAGAACTCAGGAGGCAGAGGCAAGCAGGTCTCTGTGAATCTGAGGCCAGTCTGGTCTACAGAGCGAGTTCTAGGACAGTCAGGGCTATGTAGAAAGACCTTGTCTCAAAGAAAACTGCGAAACTGTGATTCTGGTCTGTGTGGTCAGCACCCATCCCTAGTCTGGATCAGCATCCTTAACCAGGAGGCAGCCCTGGACAGATAAACAAATGAGTGCACCGGAAAGCCTGCTACATTTGGGAGTTCTTTTTCTTCTAGGTCCTCAGAGACCATGGTGATTAACTCAAATGAAGAACCTTAGGAAGATCTGTGGACATTAGAGATCAGGAAGACCTGGAGGCAACAGCCCAGGGTGCACTGCACAGCAGTGGGGACCAGGGAGAGAGGGCAAGCTCAGGCAATAAACAGATCTTTGCCTTCATGGGCTAGTTTGCTACAAACAAAAACCAACCAAAACAAAATACAAAACAAAAACAAAAAAACCCAATATGATTCAGGTCAAATGTGTTGGCACATGCCTTTAATTCTGGCACTTGGAACCCAGCCTGGTCTATATGAGTTTGAGGCCAGCCTGGTCTATATGGTGAGTTCCATGTCATCTAGGGCCACATAGTGAGATCCTGCCACAAAACAAAACAAAACCAGTCCCCTTGTCTTCATAGTCAAAGAGGGGGTGTCACGGATCTACTGTTTCTGCCTCCCCAGAACTAGGATTCTCCCTGTCTGTCTCAGTGAAGTTATGGCCAAAAGAGGAATGGCAACAATGTCTACACTTCTAGGGAGAATGAGTCCAAGAGCAATACTCCATATTGATTATTATGTATTAACATTAATGATTAGTCTTTCAAGACTACCTTTGAGCTCTGAGATCTATTTCTCTGTGTGCACATAGGTATGCATGTTTAGATATGTGCAAGTGCATTTGTGTTGGCAGGTGTACATGGATGTGTGTATGTGTGTCTGTGTGTTTGTGTCTATGTTCACGCATATGTGGAGGTCAGAGGACAATCTTGGGTGTCATTCTTCAGGCACCACCTACTTTTTTATTTGAAATTATAATTGCATTATTTTCCGCTTTCTGTATCCTCCCTTTAACTTCTCCCACCCACGTGTCTCTTTGCTTGCTTTCATATTCATGACCTTTTTTTTTTCATTGTTGTTTTATTTCCTCCTAAATACGTGAATGCCACCTGCTCCTTCCTTACATATTACTTGTGTGCTTCTCATCCCAGGACTGACTGTTTGGTATTGGTTAGCCAATTGGTGGGGCTCTTCCCAGAGGCGATCATTTCTCCTGCTCATGGCATTCCCCAGTTGCCCATAGTTCTTTACCAAGGGCTGAAGTACTGTGAGCTTTCTCTCTTCCATGTCAGCATGTCCCCTGGTATCACCACTGTTTAGGTCTGCTTAGGTAGCCATGCTGATAAGACTTCATGGGTATAGCATCTCTGCTATTTCTAGGAGATACAATCTCACAGCAAGCTTCCTGTTTCTCTGTCTCTTAATATCTTCCCTCTCCCTCTTCTGCCATGCTCTCTGAAGCTTAGGTGCAGGAATTGTGTTGTGGACGTGTCAATTGAGACTAAGCACCACATGGTCACTTGTTTCCTGCATTTTGAAAGGTTGTGGTTTTCTGTAATGGTTTCTCTTGCAAAAAAAAAAGTTTTCTTGATGAGGGGTGAGGGATATGGTTGTCTGTGGGTATAATTATGGACAAATGTTTAGATGGTAGTTAGGAATTAAGCTGATTTAATAAAGCAGTGGTTTCAGGTGTTCCTTCAAGCTTTACGACTTCACTAGACTCAAGTAGTTATCTAGGTTTCTATGTTTTTGAGCAGGCTTTGAGACCAATTAGAAAGCTGTTGATAGTGAGGTAACCCAGACCCAAAAAGAGGAACATGGGATGTACTCACTCATAATTGGTTTCTAGCCATAAATAAAGGACATTGAGCC
>NC_022020.1:21055374-21058884 GCF_000317375.1 Microtus ochrogaster
GCCACCAAGTTATGTACGACACTGTTGTACCTTTATGGATTTTGTGCTATGCTGGTCATTGTTTTATTTCCTAGGCACGATGTAATGGCTGGGTAGGACGACTGTCACTTCCTCTCTTGGTGAAGGTTATTATTACTGTGGTGAAACACTACGACCAACTATGACTTGGGGAGGAAAAGGTTTATTTATGTTTCCCCATCACAGTTCATCATCAAAGGAAGCCAAGACAAAAACTCAAGCAGGGCAGGAACCCAGGGGCAGGAGCTGATGCAGAGGCCATGGAGGAGTGATGTTTACTGACTTTGTCTTCAAGGTTTATGCAGGCTGCTTTCTTAAAGAACCCAGGGCCACCAGCCCAGTGATAACAGCTGGGCTAGGACCTTCCCCATAAGTCACTAATTTAAAAAAACACCCTACAGTCTTGTCTACAGCAGGAACTAATAGTGGCATTTTGTCAGTTGAGGCTCCCTCCTCTCTGATGACACCAGCCTGTCAAATTGACATAAAACTAGTCAATACACTTACCTCCTCCGGAAGAAACTTGCACGGCACAGGTTTTTTTGTTTTGTTTTGATTTGTTTTCTTTTTCTGAAATTGACGCTCTTCACTAGCCTGCAACCTGCTGATTTGGCTAGGCTGACAGCCAGCAAAGCCTAGGGAGCTAGCTACCTATCTGTATCTCCCTGGTACTGTGATTAAAGCATGTGTAATCATGCCCGGATTTTTTTTTTTTTTCTAGTGTGGGTTCGGGAGATTGAACTCTGTTTCTTACAAAGGCAAGCACTTAACCAGCTGAGCTTTCTCCTTTTCACCAGCTCTAAGATTCATATGGCATCTAGCTCTCAGCTGGAGTGAGACAGGAGGCCCTCGGGGGCAGCGATTCTCCTCAGAGCAGAGGGGGCAGCATCAGAGCCTCTGCGGCCTGCTCTAGCCTCAGAGTGTAACCAGACGGACGGATGACTCACCATGGGTCCCTTTCTGATCTCTCTGCTACTTTCTGTCCCCTCTTCACTTTCTCCCCTTCCTCGCCTGCTTTTCACACCAAAGAGGAACAGGAAGTAAAAGCTCTAACCTTAGAGAATTTGCTCCCTAACAGTTCTAAAGGCTGGAAAGCTGGGGTGAGGGGCTTCCTGCTGAACCCAAGGCGGCCCAGGCCTGGACTTTAGTTTTTTATTGTATGCATGTGAGTATGTCCCCCATATGTTTGTCTGTGCACCTTGTGTGTACCTGATGCCTGCAAAGATCAGAAGATGGTGTTGGAGCCCTTGGGTCTGGAGTTATATATGGTTGTGAGCCATCGTATGGTTACTGGGAATTGAACCCAGGTCCTCTGCAAGAGTGGCCACTGCTCTTTACTGCTAATTTTGATTTTGAGACAGGTTTTCATGTAACCCAGGCAGGTCTCAAATTCAATACATTGCTGAAGATGACTTTAAAGTTCTAATCCCCCTGCTTCTGCCTAAGGAGTACTGAACTGCAGGCATGCACCAATGCGCCCTGTGTTGAACTGAATTTTATAACAAACTGGCTTCCTTGCCAACCCGTTAATTCACTGATTCTTTAATGGTTCGTTTCATTCTTGAGGACAGGCCCATGACTCAACACCTGCCAAATATATCGCTCCAGAGTTCCACTGCCATGTGACTTTAGGGATGATGTTCCAACATGAGTGCGCTGGTCAATTTTTGTCAACTTGACACAAACCTAGACATATGATCTCTCTTCCTGGATATGACTGGAGATGTCACGTATCTCTCAATTGAGGACTTGCCTTCACCAGAGTGTCCTGTGGGTAGGTCTAAGGAACGGTATCTTGAGTTTGAACTGACATGGCAGGGCCCAGGCCACTGTGGGCAGTCCCGGTCCTGACAGATGGTCCAGGGAGGTGTCAGAAAGGTAGCTGAACATGGGCCTGACAGCAATCTAGTAAGCAGCCTTCCTCCGCCTCAGTTCCTGTTTTCAGAACGTCCCTTTAAAAGTCAGAGGCGACCAAAGGTGGCCATCGTTGCAAATACTTTCCAATTGAGCACCAGATGCTCATGCTTGCAAATCCCACCAGAACAGACAGTGTTGGTCACCTGTCTCACGGCTGTGACAAACTCCCTGATGGAGAGTTTATCTTGGCCCAGAGTTTGAAGGTATAGTCCACGGTGCCTCGGAAGGCCTAGTGGCAGGAGTGGCAGGTGGCTGGTCACATAGCACCTGCACTGAGGAAGCAGAGGGGAAGGTACTGGTGTTCCAGTCACCTTCTCCTTCCTGTGCAGCTCAGTCCCGAAGCTCACAGGCTGAGGTCGCTCACAGCGAGGGTCTTCCCTCTTCAACCCACCCAGAAACTTCTTCATTGACATCCACAGAAAATTAACTGTCTCCCAAGTGACAAAGTGACCACCAATATTTAAACAGCATACCTGGGTACTCCTTAGTGGTGACATGACTTTTGGAGGGTGGAGGAATGGCTCTTCAGGAGGCAGTGACCCGAGATTCCACCCAACCTGGAGCTAGCTGGAAGTCTTTCCCCACCTTTTTAGCACTAGGCTCAGATAAATGTTGAGTTTTTAACTTCTCTCTCCTTTTCAGTGGGTTTGGCTCCTTGGCTCGTCCTCACCCAGCAGTTGTCAGTGAAGCATCATGTCTGAGAGTTTGGAGACGCAATGTCTCCTAATGTCCTAGGTGATGGAGACTGGTCCCCAGATCAGCACTATAGGGAACTTTGGAGAGGTGGGACCTAGTGGGGAGGTATATGGGCACTTGGTGGGGGATGTGGGGTTGTAAGATGTCCGGCTCCTCTCTCTCTCTTTTTGTATTTCTTGGCTACAACTGCTACAAGTTGAGCGTGCCACCACACACCCCTGATTGATGCTCTACCTTACCACCATCCCCAATCAACGGGATCAACTGACCGGACCGAAACTTTGGACTCACACAAATCTTTCTTCTTCATAATTTAATTTACTCGGGTATTTTAATATTGCAATGGGAAATAGATACACTGTCTTAAGGTACTTTCTGTTGCTGTGATAAAGACCTCGTTCACAGGCAAATTCTGTGGGGTGTGTGTGTGTGTGTGTGTGTGTGTGTTGGGGGAGGTATTTGTCTTACATATCCTGGAGCACAGTCCATTGAGAGAAACAAAACCAGGAACTTGAAGCCGGAGCTGAAACAGAAGGCATGGAGAAACACTGCTTACGGGCTTGCTCCCCATGGCTTACTCAGCCTTGTTTCTAATCAACCCACAAACACCTGCCCAGGAGAGGCCCTGCCCACAGTGGGCTGGGCCTGCCCACACCACTCTTATCTTCTCAGATGTCTCTATGCTTGTGTCAAGATAGACTGACCTACAGAGAGTGATTTATGTCATTCTTCAGGTGGAGGACACAGAGACTTAAAGTCACCCCAAATCATGCAAGTGTCAAAACCCATTAGCCACGGCGCTTCTTATTGAAGACTATTGCAGATGAGAACAGTAATGTAAAGGTCTATCTGCAGTAATGTAAAGGTCTATCTGCAGTA
>NC_022020.1:21058999-21080397 GCF_000317375.1 Microtus ochrogaster
CAGTAATGTAAAGGTCTATCTGCAGTAATGTAAAGGTCTATCTGCAGTAGTGAAAATTGGAAATTTTCAGTTTTGGTTTTCAGAAATGGGGTGTTGATTAGATAACATAATAATCACGTAGTTTGGGTATTGTCTATTTTTGCTGCTAGGGCTTGAGCCCAGGACAGGTGCACACTAGGAACCTGTAGCTTTTACAGATTTGTTTTTATTTCCTCATTAGGTGTGTGTGTCTGTTGATGTATGTTGTATGAGCGGACCACATATGTACATGCGTGCTGGTGCCCCTGGAGGCAGGAGGCATCCGACCCCTCTGGTACTGGAGTTACAGACGGTTGTCAGTCAACAGGGGTGTTTTCAGGTTCTCTGAAAGAACAATATGCATTCTTAATCACCGACTCACCTCTCCAGCCTCTGATGTAGTTTTTAATCTATGGAAAATATCTAGTTCCTGGCCTACAGCAAATATCTCATCCGTGTACAATTTACTTTCTTTTCATTGAAATGTTGACTCTCATAAATGTAGCTGAAATTCATGTTTCTATTGGAACCATCCAATGAAAAAAGTTACAGAAGACAGATTTTTATATATATGAAAAGGAAATTATATATGTAGTATGGCTAGATTCAAACTCTTGGTTATCCTGCCTGAGCTTCCAACCCTGTGCTCAGTTTCCAGCACATCAGCACAGAGAAATAACATGTCAAATATGATTTTAGCTATTGACATACAAAGCAAATGTTCTAAGGCCTACAGATACTGTTAGGGAGAAATGTACGTAGTGAGTAATCTAGGTTTTCAACAACATTCATGTAGTATCTGTTTTCAAAAGGCAGAGAGAATTAGGTGCCAGTTTGTGAAGACAGAGAATCTGCCTTCCTGCCTCTGTGATCTTGCATGTGTGGGGGTCTGTAGGCCAGGGGACAACAACCTCAGGTGTCATTTCTCAGGTACCATCTGCCTCAAATTTTTGAGATCTGGCCTGGGACTTGCTGAATAGGGTAGGTTGACTGGCTAGAGACCCCAGGGGTCTCGCTGTCTCTAGCCCCTCAGCACTGGGATTTCCAGTGTGAACCAACACACCCAGCCCTCTCTCCCCCTTCCAAATGTGAGTTCTGGGGACTGGCAGACCCTTTCTCAGCCACGCTGTCCTCCCAGTTGCTCTCACTCTGTGGTCTTGGGAGGTCTCCTCTAGTTTGTTCTCAGCATCTCCATCTGAAGGCTGAGGGACAGTTTAGCAGCAGAGAGGGATTCCAGGTTTGCTCTCATAGAGTGTGCAACATAGGCTATTCTTAGAGTGCAACTTCGGGAACAGCTGAGTGAAGGAGTCGATGGTGGATGAGTGGAAATAGTGGTCGTGTTGGAGGGGCCTTGGGGACATGGCATACAGTTGGGGTCCGCAGCTGTGTCCTGGCACAGAGGATTCCGAGTCTGCAGGGAACTACAAAGTTAGGTGAGACCACGCTTCACTTGCCAGTGTGGGAGGTGACTCAATTTTCTGGACTTAGGGGCAATGTTGAGCTTTGTCAGTCATGGCATCTTTTTTTTTTTTCTTTTTTTTAAGACAAGGTTTCTCTACATAACCCAGGCTGCGCCCTGAACTTACTGTTTAGACCAGGCTTGCCTCAAACTCAGAGAGATCCACCTGTCTCTGCCTCCCAAGTGTTGGAAGTAAAGGCATGCGCTTTTTTTTTTCCCCAACCAAACAAATTATACACCTTTAGCTGCCATCTTGTTTTCTCATTGGTAAAATGAAAGTGATTGCTAATGTGTAATCCACAGGGTTGCTGTGAAGGATTCAAGCAAGCTCTCTAAAACTTAGTTCAAAATAGTGGATTGAATCCCAACTGCTTTTTTCCTACCCAGAATCATTAGGGATCTTAGATACAGACATGTACACTTCATAGATCTACGTTGTAGAGCAGGAAGGGATGGCCTCAGCTGATTCAAACGTGTGAGAAATTGGTGTGTTGTATGTATGAGGCGCAGGTCAACCCTGACTCTTGTTCCCTGTGCACTGCACATTCTGTTTTGCTTGGGTTTTGGTTTTTAGAGACAGAGTCTTGCTATGTAGCTCTGACTGGCCTGGAATTTGCTATGTAGATCAGGCTGGCCATCTCCCCCCCCACACTTCCTCATTTAGCTGCACAGTCTGCACAAGGCAAAGACCCGAACCCCCCCCCTTACAAAGGCCAAGCAACAGCTCTTCCCCATGCCAGGGTCTGACTGACATCAGGAGGGCGCTACGTAGATCAGGCTGGCCTGGAATTTGCTATGTAGGTCAGGCTGACCTGGAATTTGCTATGTAGATCAGGCTGGACCCCAGCTTACAGAGGTCTGTTTACCTCTGCTCTCTGAGTGTTGGGATTAAACACAGGTGCCACCATGCTTGTCCCACCTAAGCTTTTCTCATTGGCTTAGAGCTCATGAAGTAGGTGGGGCTGACTGTCAGGAAAGCTCCAGGATCCCATGTTTCTGCCTCTCTAGTGTTGGGATTAAAAGTGTAGCATCATGCCCATTGTTTCATTTGTTTGTTTGTTTAGAGATGTATTTGTACAGGTGTTTTGCCTGCTCCTATGTCTGTGTACCACATTGCCTGCCCCTATGCCTGGTGCCCATGGCGGCCAGAAGAGAATGTTGGATCCCCTGGAACTGGAGTTATGGATGGTTGTGAGCTGCACATGGGTGCTGGGACCTGAACGTGGATCCTCTGGAAGATCAACAAGTGCTCTTAACCCTGGAGTCATCATTCCAGATCACATGACCAACTTTTTATGCAAGTGTTGGGGATTAAATTCTGATTCTCATGCTTGCATAGCAAGTACCTTAGCAATCAAGTCAATGCCCCAGTCCAAAGCTTTGAGGGATCTTTGGTTTTAAAGAGAGATGGGATTGAGAGAAGAACCATTACGATTTGAGCAGAGAAGACAGGCTGAACTGGGTGAACGTATATGGATTTGAAGGAATTTCAGCACTGAAGATGATGGGCGGTTGTCTTAATTAAAGTTTTTATTGTTGTGAAGAGACACCATGACCAAGGCAATTCTTATAATGGAAAGTATTTCACTGGGGTGGCTCGTTTACAGTCCAGAGGTTCAGCCTATTATCATCATGTCAGGGAGCATGGTGGCATGCAGGCAGACCTGGAGCTGGAGAAGGAGCTGAGAGTCCTATATCTTGCAGGCAACAGGAAATGATCTAAAAGTCACACTAAGGGAAGCTTGAGCAAGGGAGACCTCAAAGCCCACCCCTACAGTGATACACTCCTCCAACAAGGCCACACCTACTTCAACAAGCCCACACCTCCTCCTAATAGTGGCATTCTCTATAAGCTTATGGGGGCCAATGATGTTCAACCTACCACAATGGGCAAAGGTGGCAGTTGACAGAGTAATGTATTGGGATGTTGAGACAAGAAATGACAGAGCCAACCGGCTACCATCTCCCCCCACCCCCACTTCCTCATTTAGCTGCACAGAGCGCAGCAGTGCAGTGCCTGAGCTCTCTCCCCTTACAAAGGCCAAGCAATAGCTCTTCCCCATGCCAGGGTCTGACTGACATCAGGAGGGCGCTCTGACTGACTGTCAGGATCTGACAGAGACTGCCGAACAAGGGTGAAGAACTCACCATGCCCAGGGGACTCCTAGTACCTGGGCTTCAGGAGCAGAGGAAGAACAACTGAGATGATTTATTAGGTCATCTGCTCAGTGCCTACTGCCGTTTCATGACTAGCAATGAGTGTCTGGTTTGGGCCTGGCCCAGGGACCAGTGTGTCCAAGGCCGGCATACCATGGCAGGAACTGTCCTCAGCCAGCCTGAAAACCGGGGCCAGCCGGTTTACGGTTCACCTTCCTCCTCTTCCACCTGACAGTGCAGGTCTAATTGTTCCTAACTGTTTCTGTTGAAAGTAAAAGGGCAGGGGAAGGGAACTTAAAAAGCAGAACAGGGATGTGCACTTAAAACACATGTCCTATGTAAAATTAAAGTCAGCTTTGAGACAAGTCAGCAGGAGGCCACAAGGTAAGCGCAGGGAAGACAGTTTAAGTGGGGATCAGCGCTAAGCCTCATGTCTTTCAAGACCTCCACTCCCATCCTTTCTTCTCCATCAGTGTTTTGGAGACTTTGGCCTGAGAGGGCTGTGGTATCTCTGGGCTCGGAGCAGGATGGCTGTGCCCCAGCTTTCCCTCGAGACTGTAGGTCCATGTGCTCACTCTCTAACTCTGACTCTCAGCCTAACACACGCAAATACCCACAGGGACAGCACCTGCACGATGGGAACCAGCGAGCTGGTGAGGCGTGATTTCACATGCCAATTTGATGCGGTCTAGGATCACCTGAGAACACGGCCTTGCTCCGAGACTATCTTCATTTTGAGGTTTATTGTGGGCGGCACCATCTCCTGGGCTGGGGCCCTGGACTGTATAACAAGAGAAAGTAAACTGAGAGCGAGCATCCATCTTTCTCTTTTCCAACCTTGGGTGTGAGGTGATGCTACCAGCTGCTTCCAGCTCCTGCCGGCTTGACTTCATGACGCACTGTCCTCTTGCGTCCCTTTGAACTGTGAGGCAGAATAAGCCCTTTCTTCTTACATTGCTTTTATCAGGATATTTTATCATGGCAACAAGAAAAGAAACCAGGACGACAGAAGGCATACAAAACACAGACAAACAAACAGAATTAAAGCCTTGTGCCTTCCAAGTATGACCTGATTTGTTACTTGTGTTCAGTAAAACAGTCTCCTCCAACATGTTAATTTGGGGAGGGAGGCACAAACATCCAGTCTATAGCAACAAGCTTGAAATATTCCTGGGAAAAAAAAAAAGAAGCCATCTGTGTTGATCGCTTTTGTATATCGGTATGCTCAAATTCACTGTTTTGTTAAACATCAGTGGGGCTGTTGTTGCTGGGGAGAAATTCTGTATATGTGATTGGCATACATCAAAAAGAACAAGAACAAGTTGACCAAAAACTTTAAATAAATAAAGACCTATGAGTTCGGCTTGGTGTGGAGGTGCAGGCTTCTAGTCCCCATCGTCCTGAGGCTAATGTGGAAGGGTCCCCTGCTCCAGGTCAGTCTGGGCTATAACAGGAGAACCTATCTATAAAACAAAACAAAAAGCCCAAAGCATGCCTAACTGCTCAATCAGAGAAAACAAAAACCAAACCAAACATCTGCAGAAAAATAAATGGAACTAGAAAATATATATTAAGTGGGGCAGCCCAGACCAAGAAGACAGGCACAGCGTGTTTGCTCTCGCTGCAGGTCCTGGCTTCTAAGTCTTCTCTGTGTGAAGCTGTGAGCTGTAAGTGTGTGTAGGGGCCAGGAAGCTAAAAAGGGGGCCCTAAAGAAAGGCAAAGAGGCTGGAAGGGAGAAAGTAGGGAGGAGATATAGCATATGAGTGCTGTGTGGAGGCTTGAACAGGAACGAGGGAGCAAAGAGATTGCAGAAAGGGTCAATCAGAACTAAGTGTGTATGAACATGCCACAAAGAAACCAGCTACTCTGTAAGCTAACTAAAAAATAATGATTAAAAAACCTCAGTGTGTTCACAGCAATGCTGAAAAAGAAATCGAGAAGGGGGAAACGTACTTCATCCGCCACTACTGATGACTATTCCACCACTTCCTCATTCTAGAAACAATCGTGCATTTGTAATTTTTAACAGGAAATGGAGAAAGATGCTAGAGTTGGAAAATCTCTACTTGTGGTCCCCAGGGAGAAATCAGGTCAGGGAATGGTCATTCTGGACACAGACGGTTCCCAACAGAAGGTCACTGAGGGCTAGATTCTGTACAGCGACAAATGACCACCCTGCCTGCAACTCCTCTGCTCAGTGCAAGATGACAGCGCCTGTCACGAGGGAGCAATGAGGCATCGCCACCTTAGCAATGCGTCCAGCCAGCATCAGGCACTTCCATGGTGACATGGGACACTTGTGCCTATTCAAAAACGTGTCTATTTTCTTGTAATTAAAAAAAATTGATCAGCAGCTTTATTTATTTGTGTGTGGAGGTGAGAGGAGAACGGGCCACAGTTTCCTTCCTGCCATGTTGGTCCCAGGGACTGAACTCAGGTTGCCAGACTTGGCGACAAGCATGTGGTTATGCCAAGTCCCAGGCTACTAGACAAACCAAAGCCTCAGAAAATACTTGTCTCATGTTTAGAATATGGGATACTCTGTATATACTAAACCTCTCTCTCTCTTTCTCTCTTTTTCCCTCTCCTCCCTCTTCTCCCTTGCTCCCGTGTGTCTGTCTGTCTTTCCCTCTCAGTATGCTAAACAAAACAAACAAACAAACAAACAAACAAATAGCCAACCACAGACATGTTTGGGTGAGATGGAGGCAGCTGTATCTCTGGGGCTTGCAGACCAGGCGGCCTAGGTAAGTGAGAGACCCTGCCTTAGAAACAAGGTATGCGGTTCTTAAGAATGACAGCTAAGGTTGTCCTCTGACCTCTACACGAGCGCGTGCACGCACATACACACACACACACACACACACACACACACACACACACACACAGAAAAAGGAGGATAAAAAAAGCCCAGCCTTTCTCGCACTGTCAGGACGATGGGGTGAGCCACACATCTGACAACATTGCTGTGACCGAGGCAGAGCCTGCTGAATTGGACATTGTCAGATGTTTACTCGAGTGAACAAAAACGATGATTATGTTGTGTCCTCTTCTGTAAAATGCAAAATGCAAAACTCATGATTTCACTGCAAGAGTGATGCTGGCCACCTGCGCTCTGGTGAATGTGTGTCTGTCTGTCCCAGTGGGCCTGTCCTCAAGGTCTGCTCAGGCCAAGCCCAGCTGTGTCCCCAGTGCTTCCACCTGCTCCTGGAATTGCGTAGATGTTGACTTCTATTCAGAGCATCAGGGGAAAAGTGAGTTAAATATGCCAGTGACTTAAAACCCTAAGTCCTGTTCAAATTGACTAATGTTCACAGAAAAGGGGAAAATGCTTGGCTGATCGTTTAACTGGTAAGGTGCATACCTTGCAAACGTGAGAACTCAAATTTTCCCCTAGAACCCAAATAAAGAAAAGCTGGGCCCAGCTCACTCTTGTAAACCCAGAGCTGGGGAGGCAAAGATAGGTTAGTCCCTGGGGTTCACTGGCCACTCATCCTTGCCTATTTGACAAGTTTAGACCAATGGGAAACCCTCTCTCTAAAACCAGAGACACTACCTGGAGAACAACACTCATGACTATCTTCTGGAAACACACGCACCCACACCCACAGGAACAGGCGCATACCTACACACATACATATAGACACAATAACACCCAGCCTCCCGAGTGCCATAGCAGAATGCCACAGAGGAATGCCACGACACTGGGCATTTTACATGGGTTTCGGGGATTAAGTTCAGGCTATCAGACTGGCCTGGCAAGTGTCTTAACCCAACAAGCCATCTTGCCATATTTAGCTATTTTTAATAGTAGCTTTATATTCAAGTTACAGATAGACCTAAATTAGATAGAGTCAACCGCCATCCATATGGGCTCAGTTTTCACCACCGCACTTATTCCGTGCTCTGAGCTCAGGATGCAGGCATGGATTTGTTATGTGTCCAGATACTGCTCTCCTAAAGGGTGCCTTGCACCCTGTAAGTGTGATTCAAGGAAGCGAGTCGTCCTCTTAGGTACCCTATAGCTTACTGATTTATTTATAGATTAGTGAACCTTTATCAATACTTTAAAAAGGGAGTAGTTTTGCCCCTGCACTTTGTTTAGTAAGCCCTGTTTTGTTTGTTTGGCAGCTAACATAAAGATAGAGTAAATTTCCAGGGAGCATGTCCCAGGATGGGGCTCATAAGTCTAGATCAGTGATTCTCAACCTCCCTAACGTTCTGACCCTTTAATACAGCTTTAATGAGTTGTGGTAATCTCGACCATAAAATTACTTTATTGCTACTTTATAACTGTAATTTTACTACTGTTATGAATTATAGTGTAAATATCTGATATGCAGGATATCTGATCTGAGACCCCTGTGAAAGAGTTGTTCGACCCCCAAAGGGTCACTGCCCAGAGGTACAGAGAGAGAGCTGTTTCTCTGTCCGATCTCAGTAGAGATTTGTTGGGGGAGCGCTGGGCAAAGGGCGGTTTGCTTTTTTGCTACTTCTGTTTACATTGGTAAAGCCGGCAAAGGTCAGACTCCTTCCTGCCTTCCCTGTGATATAGGCCACATACTACACCGACTAGGGAGGCTGGGTACAGTGGTAATTGTCCCCATTTACTAGGTCCTTCGGTTCAGGGCCTGGGGAGTTTAGGTTACCTCCATATCCTAACTACAGCCCTGCCAGACCAACGTGATTGTTGGCTTCCTTTAAAAAGAGCAAGCAGTAATCGACCCAGGATCACGTGACCAATGCGGAGAGAAGAGCCACTTACCAAGTCTGAACTATTGTTGTGTTTCTTCTCAACCCATGGGCTTTTGGCTGCACCCTGGACTGAGAATTCAACAAAGACACAGAGCAGAATCAAGGAAACTGTCATCTTGGAAAGGTTTTTTTCTTTTTTGTGGTGTGTGTGAGTGTGTGAAGGTTCACATGCATGTAGGTGTGTGTGTGTGTGTGTGTGTGTGTGCGTATACACACACACACACACACACACACACACTCATGGGATTGTGTGCAGGTGGAGGCCTGAAGTTGATTTCATTATTCTTCCATCATAGTCTTTAAGACAGGCTCTCTCAATCAAATCCAGAGCTCACTGACACGGCTGATCTGACTAATCAGCTTGCCCTGGGGTTTCCCTGTCTCAGCCTTCCAAGGCTACCGTTTACATGGATGCTGGAGATCTGAATCCTTGGGCTTTAACCACCAAGGAACATACTCGGCCCCGACCCTTTAGAGGACTTCATTTTCTGATGGCAAAGGAGAGAACTAGTTTATATATGGTCAGAAGCCTTGTTGCTGTCTGGAGCTTGCAGGCAGGCAAGTGACTGACTCACTGCGGAGGCCCCTCTAAACATCCACATCAGTAGGTTTGGAAGCTGGGGTGGAAGGAGACGGGTTCTTCTGGAGAGTTCTTTAGATAGTCATCTTTCCAGGCCTCAAAGAAACCGGACAAACCCAGGAAATGACGTGCAGACGTCAGTGCTCAGCACAGACTAGGAAGGGCTTGTTCTTAGCCCCTTTACCCAGTCTGTCTCTTGGCGTCTGTCCCTAACCTGGGGACAGCCATGCACATGTCCGAGAGTACTTTACTTTTCTCATTTGTGCAAAAAATAACAGACAAAGGTAACTTAAGGGAGAAAGGGTTATTTCAGCTCACGGGTTGTAGTCCATCTTGGCGGGGAAGGCGTGGAAACAGGAGCTTGAGGTGGCTGCTCACAATCGGAAGACAGAAAGCAGGGAGCCATAAATGGTGGCGCTCATCTCCCTTTCTCCATTTTATTCAGTCCAGCCCCCAGGCTGGCGGCTTGGCGCCACTCATATTTAGGGGGTCCTCCCAGATCAATTAACCCGGTCTAGAAACTCTCATAGACATATCCAGAGAGTTGCCTTCGAGGTGACCCCAGATCTTGTCAAGTTGATAATTAATACATCCCGTTTGCTTAGGATACTCATGGTTTATGTTTACTTTTCAGGTATAGTTATTTTTCTTCCTATTACTAAAATCTGTCCCAAATGTGAAACATCAGGTTAAGGTCAATGCATACAAGAGAGCAGCTTGGACATGACTTGGATTAGAGCTGTACTTTAGCTGACCCTCAGAAGGACAGACTACATGCTAGTGGCATATGACCATGTCTCTTTTCATTACAATTGATCTCTGACTGGATTTATCTATTTATCCACTTATTTTATTGAGACTGGGTCTCACACATCACAACCTGGCCTAGAATTCAGTATACAGTTGAGGATGACCTCGAACTTGTGATCTTCCTGTTGTTACCTCCAGAACGCTGCTCATGAGTGTGTGTGTAGTGTAGTCCAGGGGTCAGTCTTAGACGTTTTTCTCAATCACACACCATCTAATTTTTGAGGCTCTTTCTCACTGAGGCTGGAATGCATGTTACTGAGCTGGCCAGCAAGCCTTAAAGATTGTTCTGTTTCCACTCAGCCCCAGCAGCCCTAGAGTTACAGCTGCGCACTTTTAACGTGGATGCCGGGACTGTAACTCAAGTCACCATGCTCGTGTGACAAGCCCTTTCTTAACGGAGCCATTTTCCCATTCTCCCAAGAAAGCGTCTTAAATTCTCTGTTTGGATCACATTTGCATGCCTTGAAGCTAAGGTGTCCATATACCGGTGCAAGAGAGAAGCTTTCCCCAAATTATTTCCCCCAAGTCCATTTTATGGAGCTGTAAGAGAATGCCTGGTGCTGGCTAACATACATATATGTATGTATATGAAGAAGTTTCTATAGCGCACAGCTTTAGATGCTGACTATGCAAGCTTGCGGCGGGGGGGGGGGACCTCCCTCAGCTGGCCTCTCCTGAGGGCTTTGTGGCCGTCCTACAGCATGGTAGAGCAGTCACACAGGCATGTGGCAAGGCATTTTATAACAGCCTGCTCTCACGAGAACTAACCGAACCAGGAGAGAGCTACACTAAGGCGTTCTGAGGACAGCGCTCCACGGGTTAGCCATCTTTCACCCTTAACAAGTCACACTTGTGAATATTGTTACATTACGCATGCTTCCAGCCCGAAGGAGTTATAAGGAGGACCACTATTGAAAGGGACACTGACTTGATAATACCCAGTGTCTACTGTGTGTCACCGTTTATCCTGTTCATGTTCCCACAATAAAGAGGACGTTTCTCCTGCATGACAAATGGGATTAGAACTGTTTAGTGAGATGCCTATGAGTGAGAAGTGATACACGCAGATTTCTGATCCCACATCTGTCTCCTCCTTCTACAACACTTTCAGATTGGTGACATTTTACAAAGAGGCAATGAATACCATTAGAGTCCATGACTTCTTAGAGACCTTATTACACTTTCAATTCTCTTCAACAATTGGTTCTGCTTGTCGAGTCTTCTAGATCCTGGGCAAGATAGCCCTTTCTTATATTAAGAGGTGAAGCCCATTCCAGTGTGATGGTCTATTCCAGAGATGGTGGGGTGCTAACTAAACTCACGAGGGGCCGACTAGCCAAGTGTCCTTGTTAAACTCATTGTCTTTGAGTTTCTCTTTCTTTCCTCCAAACCTTATATACTTCCCACTGCCCTTGCTGTCTCTAATTCATGGCCTCCATTTTATAAACTATTTACATATAAAATATATTCCTAAATATATAAACCTAACCACCGCAGTCGATATAATGTTACTTGTATGGATATGAGTTTTTAGGGCCGGCCACTTGTTATTGGATAGTCAGTGTGGGGAAGGGGGTGGTGGTGATGGAGGTAGCTTTTATCTGGAGAAGACATATTTCTAACGTTCTTAGCACTGCTTAGTCGTCGTAGTTAGTTCTCTGCCTATGGCTGAGGCCCTATAGATCCCCCTTCCATAGGAACATATCTATTAGAGTAATCCTTGCTCAGTCCTGCTTAGGCAGCCATGTTGATGAGACTTCATACGTGGTGCTTCTCTGCCTTTTCTAGGAGAGCTCTCACAGGAAACTTCCTGTTTTTCTGGCTCTTACCATCTTTCCTCTCCCCCTTCCTCTGTGACCCCTGACCTTTATTATATCTGTGTTGTAGATGTATCAGTTGGGGCTGGGCACCTTTATTATATCTGTGTTATAGATGTATCAGTTGGGGCTGGGCACCATATTGGTAGCTTGTTTGCATTTGAATCACTTCTGACTTTCTGCAATGGTCTCCGTCCTGTTGCAAAGGGATGTTTCTTTGACGGGGTGAGAACTATACTTACATGTGGGTATAGGAATAAATATTTAGAATGTAAGCAGGAATTATGTTGGTTTAGTAAATGGTGGTTGTAGTCTCCTTCAAGATCTAGGACTTCACTAGCGCCAGGTAGCTGGGTGGGTTTCCAGTACCAGGAGTGATTTCCCCCTTGTTGAGTGGATTTTAAGTTCACTTAGAGAGATGCCGGTTACTGCCAAGGTGTATGTACCCCTAATACATGCTTAGGGATTGTGTGCCATGGTGGTCTCGTTGTTTTAGCTCGTAGGTATCCTGGCAGGGTATGTTGCTTCCCTTCCTTGAAAACTCTCATGGCATCTCCTGGTACCACAACTAAATATTCTTAAATGCGTGTTACTAAGTGAAAGACGGTAGCCTGAAAATATGATCTGATTATGATATTCGAAAGGGTTCGGATGCTGAAGGATGACACAGCCGTGAAGAGGACCCGGGTTTGGTTCCTATAACCCACGTGGTGGCTCATGACCATCTACAACTCTAGTCTCAGGGAATGTGATGCCCTCTTCTGGCCTCCATGGGCACCAGGCATGCATGCAGGCAAAACACTTGTACACATAAAACAAAATTATATTTTCTAGTAAATGTAATATAAATGATAATAGAAAGATGCTCAAATAATATTCTCTAGTTCTTGAATTATTAAAGAAACATAAGGAGGGTTGGAGAGATGGCTCAGTCATTAAAGGCTAGACTCACAACCAAAAGTATAAAAGAATCATAAGAAAATTCTTTCTCCACAAGGGAAAAATGGCCATCTTTAGCATACCTACACAAAGGACAGTGCTGCACAGCTATTGGGGCCTCCATTCCCAAACAGTGACAACCCAAAATGCTGTCAGGGTGCAGACAGAGTGGCGAATTGACTTTGCCTGGTAGGAATGCAAAATGATTCAGCCTCTCTAGAAGATAGTTTGGGAAACCCTTTTAATATTGAATTTATTCTTGCTATTTGGTCCTGCAACCACACTTTTTAATATTTATACAAAGGAGTCTAGAACTTATGTTTATGAATACCTGAATACAGGTGCTTTCCGTTACCATATTTACAATTCCCCAAAATTAGCAAAAAAGATGTCCCTTAATAGGTGAGCGGGACAGCTGTGGTGTTTAAGACAGTGGGATGCTATATGGTGTTGAAGGAAATGAGCTATTAAGACATAAATAGAGATAGAGGAATCTTGTCCCCCCATGTGTGTTATACCTGTGTACATATGCATGTTTTCCATGTGTGGGGATGTCTGGGTTGCTAGAATTGATGGTGAAAGACCCAGTGTGGAAGTGGGTGACACCATGCCCTGCTGTTGGGCCCTGGGTTGTACCAGTTCATACAAAGCTAGCTGAGCATCAAGTAGGCACTGTTCTGCTTTTGATATGAATGTTCCCTTAGGCATTTGCTGTGGTGATGTTCCTACCATGATGGACTGAAATTTGGAATTGTGAGATAAACTAAATCCTTCTCCCCCACTTTGCCAGGGTAATTTATCTGAGCAACAGAAACGAAACTAGGATACCACTCGAGTGTGAATGGCAGGTACACAGGGAATGGCTACGTCTTCCGTTCACTTTTGCTGCAAACGTAAAGATGGCTCAGCAGTTATGCACGTTCTGCTTCGGCAGAGGACCTGTGTTTGACTCCTAGTTCCTATTTGGGTGGATCAAACCTGCCTGTGACTCCAGCTCCATGGGGTCTGAGACCCTCTTCTGGCTTCTGTAGGCATCTGCAATCACACCCACCCACACACCCAACGCATATATACAATTTAAAATAAAATACATCTTAAACTGTTGTGAAACACAAAGTCAGTTAGAAACAGGCAAGCCTTTGCCCTAGAGTCAGGTGTGCAACACACATATTCTGTCCCAAGCTTTTGCTTTCTCTTCCATCACGCTGTTGCTTCCCAAACACTGTCCTCAAAAATAGCTTCCTCCGAATTTTTATGTCTACAATTTATGTATGTGTGTTTTTGTGTGTACGGGTACACACAGAGACAAGACAACAACTTTGGATGTCATTCCTCAAGATACTGTCTCTCTTGTTTTTGGAGACAAGATTGCTCAGTTTTACCTGGAGTTTGCTAATTTGGTTAGAATGGCTCCTGCCACCTTGCTCCATGTGTGGCTGTGTATATCTGTCTGTCTGTGTGTGTGTGTGTGTGTGTGTGTGTGTGTGTGTGTGTGTGTGTGTGTGTGTGTGAGTAAGAGGTTAACCTTGGGTGTAATTCTTCAGGAGCTGTCCCTGTTGTTTTTGGGGAAAGAGTTTCTTGCTGACCTGGAATCCACTACTCAGCTGGGCTGGCCGGCCAATGAGCCTGGCTCTTTTATTTGGCTTCTGGAGATGGAACTTGGGCCCAAGCCTTCTTTCTTGATGTATATAGTTCTTCTGAGCATCTAATTAATTCCTACATCTATTTAAGGATAACATACGCATATATTTTGGTTGTGTTTTCATTTGTGATTATGCCGTGGGCAGCACTTTTATATTGTTTCCCAGTTGTGAAGGATTCCTCCGTAACTCCTCTCGCTGCCTTGTTGGCATAGCTGACCCTTTCCTACCCAGGAACATGTCTGCTGCTTTGTTTCTGCTATATTTGGAAACACCAGAAGCCCAACAAAGCAGAATCTTCCGTTCCCAGGGGCTGATTGTAATAGAATTTGACTTTTGCTCATTTCTTTCCTCAAGGAGTGTTGAAAGAAATTGCTTTGACAGGCCTGGGGGTGTGGCTCATTTGGTGGAGTACTTGCCTAGTATTCATGACGCTCTGGATTCTATAAATAACACTTTATAATTGGGCACCATGTCACATACTTGCAGTCCCAGCACTTGTAGGCAGGAGGTTGAGGCGGGGAATCAGAAGTTCAAGGTCAAGGGATGTCAGAGACTCCTGGGAGAGAAAGAGAGAGGGAGGGAGAGAGGGAAGTAATTACTTTGAGAGAATGGTAGACAATTGTAAATTAGGAAAGAGATCAAGCTGGGTGGTGGCGCACGCCTTTAATCCCAACCCTCAGGAGGCAGAGGCAGGCAGATCTCTGTGAGTTCGAGGCTAGCCTGGTCTACAAAGTGAGTTCCAGTTGTTACACAGAGGAACCCTGAAATACCAAAAACAAAAACAAACAAACAAACAAAAAAAGAACGAGACCATGAAGCAAAAATATATTTCAGAAGAACGCTGATTCAGAAACCCAGGCTGTTTAGATTCTGTTTAAGGGGCTCATAAATTGGGCATAAGTATATAATAAATTTGTAGATTTGTGTGTATATGTGTGTGCATATAAATGTGGTATGTGTGTGTGTGTGTGTGTATGCACATGTAGATCAAAGGCCAACCTTTTTTAAGATGTTATCTTTCACTGACCTGGAACTCAGACTCCTTCAGTCAGCCTGGCTGGCCAGCAAACTCCAGGGATCCTCCAGCTTGTGCTTCTCAAGCCCGGGGACCACCAGTGTGCCTGCAGTGCCTGGGAGCCTACACAGGTCCTAGAGTGATCATTTCAACATGATCCTTTCCATTCACAGGGTTTGGTGCTTGTGAGGGCCGGCTCTTTGCTTGCCATATGCTACCTGTGAGACTGTTGCCAGTGACCAGCTGCTGAGCCTGCCCTTTTGCCACAACAGGAAGGAGTCCAGGTTGGAAGAACCAGATGTAGCCAGGCAACTTCCAGGAGAGTTCCAGGGGATGAGATGGGCCATTGTGAAGACTGGCCGAACCATTGGTTTCTAGGCCTCAGTTTCTCCATTTGTACAAGGACTTGGTGGCGTGCCTACATGAGTGCTTCCAGTCCTCTGAGGACTTCCATCATCTCTGAGACCTTGTCCCAGCTACCTTTGCTCCTCTGTCTACTGTGAGCATTCCATAGGTCTCATACCCTGGCTCCTGTCCATGTTTTTTTGGACATAACTAGGCCCCAGGGGCACTCAAGTTCATTTGAGTACTGATAATGTTCAGGGAAAAAATTTATCTGCACTGAATATCTATACTGAATTCTTTTTCCTTGTCCTTATTCCCTAAACAAAACAATATAAGTTATTGACACAATATTTGCATATATTAGACATTCTGAGTCATCAGAAATGGTTTAAAGTATGTGGGGGAATAGGTATCAGTTATATGGAAACACCCTGCCATGTGTATTTGTGCGCATGATCCTGTGTGTGTGTGTGTGTGTGTGTGTGTGTGTGTGTGTGTGTGGTGTTCACATGAGGCCAGAGTACAGCTTGAGCTGCCCTTTTGACACAGGGTCTCTGATTGGCCCCTAACTCCCCAAGTACAGTAGGCTTGCTGACCAGCAAGCCTCAGGTAACAGCAGGCCTGTTTCTGCTTCCCCAGGTGTCTTTTTGCATAAAAGACTTGAGTATCCCGGGAATATTGGTGTTCCCAGAAGTTGTAGCAAGCCCCTCCCCCACTAGTGACTAAGTAGTACGTGTCATTGGATAAGCTTATCTTCACGAATACTGAATGACCCTTAATCATTTCCCTATTACAGGATTAGGCAACCCCTTCTTCCCGCCCCCATGCATTGGTGGCAAAGCCTAGAATGCAGTTTCATTTGTAAAATGGTAATAATTTGGAGCTTTCCCTCACTGTTTGGTGACATGGTGAAATAATGCTTACCAAATCACTCAGCACAATGCCAGGCGCACATTAAACATGCAGTTAAGGTTCGTTAGAATGATAGTTAAAGGCAGACTGGAAAGAACCAAATGCTTGGATGACATTGGACTAGGTATAGAGAAAGGGACAGAGAGACGAGCCCCAGGGTGCAGGAGGAGGCAGACGCCGGGCTTCCAGCGGGATTTTCTCAGCCTCTGGCGACTCAGGGATTCCAGGGTCACGCAGGCATCCATCCCCCGCACATTTTCGTAGAATTTAGAAAGCACCCAACTCCTTCACCTGGTTACCTTTCTAGGGTTGCAGGAGGTACCTGCTTGGGAGGAGGATCGCGGTGGCGCTGAACTAAGGACAGCGTAGGTAGTTCCCACCCCCAGACGAAGTCGCCAGCACGTCCGTCCGGGGAGTCCCTGTCTCGCAGCCCCCAGCGCCTGCCCTCGAGGCTCCCTCCTCCTGCGGGTTGGAATCTGGATTCCAGAATGGCCCTTTAAAAGGCAGTGTCGTGTCCAGAGGGGGCGGGCGGGGGGCGCTGACCCGCCCGCGGCTAGTCCCTTCTCCCCGCCTCCTCCCTTCCCCCGTGGGTCCCTCCCTCTCTGGATCCCCGCGTCGCTCACTCGCTCTCCTCGCGCACGCTCCGTCTCCGTCAGTCCCCTGAGCTGTTCTAGTGCGCGGCGTGGAGCCAGAGCCCAGGCTGGTGGAGCGCCGGGGCTGGAGGCTGCGAGTGCGGCGCGCACCGCCTCCCCGCGCCATTATCCGCGCCCGCTACGGGCGAGGCAGGCGCCGCGATGGCAGAGATGGGGAGCAAGGGGGTGACGGCGGGGAAGATCGCCAGCAACGTGCAGAAGAAGCTGACCCGAGCGCAGGAGAAGGTGAGCGACCGGTAAACCTGCCACACCTCTCACCCCTACCCCTGGGATCGAGCTGGTCACTTCCGGATGGTCGTGGCCGAGGAGTCCCCGGGCTTGGTCTCCCTGCAGTTAAGGTGTCCCCTTCTCCCCACTCGGGCTCCGGCAGAGGAGGGCGCAGCTGTCCAGCCGGTCTCCCCCTTCCCCCCACCGGTTTACACCTTCGCCGCTCCTCTGCAGAGGAGTGGAGGCCCACGCTCTGGTTTGCTTCTCGGACGCGGGGTCCACTCTCATCCTACCCTGGAGTCCAAGGGTCGGAGGCTGGGAGGTGACCCCCAGCTCTCTAGACCCACGCGGACAATCCAGGCGGGGCTTGCATGGGGGGGGGGAGTTTGTCTCGCCGCCCCTAGGGCTGTACACGTCCCAGACTTTAAGGCTATACTTTCCCAGCTGGCTAGTGCGGGCGCCCACTGCTCTGTGCGGGCGCCCACTGCCCTCTCCTTCCTACGGCCCCTCTACCTTAGTTCCTGAAGGAGGGATTGCTTTTCTCCTTCCAGGAGGTGCCTGAGGCCTAGATGGTCCCGCCCAGACCCGCCTGATTGCAGAGGGTTCTGCACCCCTCGCCCCAGCAGGGCTTTGGCGGTTTCAGCCGCTAGAGAGAGAGTGATGGTGGGACCTCCAGGCTAAACGGGTGGCCCAGAAGAGGGGTGTGGAGGGCGCCCCAGGAAACCCTATTCCTGTTGTCTGAGAGTACTATGGGGTTTTTACTGGGGATGGGATCAGGGCTTCCTGGGACACCCTGACTGTGCAGGAAATGCGGGGGATGGGGGCGGGGGTCCTTCGCTGGCCTGCCTATTACCCCTAGCCATCCCTGGCTTATTGAATTGGATCACGCCAGCTGCTGACGCCACTTCCCCTGCCAATTCCGACTCTGAAATCTGAGATTGTACAATCTGTGTTTCTGCTAGGGATAGCCCCCCATGGCTCTAGCTGGGCCGGGTCCTGGTGGGGACAGGGACAGGCTTGGCTTCTTCTGCCAGTCTTGGGGCTGTTTATAAACAATGACTTTTGCAGCTGAGAGCTGTGAGCTCCCTAAGGATGCAGACACGTGATATGATGGGGGGGGGAGCTTCCTTAGAGCCCTCCTCCTCATCCTTGTGGTTACTAGCTAAGGAGGGGGGTGAACTATTTGAGTATGGAGAAGCTCTTGCTAATCTCCAGATCTGGCTAGAGCACCTTACCCCATCCAGGAGGAAAAGGAAGAGAGAGAGATTAGAGCTCCCCCCACCCCCCATAGTCTGCTGGTGGCTGGAGCAATAGACAGATACAGCCACCCTGGCTCCTAATGACCTAGTAATTCATTTAAGGTGCCTGGAGCCTATTTCCCACTGCTAAAAGAAATGAATGGAAACACTGGGTGTAAGCTGAGACAAGTTCCCTGCCCCCACTACATGAAGACCAACTTCATGCAGCTCCTGCTCCTCTTGCCTGCTGGTGTGCATCTCTGCCCAGATGCATTTTTTTCTAGCAGTAGGCCCCTTTGATACAGCCTTGGGGGCTGTAAGTGTAGGCTCTGTCCCTTTCCTGTATTGCTGCCACCTCTCTTTTCAGTGCCCGCAAAGAGGATTTGGGCAGTTGGCTGGCAGCTGGTTGGCTGTGGACCATGCCTCTAGCCAGCAGCTGGCCTTGTCTGAGCCTGGGCTTCATGGGTCTGCACTTGCCTCTTACCACGGCTGCTCTGTGCCCCATGGGCATTAGTGAGGGACCATTTGCCCAGGGGAAGCTAAGACAGTCTGACAGGTATCCTGAGACGGTAGCCTGTTTCCCATCCTCTCCCTCCTTGGTCTTACAGACTCTGCTTCAGGAAACCCTGTGTCTTAGCTAGATACTGTCCTCTTCTACTTATCCTGACACTTGGAACCTGCATTTGTCACAGCTTGGGTATACTGACTGGGTGCCTCCCCAATATCTTCTCGTGGTTACCAATAATCTATTCAATGCCCACTGCTAATGGGATCTTACAAGCAGTCCTGACACTGGGCCTACCTTTCTTGGTCAAATAAACTAGCCACAGGGAAATTTTTATTTTTTATTGTCACAGAAGGGTGTTTTTTGAGCAAGGATGGCTGGTGGAAAGGGAGATAGCTCAAGTGGAGAAGTGTTTGCCGAACAAACATGAGGATCTGAGTTTGATCCCCAGAACCCATGTGTATAACTGGGTGCAGGAGTGTTGTGAGTTTGTAGTCCCAGTACTGGGGAGGTGGAGACAGGAGGATCTCTGGGACTTGCCAGTCAGTCAGGTTGCTTAGATCAGCAAGCTCCAGGTTCAGCGAGAGATCCTCTCAAAAAAGAAGGTGGAGCAATCGAGGAAGAGACCCGCTGTTGAGCTCTGGCCTTTACATGCAAGGGCATACACACAGAAAAAAGAAAAAGAAAGCCTACAGTCTGTTCACATTGAAGGAAGACCCTATTGGTTCACATTAATTTTTCCCAACTTCTCAACCCTAACAGCTATGGATACTCAGAGAATGACAGTGCGCTGTGCCCTCTAGTGTCATGGGGTCCTTCCTGTGAGGAGGTCACAGGACCAGCTCTCCTCTGTGGCCCCTAATGGGTCTTGGGTTGCTGTTCTTTGATTCACTGACCTGGACAGAGTTGTACTTGTGACCCTCTTGTGTCTCTCCGGCTCTGGTGGGTGTTTAGTGGATGTTTATGAAAGAATGTGGGTCCTTGGGTTCTTGGTCTTGGAGGCCCGACTGGCCCAGACCTGGGAGCGAGCTGGTTGTATTCTTTCTACTTTCCTGCCTGCACACATGCCTGGAGCCTTGTCCTAGGCTGAGTCCCGGCATGCTGCCTCAGGCAGGAAGCATATGGCTTAGGCCTCCATGGTGCTTACTCCTGCACTGCTGCTGTGTCTGTAGTGAGTGTGTGTGCCTGGAGCCCAGAACCATGGGCTTCATGAGGTCATCTTCCCATTGCATTTGGCTTAGCTGACCCTCTATAAATGACTGTGTCCATTTTTGGGCCTCAGAAGGGTGACTGGGCAAAGCCATTTTAGGGTGGAGGCTGGGTCAGATGACAAGAGGATTAGAGGTTGGCGGGCTGGGCCCATTGGGGGATGGGGTAGTTGGGGAAAAGGACAGCTGAGGGTTGGGGGGGGTGTGGAATCTTGCCTGCCCAAGCCCATGGCCTAGGAGTCCTCAGGGAAGACTGTGTGAGGGAGGCTGGGCCTTGTTCTCCCAGTCCTGGGTCAGTGGTTGAGCACAGGATTTGGCGGGAATGTTTCCCTGATGGCTGTGGCTGTCCCCGAGCCTGCTTAGAGGGGTGTAGGCCAGAGGGTGGGGAGCACCAGTGGGAGTGGGAAGTCTGGGGTTGTCAGTGCACCGCACATCTCTGGCATGTGGAACAGATGCTCAGCAAAGGGGCAGTGTGGTTATTTATAGGACCTGGACACGTGGTGGTAGACTGCGCCATGTTGCTGTTAGGCCACCCTGACTCAGGGCAGTGGACTGCACTGTGTTCCTGTGCGTGGCCAAGGTCTCCCGTTGTGGTAGGCACACCAGTTTCCATAGTGTGAGCTGGGTTGGAACGTCAAGCTTCTGGTAGTGACCTAAAGAGTAGCTAGGCTACCTGCAGGAGCAGGTGCATAGGTCCCCTTTAACAGGATGTACTCTTGCTGCATAGACCGGACTGCCTGCTAGAATCACAGAGCCCTTGCAACTGAGGTCATCTGGGCCACCGATTTTACTTACACAGGCTTTTCCCAGTCTGAGGTCCCAGCCTAAACAGCTGCCTTCCATGCAAGGCATACTCTACAACCTTTTTTTTTTCTATTGCTGTGCTTCCCTCTGCCCTGGAGAGATGAAGGCTTATTCTCAGTCCCCACCTCCCACGCCCCATCTCCTTTCCTCTCTTTCTAGAACTCTCTGCATTGGGCCTCTCTCCTTGAGCTTGGACAGGCTCTGCTGAACCTTCCAGCCTAGATCAGATTTCCTGAAAATTCTTTACGTAAATGGTTTATCTTCCCTGCAGGAGCCTGCATCCCGGATGGGGTGTTGGGTGCTGGGGGACAGAGTCCTGGGGGATGCTCTGGA
>NC_022020.1:21080708-21083282 GCF_000317375.1 Microtus ochrogaster
CCCCTCAGACCTGGTGGCCTCAGCGGTACAGTGACTGTGGCAGGTGGAAGCCAGGCAATGCTACTGTACTGGGGGTGGTACAGAAGGCGGAGCCTGCTGGAATGCCTAGGGAACGGGTATGGGCCAGGTATGGAGGGCCAGTGAGGATGGAGAGAATTTCAGTTCCTTCGAGGAGAGGGGTCGCTGGGTGAAAGCCTCGGGCCAGATTTAATTAAGTGGTGTGTGCTGGGGTAAAAAAATCAGTGTACCCCAGGGATTCTCACAGCAGCCGAGGCAGAACCAGTTTCTGCCACTTCCTCACAGATCATCCTCCGAGGTTCCCTTGTCACCTTCCTTCTCTGGCTTCTGCACTGGGTGGTCTTGGGTAAGTTCTTTCAAGCTGTGAGGCTGGAACAGTGCTGAGAATGCTCCAGTCCCCGACTCTTGCTGTGAGCCAAGGACGTGCCTCATACAGCTCTTTCCCCTCGAGGTTCATCTTCTATCCTTCACACCGTGGGTCGTGTGTGGGGCCTCTGGGTCCCCCTGACCAGCTGCAGGACTGTAGTCAGGAGGCAGGTCCTTCTGGAGCCCCCAGCCCGCTTACTGGATAAACTGGAGATAGTGATGCTGCTTTTTCAGGCATGTTGTGAGGAGCAGAAAGCATTCGACAGATGCCTGCCACACAGCACATGCTCATGAAGTACCAGCGAGGCAGGCAGACTGATAACCACAGAACCTCCTGGGAAGCCGTCTTTCCCTACAAGGCCCACTACTCAAATCAATCCCTGGGAGTGTCAGATACAGGCCTCGGTAGACAGCTAATCCCTGCTGAGCCCTTGGCCTGTCAGAGCTTAGGATAACAACTCCCCGTGTGTGTGTGTGTATGTGTGTGTGTGTGTGTGTGTGTGTGATGCCCATGTACTGTGTGCCTGTTTACGTGTGCGGTGCACACACATGTAAGTGGTATGTATAGGGGCAGTCATACAGACAGAAGGCTTGGACTTAAGTTAAATCAGACTATTTTCGAGTTAACTCAGTTCCTACAGATAAACTATAACCTGGGCCCCCTTCTCTAGCCTTCTGCTTCTTGACACTGGTGGAGTGGTGATGAATTCTCATACTTATTCTTCTACACAAGATGTAGCATGCACCGTGTTCTGAACATTGAGGAAGTGGGGATCAAAGCCATACCCTGTGGAGCTGGTGTCCTCGCTGGAGACATGGTCACCACACAGTGGCCACAAGCAGGAGCATGTTCCTTGTATGGAGACCTCTGCCTGTGGCTAGGTTTTAGCTGGATGTAAGTACAGACGTGGATGTCTGCCTTGATGGGGGAAGGCTAGGGGAAGAATCTGGTCTCCAGGTAAGAGGCCGTGCCTAGTAGTGAGGGACTTCCTGTTGGATGTCTGCTATGTTGTATTTTCCTCTTGGACATGCTTCCACTGGGGCTGAAAAAAATGCAAAGAAAAGCAAAGCATGCTAATCCTAAAAACTTTACACCACAGCTGGGCAGGCCAGGGCAGATATGTAGCCTGAAGTGGGTGTTTATGCAGGAATGGGTGGGTGACGGTGCCTGTTCAGAGTACGCTTTGGGGGCCATGGGAGAGGTACCTATGGATGCTACCAAAGGTGTCAAAGGTGGCTTGGTCTGGAGGGGTTCACTTCCAAGATCCCATACAAGCGATGTTGCAGTAGAAGGTCACAGGCGTCGTGAACTGGGGCTGAGTCATCTCCCCACACCCACATCATGTTCCTATCCTCGGGCAAATCACAACAATCTCTCTGACCTCAGTCTTCCCCTCTGAAAGCCGGGAGTGATACCTACTGCCTGGGCACTTGGGAAGCTGAAGTGGAAATCTGCATGGGCGCTGCTAGGCCAGGTGAGGCCCAGGAACCACCAGTAGGGTTGATTTCATGTCTCACTGCTCTAATACCGTAGAAGGGGTTCCTTGAGGGAAAGCCTGGCGTCCAGGCCTCTAAAGCCCCCGGTAACAGGCTGCCACCTCCTAACAAGGCGACTGGATTCTGCACAGGGGTTGGGGAATGGGAATATTCCTGCCCAAGGGAGGCTTCATCACCCATCAAATTAATAGTAAGAGCTGTGGGTTACAGCATACTGTGCCTTGTTATCATTGCTGCAGTCTTGTGAGTCTCACCCAGTGAAGAAACTAAGAGGCTGGCAAGGTGGCTTGGGAAATAAAAAGGCACTTGTCACCAGTCTGACCGCCAGAGCTCTGTCCCCGATCCCTGAGGATCCCGTGTGGAGGAAGAAGAGAGGGAACGTCCACATGTATGCTGTGGTACATATATATACATGCACATGTGGATACACATGAATAGATAAACAAATATATAGTAACATTTATTTTAAAAAGAAAGAAACTGAAGCTTGGTCCAGTGCTTGACACTTCAGACTCATCCGGGCCAGCCAGACTTACGGGTTCCTACTTCTCCTGCAGTCAGAAGGTGGGAAGACGCATGGCCCCTGAGATGCTTGATTCTTATATAGGATGTATCTTCAATCCCACTTGAAGTGGAGGTGTGTGCTGTGTGTGGTAGTCTAGGTGATGGAAGGACTGGGTTTCCAGAGAAAGA
>NC_022020.1:21084089-21095288 GCF_000317375.1 Microtus ochrogaster
GCCCTAGCTGTCCTGGAACTAGCTCTGTAGACCAGGCTGGCCTCGAACTCACAGAGATCCGCCTGCCTCTGCCTCCCGAGTGCTGGGATGAAAGGCGTGCACCACCTCTGCCCTGGACAGAAACACTTTCTATTCTGAATTATATACTGTATACTTTAGTTCCCATCATTGCTATGACATCTCTTTTATAAAATGACAGGGATACTAGGTGTTTGGAAAGTTCCCAGGAGGAAATAGCTATGCTGTTGAAATCTTTTCTCAGTGTGCAGCCTGGAGAGCAGCCCCATGTCTCTGTTCTCAGTGGCGGGGCACTACCTCCTCTTCGTGGTGTCCAGGCCTCCAGCTCAGCACAAAGCAGGTATTCTCAGCATGAAATTACCTCTAAACCTCCTTAGAAAATTAATTTCAGGATACCCACCTTGCAGATGTCCATATCCTTTAGAAGTCACGCCTGCTATGTAAATTAATGTAGTATTTGCATGAAAGCTATGCATACCTTCCTACACGCGGTAGCTGTCTCTAGGAGGTTTATAATGCCCAAGTCGGAATGAGCACATATTGCTCAGGACACAACAGCAAAAAAATCAAACAAACAAGCAAACAACAAACCATCTCTGTGTGTTCAGACACCATTCTGTCCTTTGAAATGTTTTTGCTATTCGGTTTGTTGAATCTGTCTGTACAGTGGGAAGACCAGTGTCCTTACTGCAGAAGGACGCATGACTTCTGACATCAGGACACAGGGCTGACGACCGACAGGCCTGGAGGCTGACTGTGCTTCATGGTGGAGACCAGGGATGCTTGCTGCAAAATGGGGCTAGGGTTAGACTGGAGGTTGCTGGTCCCACCCTACTCTGCTGCGTTGGGGTAATCTAGGCCTCCCTTTCTGCATGGTAAGATGGATGAGTAAATAGCTCAGGCATGCGGTGGAGTAAAACTCACTGAAATCTCCAGTGGCTACAGATTTGCTGCCTGGCGAAATCGTTCTTGTGGCTGTTCAGGACACTCACTCTCTCTCTCTCTCTCTCTCTCTCTCTTTCTCTCTCTCTCTCTCTCTCTCTCTGTGTGTGTGTGTGTGTGTGTGTTGGGGTGGGGGCTGCCTGTTTTTAGGTCAGATGACAAATAGGCCCTTGGCTTTCGGTAGAGCAGTGCTCTATATGAGCAAACTTACAAGTGACAGAGGTACCAGGTCGTGTGGACCAAGGGGTGGGGCAGTGTGGTTTGCTACAGCTGGTGAGCCTCCACCCTTAGACATGGTCCTTAGACTTTTTTCTTCTTCTTCCAGACCCTGCACCTTTGTCCCATTCCCTACCCCAAGTGCCACAATAGATGGATTGGGGACATATCATGGGGCTTGAGGGGGAGCCCCAGACTATCTCTGGGTAGCCCCGGGAAAGGGCATTTGTGCCTCTGGTGTCCTTTGGAAGGGTGCCTGGCGGCATTGTCTTTCCACTGCAGTGAGGGCCCTGCACTAAGCGGAGCCTCAGGTCATCATGGGAGTGAGTGGGTGGCCACAGACAGCAGCTACTACAGACTGGCTAGGGAGGGATTTTCCCCTGTCAGAGCTGCTGCAAATCCTAGACCTTCTGTACCACCGCAGGCTCCACTCCTTCTGGAGCCACCCTGGTGGCACCACATCAGGGCCACCCCTGCGGGCTCCTCATTTTATATGCAGCATGTCTGACCTGAATTAGACTCTGGGGAGACTGCGGCTCTCTTGGGCTGAGGTTATTTCTCTCACCGAGCACCTGACCAGGATAGGTCAGAAAGGGAGATTCCTGCCATCCCCATGGAACTGCCTGCCTCTCACACAGTGCCCCCACAGGCCTGGATGATCCAGGGGAGGCTTCCCAGAAGAGGTAGACCTGAGCTGAGGTCCAGGGCAAGGTGGCAGACAAGGCTGTGGGGACATGTTTCTGGCAGTCGTGAAAGTAGAATTTTCAAGGCCTGTTTGAGATGGAGAGTTAATGCAATTGGGAGGATAAGACCTGAGGCCGAGAAAAGCTAAATGGAGGCCGGGTCTGGAAAGTAACAGTGGCTTTGCCTCAGGACTGGGTCTGACTCCTGCTTCTTGTACGTGTGTGTGTGTGTGTGTGTGTGTGTGTGTGTGTGTGTGTGGCGGTCCTCAGCACTCTGTCCATCTCATTATTTTTAAAATCAACTTTTAAGTCAATGAATTAATCTCGAATGTGTGTGTGAGTGTAGATTTGTGTCAGGGAGCATGTGCGGAGGTATGAAGACAGTTTTAGGGAGTTGGTTCCCACCTTCCACTTTGTTGAGGATTGCCTCTTGTGTCTGCTGCTGCCCTGCATACTTCATGCACTTCCAGACCATTCTCTCTCTCTCTCTCTCTCTCTCTCTCTCTCTCTCTCTGTTGGTGTGCTGGGATTACAATACGCACCACTACGTCAGGCTTTTTGTATTTGTCCCAGGGTGTTAGTCGGCAGGCTCAAATGCCCTTAACCACTGACCCATCTTCCTGGCTCTCTCTCCCTTGTTCTTTTGAGATAGGGTCTCTCATGGTTTGGAACTTGCCCAGTAAGTCATGCTGCCTGGCTATTGAGCCCCAGGGATCTGCCAGCCTCCACCTCCCAGAACTGGGATTGTGAGTGTGTGCTACCAATATCTTGGCTCTTCTATGTGAGTTTTGGGGCATAACACCTCACCCACTGACCTGTATTCCTGGCCTCCTAGGTCAAGCCCTTAAGTTTTCTTCCTTAGGTGTAGTCGGAACCATTCCGTCTCTCCAACTTTTACTCAACCAAACATTCACTGTTTCGGTGTCTTACTGGCTCCAGGCATGGGGATTTCAGGCCAGTTGGGACGAGGAAGTGCGCTATATATTTCCAGGGGCAGTAACTTTGGCCAGAGTAGAAATCAGCTATTTCTGAGAGGCCTAAGGGCCTGGGCCAGGTGGGGCTAGTGAAGGGAAAAGCTTCCTGTATTGGCTTTGATGTTTGGTCCTGCTTATGTCTTCTTCGGAGCCTGAGGAGGGGATGGGAGGGGCAGGGGTGTATGAAGATGGGGTGACACCAGCAGATCTGGTGAGCTGGAATATCGGGGCCCACTCATCCTCTTTAGCTACTGCCTAGAAGGGACTGTCCCTCACTCTTGGGTCCTGCCAGCTGTGGGCATGCCTGGCTGTAGGTGAGGCTGCAGGGTGGGAGATGATGATCCTAGATTCTGTTGGGTGGAGGAGGATGGGGTAGTTGTTGGCTGGTGAGGAGGTGGAGATTTCCATGGCTGTCTGTGGTTGGAGGAGCTTTGCTGGGGCTTCATGGCCGGAAGGGGGATAGGGTGACAGGACAGCCTCAACTGGTTCAGCCCCCTTCCAACAGCTGCAGCTTCTTTCTTTGGACCTTTTTCTAAGTTCACCCTCTCCCTGGGACTTCTGCCAAGATGCCTGAGCTCTGGCAAGCAGGGGCCCTACCACTGAGTCCTGGGCACTGGCCTGATACCCAGAGGTCTTCAGTGGACCCCATTTCCATGCTTCTAGCCTGCTGTGTTTTTCCCTATTTCTTAGTTTAAGATGGCATGAGCTATCTAGCTCCATGCTGCACACTCCTTGGGACTGACTGAGTGTTCAGACATTATGATGGGTGGATGGGGCCCTGACTTAGATGGGACGGTGAAGAGGAGAGTTGAAGCTGGAAGGGATAAAAGGGAGGAAGAAAATGTAGTAGCATCTTAGGGATAGGTTAGAGAACTTTGAGAGAGGAGAGGGGGTTTGTCCTCTGGCCAAGGGTGTGCTTGCCTTCGGAGCCCGCTTTCCTTCTAGGGGTGTGTGTGTGTGTGTGTGTGTGTGTGTGTGTGTGTGTATGAGAACCTGTTCCCCCACCCCGCAGTGTCCCCCTTCTCCTGACAGGACTATTCTGCTCCACTGTGGCCTTTGCATTTTCTCTGTGCTTATGTCAGGTTTCTAGAAACTGAACTGCGGTGCTGTGTGTGGCTCCAGGTTAGGGCTGTAGGCGGAGGAGTCAGACAGGAGCACGGAGCAGATTCCTTCTTCCTCCCTTTGTCTGCTCAGGGAAGTCCTGGGATCCCTTGGTCCTGGACCTCATTCTGAACCCAGGTTGGTTTTGCCCACTCTGTGTGTATGTGGGGGGGGGGTGTGGAGTGTATACACGGGGCTCAGAGGGAGGACATGGATGCCCTTATATACCACTCTCAGCTTTATTCCCTTGAGGTAAGGTCTTTGAACTTGAGCTGGGCCAGCAGTCACAAGTCCAAGCATTCATTCCTCCTGTTTCTCCCCCTGCCACCCACTCAGTGCTGGAGTTAGGGATTTGAACCCAGGTCCTTACACTGTCTCCTGCTGAGCCATCTCCTTAGTCCTGTCTTCGCCCACCTTCTGCTGACCTCCTCTTGAATCCAGGGAGTGAGAGGGTGGGTGAGGGGAGGTGTCTACCCTAGAGCAAATGCCAGAGCTCCTCTGTTTCCAGATGAACACCTTTGTGAGCTGCCTTTGTTACTGAGACCCTGGTGTGTGTTTGGGAACTGGGAGGCTGGCACCCTAGAGGAAGTGAGTGGACCCTTCACTGTGTCAGGAATTTCTCCACAATCCTGGATCTTCTGTTCACTTCAGAAGCAGGCCAGAGGGACTAAGCCCTAGGTATTCTTATGCCTAAAGGTCCTCAGAGGTTCAGGAATGGATATGAATAAAGCTGACCCGATCCCCGAGATGGCGGTAACAGCTGGGTCAAGGTATACCTACCAGTTCCACGAAGGAAAAGATCAGGGACACCGTGAGTCATTAGTGACCGCCAGGAGGCTTAAGGGTCAATTTCAGCAGTGTAGGCTGACTCTTGTCCTCAGCTGAAGGGCAGACCCTGCTTCCTACCCCTTTGACATTGAGAACAATGCTTGTGGAGCCGGACACCATTCTCCACGGCAGAGCTGAGCTGTCACCGTTTGTTAGTCCAGGGCACTGAAGGTCAGGTTGTAGCCTTTTACAGCGTGCATGGTATACCTTCGACCAGTGTGTGTGAGAGACTGCTCTGTAGCCTCCACTGGAGCGCTTGGCCTTTATGCTCAATCCAGGCTCCGGATCCAGATGGCGGGGCCTGAGACTCAGTGGGGGAGGAGGAAGTAAGTCAGCTTTCTCAGGGGACAGCCCTTAGGCCACGCAGCCATGCCAGCTCTTGGTTAAGTTCCAGCCTGTGGAATCTGTGGGGGTGCTATCCACTCCCAGCCTCACCCTTTTCTCCTGTCCCCTGCTTGGGCTCATTCTTGGGATTGGCAGTTGTTGAATTTAGACAGCAGTCTTATGGGCAGGGGCAGCTAGGGAGTGGGGCATTCTGATAAGAGGGTGCGTGAGGCTTGGCTTTGGGTCCTGGGGCCGGATGCTGGGGACTCCGTGCTGCCCTCCCTGGGCTCACCTCTCAGCCCTTCCACTAGTAACAGATGGTAGGACCCAGCTCTTGGCCGGGTCTACTAGAGTTCTGAAGTCATAGACGGACGTGTCTGCTCCAGTGGAGAGGGACTGGGGTGACATGCCCAAGGCTGCAGCGTAGTGACCATCGTCTGGCTGCTTTCTTGCTTCTCACTTTGTCTCTCTGAGCTGGTGGTCCCCTTACGTGTTGAGCCCAGTGGAGCTCACGGCGCCAGGCAGGAATCATGCAAGGCTGTTGAGTATTATTCACGCTGGGCAGCAAGCCAGGCGGAACTCAACCTCTCTGAGCCTTTTCGCTCCCTTCTGCTGTGGTCATTAGGACCCAGAGTGTGGAGCTTTGTGTTGGCCTTGATAATACCACACAAGTTGTCAGAGCCGCTCCCTCCCGAACTTCCCTTGACGTGTGCATCTGGACGTAGGAGGACGATGGCTTCTCTGGCCTCTCCAACCTCTCTTCAGTTTCCTCTTAGTCTGCCATGCTCTCTAAGCTGTGTTCTTTGCCTGCACAGGAACAGCAGGGGTCTGGCTGTGCAGCCCAGGTTAGCCTCGAACTCATGGTCCTCCCACCTGAGTCTCCTGAGTGATGGGACTACAGACATGACCACCATGCCAGCGGTTATTCCCTTCTAGGGAGGAACTATGGAAAGTTGTAAGTGAAACACGAGTTCCATAGTTCATTCTGTCGTATGTGTGCGTGTGTGTATGTTTTCACGTGTGTGTGCATGTATGCATGTGTAGGTCAAAAGTCAACCTCAGGTGTCACTTCTCAGGTACTGTGATTTTGAGACAGAATTTCTCACTGGCCTGGAGCCCTCTGATGCAGCTAAGCTGACTGATTAGTGAGCTCCACAGACCTCCCTCTTCAGCCTCCCCCATACTGGGGAGAGGGTCCGTTGACAGGTCTTTATGTTTGTTTGTAAGACAAACACTTTACCTACTGAGCCATCTCCCCAAACCTCGGGATTTACTCTTGATGTTGCTCGGAGAGGAGGTAGGAATAAGACATTAGTCTGTTTTTATGGAATTATATGATTTCTTCTCAGAGCTTTTGTTTTTGTTTGGTAGTGCTGGGAGTGGAACCCAGGGCTTCATGCCTGCTAAGCCAGTTGGTATACTAGGCCCATGTGTGTTCTTCCCAGCCCAGGCAGCAGGTGCTGAGGGGGTGGGAGGTGGGGCTTTAGAGGCAGATCCACCCCCATGCTGGGCTGAGAATAACCCCACACTCGCCAGTAATGTGTGTTGGGCCAAGGAGGGGTGGCCCTGATGATATATCTGTATAGCTGGGCACAGAAATACAGTGTCAGGACAGTGCTACACCCAACAGGACAGGCCCTGGGGTCATCCTGTGGCATTCACATTTCATGGAGGTGCCTGGCTGTCAGACTTGGCCTGGCCCTGGGGTCAGACTACTGAGGCTCAGTAAGGGCTCCCCATAGTGGCTGTTCCTGGTTCTGCAAGGCTGTTCCCCAGAGAGATATAACTTCAAGTTTCCCTTTTGTGGGTTTTTGAAGACCTTGTACTGTCTTACCATTGTGTGTGGCATATGCACAGAGGCCAGAGTTGTCTGTCTCTCTCAACCTTATTCTTCTGAGGCAGGATCTCAATCAAACCCAGGGCTCACCCACCTCACCTGCTAACTTGCTCTGGGGATCCCCCATGTCTGCATGCTAAGGCTGGAATTACAGGGAGCTGCTGTGCCCACCCAACAGTCACATGGGTTATGGGACCCTGAACTCCAGCCCTCTTGCTTACATAACTAACTGTTTAAGCACTGGCCCATCTTCTCTATCCTGCGTTTTGAGAGTGAGTCTCTCATTGGTCTGACAGACCAGGCTGATAGGGATCCTCTGTCTTAGCCCCTGCAGTGCTAGAATTACAAGTATTCCACCATGCCTGTCTTTTTGTGTGTATCCTAGGGCTTGAACTTAGGTCATCATGTTCGCAAGACAACCACCACTTTACTAACTGAGCTGTTTCTCCAACCCGCCTTACCTTTTAACCAAAGGATCAGGGCAATGGGCTCGGGCTCTTGCGGAATCCTGAAGAACCGCAGCCAAGCTGCTGGAGGGAGCTTGGTCTATGAGCTGTGGGTTTAGCTGGTGTCTATTCCTGAGGAAGGCTAAGTGTGAGCTCAAGAGAGTCACAGAGGTTTGTGTGGGCACATGTGGAGGAGCTGGGCAGGGTGGGGACCAGGTGGGCTGATGTAGGTAGAAACAATCCTACCTGGGTTAGTATCTAGAAGAGGGGACGGCAATGGAACCAGCCATGACTCCAAGGTTGGGTTTTGTGACCCTGATCCTTATGTACCCACTTCCTGCCATCTCTGGGTACCTCACTGCTCCATGTGTCACCCCATCTTGGGGGATGGTATCATTTCTCTAATTGCTCAAACCTGGATCCCCCACATCTTATCATACCATATTTGATTATTGTCACCATTTCCTGTCTGACCACTGCAGTCTTACCCAAATGGATCCCCTGCCCAACCCTTTTGAAGAATGTCCCCGTGTGGCATGGAAGTCATGAGAGAATGGAAGTCAATCAAAATCCGTTTTGATGGCTGGGAAGATGGCTCAGTTGGTACAGCGTTTACTATACAGGCATGAGGACCCGAGTTCCATTCCAGAACTTAGTACTTACTGAGTACTAGCCCGAGCTGTGGTTGGGGGAGGCCCTTCTACCCCAGGTACAGAGGTGTGGGCTCTACCCTGTGAGTTTCCATCCCTTTCAATCCCTCCAGCTTTCCTTCACTCTGATTTGGGGTCCTTCCTCCCATGTCTCTTGAGGTCCGGCTCCTCGACTTCTTCATGCCTCATACCATCTTCCTACCTGTCCAGAGGCAGCTGGAGAGCCTGGCGGAGGTCCCTGCTGGGGAGGGAGTATATGCGCAGCTGTGTCATTTCATATCTGGGTATGAGTGCTTGGCATTGTGCTGCTCTGGGGGGAGGGGCTGTCTGAGGGCTGGGGAATGTTCTGGTCTTCCAGGGCTGGGATGGAACTCTGTCTCTGGCTTCTTCCCAGGGCCAGTGTCCCAGATACTTAAGTTGTTTTGGAAGGTAGAGCTAGTGGCAGACCCACCGGTGCCACTCTGCCGGAAGCACCCCGGGTTGTTCCTGGCCATGATCTTCTCAGTCCTAGATTTGCTTTCGGAGACTGAGCCCCTGTGTGGGAACTTGGGCTGCTCCTCTTTGCTAGTCCCACAGCTGGGGTAGGTGTAGGGCCTTGGTCCAGCAGCCTGCAGCCTTCCCGAGAGGCCACCCCCAGCTCTGGCCTCGCCCTCTTTGGTTGTTCTCCTTCCTGTGGCGGAGGTAAGACACAGCAACAGCTCGGCTTTGATCGGTTCTGCAGGCCTGAACTGTCCATAGCAGGCTCAGTTGCTTTCACTGGGGCTACTCTGAAGAGATGGAGCATGCAGTAGTTAAATACCTGGTTAAAGCAGCTTCAGGAAGGAAGGGGTGATGTATCCATCACGGTGGGAAAGGTATGACATCATACCGTGAAACAGCTGGCTGCATTGTGTTTGCAGTCAAGAAGCAGAGAGAAATGAACTCTGGTGCTCTGCTCCCCTTCTCCTTTTTAGTTACCCCAGGACCCCGCTTCCCGCCCCCATCCCCCCTTATGGAATGGTGCTTCCTGTATCCTAGGTAGATCTTCCCATCTTCACCAATCCTTCAGAGCCACATACAGCCAATATGAGTCATCACAAAGTGCTTAGGCCTCAGCATCTGGACTCAGTGTCCGAGGAGAGATTGGCAGAGCTCACCTGGGCTTGGTAAGATGAGAAGCTGCCCCTTGAGCAATGACCTGCGCGTGTGACAAGAGCCACATCCAGGGGCCACCTGGTAATGAGGCTGTAGTCCTGGCCTGTGCCACCCTCTTTGGTGTGCCTCGGTTTCCTCTCTCACAAAATGGCTGCCATGGCCTGCTCGTTCCAGAAAAGAAGAGTGGAAGCTGTGGTTGGAGGCGTCTCAAATGGCAGCATAGACCAAGGAGAGAGTCTGGCCAGGCCTTGAGCATCCTTGAGCCAGGGCCCCCTGTTGGAGGAATGTGATCTCTATGGGAGCCCATCACACTTAACAGTGGCCTGCAGGTGCTGATGGCTCTGGGTGGCTGCTGGCCCTGCTCTGTCTCTTTTCCCACATTGACAGATCTGAGCAGCACTTGCTCGTGACCACAGATCTGGCCTGTTCTGCTTAGCAACGTGGCCAATGGTGTCATTGCTTGCTTCCTTTTTATTACTTAAAAATTATTGTTACTATTATTATTGTGCGTGCATGCATATTGTGTGTGTGTGTGTGTGTGTGTGTGTGTGTGTGTGTGTGTGTGTGGGCTCTTCTCTCCTACCATGGGGTCTGAGGATCAGACTCTGGTCCTTAGGTAAGTACTGTAAGAGGCTCTTTCCACCAAGCCATCTGGTCTACCCTGGCCTGAAGGGAGGGTGCTTTAGTTACTCCTGTCATCGCTATGGTCAAATCCTGACAAGGAAGGGTTTGTTTCAGCTTACAGTTTGAGGAGACACAGTCCGTTACGGCAGGAGCACGAGGCAGCTGGTCACATGGCATCCAAAATCAGGAAGCAAGGAGAGACCAGTGCTGGGGCTCAGCTCCTTTTCTCTTAAGTTTGGCCCTTCAGCCTGTGGGATGGGGCTGCCCACTGGGTGTTCCCACCCAGTCTAGAAACTCACAGACACATCCAGAGGTTCATCTCCTAGGCTGTTCTATATCCTGTCAAGTCCACAATACTAACCACTATAGAGGGCAATACTCAGACATTTGAGGAGCAAGGGAGCAAGGATTCCCAGTAGCAGTGATAAACCCACAGGGAAGAAAGCACTGATTCTGGGGTAGAGGCAGGGCAGGACAGGCGGGGCCTGGAGCATTATGCAGTACTAGACAGAAGTGCCGGAAGATAAATGGGGCTATGTCGGGAGGCTCCCCTAGTCACATTTGGGACATTTGAGCATGAAAGAATAATGATGGGAACAGATCTGTGACACAGTGAACACAAAGTGACAGCATGGGTTTCTGGCGCTAGCCTTCCCGCTGCCTTGCAGAGGTAAGCAGGGAAGCTCATCACAGAAGGCCAGGGCACATGACGGGGGTGGAGGAGGGGGTGGGCCGGGCCATGGGAACTAGTGCACCTCAGGCTTCCCTGTGCATGGAACTGGGGGGGGGGCTGCATGGGGGCACCTGAAGCTAACTCAGCAGTATTAGATGGATCCTGGCGTTCCTTTCCTTCATCACGCTCTTGGCTGATAGTTACGTAGCTGGCCCACAGGCCTCCTGTGCTGACTAATTTTGCATCAACTTGACACGGCTGTAGACATTTGGAAAGAGGGAATCTCAAATGAGGAAATGTTCCCACCAGATTGGCTTGTTGGCAAGCCTGTGGGGCAATTTTTTTAAATTGATGATTGGTGTGGGAGGTCCCAGCTCACTGTGTGCCACCCCTGAGCAGTAAGTAGTTCCAGATGCTTTAAGAAAGCAGGCTGAGCAAGCCATGAGGAAGAAGCCCATAAGCAGCATCCCTCAATGGCTTTTGCTTCAGTTCCTGCCCAGACTTTTTTTTTTTCAGTTATAGACCATGATATGGAACTGTAATCGAATTAAAGTCTTCCCACCCTAAGTTGCTTTTGATTATAGCATTTTATTACAGCGATAAAACACCTCACTTTGATTACCAGAGTTGTGTGTGTGTGTGTGTTTGTGCTTATGTGTGTGTGTTTGTGCTTATGTGTGTGTGTGTGAGTGTGTGTGTTTGTGCTTATGTGTGTGTGTGAGTGTGTGTGTGTTTGTGCTTATGTGTGT
>NC_022020.1:21095388-21106082 GCF_000317375.1 Microtus ochrogaster
ACCTTATTTTGTGAGCCAGGCTCACTCCTTGAACCTGGGGGTCACAGATTCTGCTACTCCAGCTCTGCAGCTGGCCCCAAACCCCAGGAATCCATCTGTCTCTGCCTCCCCAGTGCTGGGATCATAGACATGCCCTATTACACTTTGCATTTTTTATGTGGCTGCTATGGATCTGATCTTGGGTCCTCATGCATGTGTTTGATCCCATAAAATTGGATGTAGTGGACACACCTGTATCCCTAGTGCTTGGGAGGTAGAGGTACGAGGATCAGAAGTTCAAAGTTATTCTTGGCTGTGTAGTGAGTTTGAGGCCAACCTGGGCTACCTGAGACACTGTCTCAAAGGGGAAAAACAAACAAACAGAAACACCAAAGGGCAAATGTGGCAAGTGGGAAGGAAGGATTGCCTGGTGAGTATGGAGGAAAGTGTGGGTATGGTGTGGTGTCTGTTCAGCTTTTTGCAAAGCCAGCCTTCCTTCCTTCCTTCCTTCCTTCCTTCCTTCCTTCCTTCCTTCCTTCCTTCCTTCCTCTTTTTTCTTTCTATTTTTTTCTTTGTTTTGTTTTTCAAGACATGGTTTCTCTCTAGCTTTGGAACCTGTCCTGAAACTCACTCTGTAGACCAAGCTGGCCTCAGACTCACAGAGAATCACCTGCCTCTGCCTCTCCAGTGCTGGGATTAAAAGTGTGTGCCACCACCGTCGGGTTTTAGGTCTATTCTTTCAAAATGAGAATTTGAGAGAGAGCTATGGAAGGCTGGTGTGGAGCATCGGCTTAGACCCTCTCTTCCGATCAGCCTTTTTGAGTACGGGGCAGAGGAACACAGGGGAAGGCAGCCCCTGTGTTCTGAACCAAAGCTCTTAGCTTGACTGATCCCAGCTGTCTTCTCTGTGTGTGCCTGTGTGTGCGCGCGTGTATGTGTGTGCACGCACACATGTGCAGGTGTGTGTGATGCTCAAGGTGCAGAGGTGAGGAAGGACCCACAGGAGAATACCCCAGAGTATCAGGGAATCAGTCTAAAACTCAGGGATACCTGGACAGATGGAGACCTTTGACCTGATTCTGGGGTCCCTTCCTCATTTTTGCCTCTACAGGGGAAACCTGTCTGGCTTCTCACAGGGCCTTTGCTGCCTTCCTGTCAGCCCCAGTGTGAGTTTGTGAGAGTGAGGGCGTTAGACTGTGCATCCTGTCTCTGCGGTCCCCAACCACAGCCTGCGCTGGGAAGAAGAAGTTCAGTGGGGAGGATGGGGAGACGCCCTCCTCACGGGGTGAAGCTTCACTCGGAGCCACTTTCTTGCCGCGGCTACAGCTCAGATGCGCCCGGAGGAGATGATGAGGAAGGTGAAGGCCTGGTGGCTTTTTGAGGGTCTTGGCACTGGAGTAGTGGGTCCTGGGAGGAGAGGTGAATGAGTGTATGCTCTTGTGCCTGTGTGTTAGGGTGCTGGCAAAACCGGGTGAGTAGTGGGTGGGGTCCAGTGTCTGCTTCCCATAGCAGGTGGAACCGCAGAGAACTTCAGTTTTTCTGCCTGGCCTGGGCTTTCCAGCTTCCCTTCATTTTTCCTTCTGGGCTTCTGGATTTGGCCCTGGGTTCTGGAACGTGCTTATTCCTACCTATTCTTTGTGTGTGTGTGTGTGTGTGTGTGTGTGTGTGTGTGTGTGCTCTACCTCCACTCACCAGGCTTCCCAGTGTGGGAGATCGGAAATGATCTGACCTGAGTTCAAAGAAGCCTGCCCTGGGGGCTTAGCCCTCCTCCCTCTGGGATGGTGGTCATGCATTGGCATGGGGCCATAGGACTTTTGTAGGGGTTCTTGCATGTGTGTGTGTGTGTGTGTGTGTGTGTGTTGGAGAGTTTGGCAGAATGCCTTATATACTCGGGCATGGTTGAGCCCAGAACCTCTGTACTTACTGTAGGTCACGAGGAAGGCCGCACTGGACGTTGGGGGGCTTAGGGAGGACTTCCTCCCTTCCTGGAGGCACAGGTGGCTCTAACAGGCACTGACCTCTGCCCGACACCTCATCTCAGCCTTCCTAGGGGAAGTGGCTGTCTCATTTGTCCGCTGCATGGGGCTCCGCAGCTGGGGGTTGCGGAAGGAGGTCTGAAGCCATCTGCTGAGGTGTGCAGGCAGCCATTGACAGATACTCCAGCTCTGCTCACATCTGGCCAAGAGCTGAGGATGTGAGGAAAGGAAGCTCTGATAGGAGGTGACATTGAGTGGCACTGATAAGGCTTCCTGGACTGCTGGCTCTAGGCCTGCTGAGTGACCTCCTGGCAAGCATATACACACGGAGGTGTGGCCAGTGCGAGCCTTAGCCTTTGTTCCACTTGAAAGGCTCCTCTTTGTTCTTTATGAGTGTGTGCTGCTGTCGGTGATACCAAGGTCTGGGGCCTCCTTTCCTTATAGGTGTGAATTAGAATCTAGGTGACACCTACCAGGATTCCCAGGTGTGTCTATCCTACAATAAGGAGTTGAACCAGGAGCCCCTAGGTAGTGGTAGAGATAGACAGCTCATTGCAGAGAGGAAAGAGGGGGCTGGGAGATGCTGCCGCGGCGAAGCGGCTAAGCGCTTGCTAACCTGAGTGTGGTGGTGACCTGAGCTCAGATTACTGGAAACCATGCACAGCCCGTGTCTGCAATACCAGCACGCTATGGCTAGAGCAGAGGTGGAGACTGGAAGGTTTCTGGAAGTTCCTGGGCTAGTTTGGCATCCAGACATGGTGTAAGTCAGGTCCTTAGGACTTGCAGGGCCAGTGGTTTAGCCACTGAGCCATTTCCCCAGCCTCTCACATGTCTGTCTGATGCTTCTGGAACCTTCTGCTCTGCTCTAGTCTCCTACTTCTCCTGTTGGGTATAGAACTCTGGATATCCGGGTGCCACTGAGGCCACTGTCACTCCTCCCTTCTCATCCTTCATGGCCCAGCTTAATCTCATGTGTTTCTCCTCTTCTGGTTCAGGTTGCTGTAGATACTGAGGACCACTGCCCTGTGTCTGTGAGCTCAGCACAGGAGACGCCAATGAAAGGGATGAATGGGCTCTGTGTGTGTGTGTGTGTGTGTGGCATGTGCGTGTATGTGGTGTGTGTGTGTGTGTGTGTGTGTGTGTAAACATATGTCTCTTGGTGAGAGCACTGTTAGACCTAAAGTGAGTATCTTGTGCTCCTGGCCCCAGAATGGTGTGGCTGAGCAACATTCATGTTAGGGAACGGATTGGGCACTAATACTGGTCAGGAAGGCCTCCCTCAGTGGCCGGGATGGGATGGGGTGCCCAGTGTGGGTGGTATAGATAGGAATCTGCAGTGGTTGTTTGTCTTCTCTCCTCCTGTGAGTCCCTACAGAGTTTACACTCACGAAGCAGCCGTGCAGTCGGATTATATATATAAACAATACAAGAAGAATTTGATGTTCCATCATTTTGTGTTAGTCTGTATCCATAGCTATACACCACTGCATATTGCTTGCTGGCCCTGAACTTGATGCACCCAGTAGCCACAAAGGTCTCATTGACTCAGATCTCTGCAGTAGGGTACTTGGGTGAGGTGGGACCTGAAGGGGCTGCTTCCCTGATCCTGACTACACCCTAGTTGCTGCATTGCCCCTTAAACCACTGCAGAGGTGAAAGTTTACAAAGTTGTTGGTCAGGTCTCCCCTTCTTATCTCTCTTCCCGTCCTGTGACCTCTAGTGACCTGGAGCCAGTAGATACCCTGCTCCCCTATAATATACTCAACCCTTGTCTCTTCTCTACCTGAAGCTGCCACCGCCCCCCACGAGTCTTGACTTTTCTGCCCCACTCCCTCCCTCGCTCACACCTCCGAGTCACTTGTGTGGCTTTAGCAGCGATGTAGGGCATCATATTGGTGGGATAATATTGGTGAGAAAGAAAATATTCTAGTCGGCTTGCTGTTACTATAACCAATACAGGAGACAGCCAGTTTTTAAGAAGGAAAGATTTAGCCAGGTGTGATGGCACACGCCTTTAATCCCAGCACTCAGGAGGCAGAGGCAGAAGGATCTCTGTGAGTTCGAGGCCAGCCAGGTCTACAAGAGCTAGTTCCAGGACAGGCTCTAAAGCTACGGAGAATCCCTGTCTCGAAAAACCAAAAATAAAAAAGAGGAAATGAAAAGATTTGTTCATAGTTGAGATATTTCAGTCCATGGTTGATGTGCTTTTTTTGAGTGCAGCTTGACAAGAAGCTGACATGAGAGATTAGGACTGGGTGTACTGTGGCTCCTGGGACAGTGAAGGTCCACGGGGGTCAGTGGGCATGGGAAGGGCCTCGCTGAGGCCCCAAGTAGGCCAACTGCCTTTTCCAGGCAGCGCAACCTATCTCAGGGACGTCAAAGGGAGGTGTGTATCAGAATGTTCTGGTGTACCCAGAGGCAGATGCATCTGGGCTCCGTGATCACTGGACTGTCTGCCCCGCCCTTCGCCCCTTGTCTCTTTTCTCTCCCCTTTTCATCCTGGAGAGCTCTGGGGTTGGAGAGAGCAAGGCCTATGGAGAAAGTGGGGCGCCCTGTCGGGCAGGCCCTCTGCTCAGGGCTTCCTCTCAGCTCTTTGACCTAACTTCTCTCCTAATCTTGGGTTTACCTCTCCTGCCTCCTAACACCACACCTCTGTCCTACGCCTCATCTCCCGAGCACTGAAGAGGCAGGCCAGAAGCAGGCCACTTTGGAGATTTCCAGTTGGGAGTGGACCATCATTTTGGGCATGTGTGAGTGTGCGTGCATGTGTGTGTGTGTGTGTGTGTGTGTGTGTGTGTGTGTGTTGTGTAAATATGTGGGTAGGTGGAAGACGGTAAGAGATAGTATGGTTGGGCCCGGTGTTGCCCATGTCACTGCAATAGTTTACTCAGATAGGAAGCTGATTCTAAGTGACTTTGGGCAGGCCCAGCAGCTCTTCCTACCGTCTCTGGTCTGTTGTGGTCTGTTCTTTGCCTACCCTGGGCCTCCCTGCAGTGTCATGAGCCTGGTGCAGGCAGCCGTGTCATTGAGTATGTGAGGACACTCTGGTCCTTTTCCTGCTCAGCCCACTTTGAGTGGGTGGGGCTCCCAGCAGCTCAGTGAGATCAGTAGGAAGGGGTATCTAGTCTTCTGCTGTTTCTGAAGCTTTCTCTTCGGTGATGTCATGAAGGCCCGTCTGAGATTCCCTTTCTTGGTTGTTGGTAGAACTTTGGATAGAAGGTAAGGAGCCCCAAGTGCCTCCGTCTTACCATTTTCATCGACTCTTCGCTGGTATGATACAGGCAGTGTAATGTAAAAGAAAATGTTTTGGGATCAGGGCGATGGCTCAGTTGGTGGAGTGGATGCTGTATAAATCTAAGGACCTGAGTTCAGATCCTCAGCACCCATAGAAAAGCTGGATAAGGTAGTGCATGTCTGTAGCCCCAGGGCTGGGGGAGCAGAGATAGGCAGAGCCTTAGAACTCATTGGCCAGTCTAGTCTAGTCAAAGTGGTAACTACAGGTTCAGTCTCAAAAATAAGGTGGAGAGTGACTGACAGCTGATACTGACTTTTGACCCTTGCATGCATGTGCACACATTTGCACGCATCCTGTGAACAAGGACACAAAGGGCATATACCATACATAAAGGAAGGAAGGAAGGAGGGAAGGAGGAGCCAGAAAAAAATTTCAGTCAGTTTGCTGTTTCTGTAACAAATACTTTAGACAAGCTTGCTTGCCTGTGCCCCTCCTCCCACCCTACCTCCATTCACGGGGGATTCTGCCTCTGGTTAGTTCCTTTTCCTGGACCCTCTCAGCCCCCCATCTAGTCCATCTACAGTCCCTTGTGTCAGAAACACCCAGAAACACCCCCAGTGCTGCCAGGGACCCACAGTAGCCACACTGAGCACTGGGTAGCGATTTTCACTACCCTTCTGGTTTCCTGTTATGCTCTGTCCAGACCTAACCAGAGTCCTTCCCATAGCACCCCGTTTGCAGAAGCCCTTCCTCCCCTCCCTACTCCATTCACTGGAGACTCTGTCTCTTGGTGCAGGCCCAGAATCCCCCTAGTCCTTTCGTCCTTGGCTCTCCAGCCTTACTCTTTGTCCTCCTGCCGCTTACCTGCAGGAGCCCCTCCTCACACCCACTCACTCCCTGGGACGCTATGGGTGTGGACCCCGTCTTCCTAAGTCTTTCACACAGCCCCTCTCAGCCTTTCCTCCTAGCCTGTCACCACGCTGACCTGCAGAAGCACCCTCTACCAGGGCCTCCACAGCTACTGCGTTTACCTAAGATCCAGAGAGGGCAACAGACACCAAAGAACAAAACAGCCATGCAACGAAGCCAAGACTATGATATCAACACCTAGAAACACCCAGATCATCATGACTCTATATGTCTAGACCCCAGTACAGAAACACAAAGATAAACAGCCAAGACAAATGCCTGTACCAGAACCCAACAACTCTATTAGAGTAGGCTGTGAGAAATGCAGCCAGTTGATGCACCAGACAGGGACTTCAGAATAGCAGTTATGAATGTGTTCAAGGTCCTTAAAGAGGACACGAATAATCCCTTAATGAAGATCATGAGAACACAAAGAAGTAATGAATTGAATGAAATAATGAAAACAGTTCAAAACATGAAAGTAGAAATAGACTCACTAAAGAAAATCGAAACAGGAACAAAACAGGAAATGAAAATTTTAGAATGTCAAACAAAAACCCCAGAGGCAGGCCTCACCAACAGACTATTAGAGATGGAAGACAAAACCTCAGGCGTTGAAGACCAGGTAGAAGAAATGAATACCTCAGTCAAAAAAATGTTGAATGTCAAAAGAACCAGGTACAAAGCATCCAGGAAATCTGGGACACCATGAAAAGATCAAATCTAAGAGTAAGAGAAATAGAGGAAGGAGAAACCCAGGCCAAATACAGAAAATATTATAAAAGAAAATTTCCCCAACCTAGGGAAGGCAGGTGCTTATCAAGGCGTCAGAAGCATATAGCACACCAAATAGAAAAGGCCAGAAGAGAAATCCGTATAGCACGTAATAGTCAAAATCTTAAACATACAGAACACAAAAAAATATTAAAAGCTGCATGTGGAGAAGACGAAATAACATACAATGGCAGGCCCAGTAGACTAACACCTGGCTTCTCAATGGAGACTCTGAAAGCCAGAAGGGCCACTGTTCTACAATCTGAGAGACCACAGATGCTAGCCCAGAGTACTGTACCCACCAAAGCTATTGATCATAATTGATGGACAAAGAAAGACAGTCCACAATAAAACAAATTTAAACAGTTTCTGTCTACTAATCCAGCTTTGCAGATGCCTTTAGAAGGAAAAATTCACTCTGAAGAGGCTAACCACACCCAAGAAGACCCAAGGAATAAATAATACCAGAACAGTACATTAAAAAAGGGAGAAAAAAAAAACCCCTACACCAGAACAATAAAATAAAATCAGTAAATGCTGTTCATTGGTAACTCGCAATATTAATCATCTAAATTCCCCAGTAAGATACAGATTAACATATTGGATTAGAGGTCAAGATCCGTCTTTCTTCTGCATCCAAGAAACACACCACACCATCACCTCAGGTAAAAAGGATGGGAAAAGTTACTCCAAGCAAATGAACCCAAGGGGCAAACAGGTGTCGCCATTTTTATATCTGACAAATCAGATTTCAAACCAATACTAATCAGAGGAGGTAGGGAAGGACACTAAGTGTTCATCAAATGAAAAATCAACCAAGAGGGCATTGCAATCCTAAACATTTATTTACACATCAAACACACGGACATGCAAGCTCATAAAAAAACACTGCAGCTAAAACCATGTATCAACCCTCACACAGTGATAGTGGATGACTTCAGTACCTCACTCTCACCAATGGACAGGTCATCCAGACAAAAACTAAACAGAGAAATACTGGAGCCAACAGATGTTATGAACAAAATGAACTTAATAGATATTTATAGAACATTTCACCCAGGCATGCCACACACAAAATCCCTTCTCTGAACCTCCTGGAACTTTCTCCAAAGCTGACCACATACTTGGACACAAAGCAAGTCTCAACAGATACAAGAAAATGAAATAACACCCTACATTCCCACCTGACCACCATGGATTAAAGCTGGATATCAACAACCACAGAAAGCTTACAAACTCATGGAAACTAAAGAATTCTCTACTAAAGGAAACATGAGACAAGACAGAAATTAAAGGGGACATGTTAAAACTTTTTAGAATTGAATGAAAATGAAAACACAAAATAGCCAAACTTATAGGACATAGTGAAGACTGTTCATAGAAAAATTCAAGTTGTTCATAGACAAGAGACAAGTTCATAGCATTAAATACCTACATTGGTATTGGACAAATTCCATATTAACAACTTAATAGTACGCCTGAGAGATTTAAAACAAAAAGAAGATCTTACACCCAAAAGGAGTGGATGACAAGAAAGCAAAATCAATACAAAGAATCAATAAAATGAAGAGTTGGTTCTTAGAGAAAAATCAATAAAATTGCTAAACCATTAGCCAAGTTAACTAAAATATGGAGAAAGAAGATCCAAATTAACACAATTAGAGACAAAATGGGGCATAACAACGGATACCAAAGAAATCCAGAGAATCAAAAGGACACACTTTAAAAATCTGGAAAACCTAAAAGAAATGGATAAATTTCTTGATATACAACTCACCAAAGTTAAACTAAAATCAGATAAACACGTGTAGCTCCCAGTGAAAGAGAAACTGTAATTAAGAGTTTCTCCAACCAAAAACAGCCCAGGGCAAGAGTGGACTCAGCATAGAATTCTATCAGACCTTCCAAGAAGAATTATCATCACCACTTCTCAAATTATTCCACAAAATAGAAACAGAAGGAACATTGCCTAATTCTTTTTATGAGGATACCGTTATACTAATACCTAAACCAAAGACCCAACAAAGAAAAGAAAAGACCAGCAAATTTTTCTTATGAACATAGATGCAAATTTTCACAATAAAATACTTTCAAATAGAATCTAAGAACACATACAAAGATATCCATCATGGCCAGAAACTTATGGTAAGGTGCTGTTGCTATCTCGTTGAACACAGAAATCGAAGTGGTACCTAACTAGAGCCTTCACCTCCACTGCCTAGTGTCCATGGTACTGGAAGGTACTCTGCACACTACCAATGGAGAAAGGTAATCATCAACCCAGCTATAAACCATGCGACCTACTATGGTGACCTGCCTGTGAGATAGGCTGGTGCATTAGTGGCTCAAACGTTATGTGAGTGAGTAACCAACCACTCTCTGATTAGACTTTAGCTCCACTCAGGGAGATAGAACCCATGTCTGGCACTGCTCAGGTAGCCAAGAATCTGAAACTGTATAGACCATGGACCTAAGATAAAACCAAGTATTACTGTTTTACTAAAGAAAAGTAGTGAAAAAAATGACTACTTAAGGCATTCTGCCACACCCATAGATCTGTTCTTTGTTCAGCCATCATCAGAGATGGAACTAATACAGACATCCACAACCGGACAGTGAGCAGAGAGTGAGAGATGCTGAAGCTCTCCGTCCTACGTCAGACATCTTCATCAAGTTCACCCCTCTGGGATCAGGGATCTATGGAGGGGAATGAGGGATCTATGGAGAAGAGGAGGCAAAGGATTGTGAGAACCAGAGATGACTCCATGAAAACAGTGTCCTCCAGACACAGCAGGACTGATGTGCACAGGAGCCCTTAGATACTGCGGCAGCCTGCCAAGCGCAGGGAAGGGGATGTGGACAAGGGCTGCCCACTCCTAACAAGAAGCAGTCTGCAATTGATACCCATCTTCAGTGGAGTCTCACTGGGAATGTTAATCACACTTTGGGATAGACCCCATGCCTAGCAGTAGATCAGCAAGCAAACTCTATGGTCTTCTTGTATACTTTTTTTTTGTCCCATATTGTTTAGTTTGTGGGTGTCTTGTTGGTCTTTGCTTGTATATTTAGATACCTGATTTGTGTGTGTGTGTGTGTGTGTGTGTGTGTGTGTGTTTGTTTGTTTGTTTTTGTTTTTGAAGGAGAGGAAAAGAAAGTGTTAAACTAGGTGGGTAGGAAGGTGGGAGGTTCTTGGAGGAGTTGGGGGAGAGGAAATCTGATCAGAATATATTATATGAAAAATTGTTTTTCAATTAAAAAGAGGCAAACAGAAAACAGCACAAAAGAGGACAGGTCTGCTTGGCGCACATGTTAGAGGTTTAGCAGTTAAAATCCTCAGTGGGTTTGACTCATTGCTTTTAGGTCCAGGGTGAGCCTGTATGTCATATATGGGGAGAACACATGGATGAAAAGTTTCTCATCTCGTAGCAACCAGGAAGCAAAAGAAAGAGAAGGGGGCAGAGGCCTGGTCAGCCCTCCAGGGGCGTGTTCTTAATGACTGAACTCTCTCCCACTAAACTCTACTTAATGGTTCTACCATATCCCAGTGGAACCATGGGCTTGAGACCAAGTTGACACATGGGCTTTTGGAAGACAGTTATAGGAGAGGTGCTTGTCCACACTGATATGTTTAGGGAGGATGTGCGCGCGACTATGTAATACTACAGTTTTATACAGGGAATGAGCACCCATGGAATCTGGTATTGGGACAGAGTCCTGGAGCCAATCATGTGTGGATATTGAGGAGCCCACACAACTAAACCACTCTCAGTAACTGACCTAATCCATTAATAATGACATCCGTGCCGGGCGATGGTGGTGCA
>NC_022020.1:21106182-21107502 GCF_000317375.1 Microtus ochrogaster
GTCCATGGGCTCTTACCTGCCACACTGCCTTGTTAAGATAACACTCTGATCATTGCACAGCGACAGCCCTCATGGCCCCTGTGCCCCATCCTTCGGTGAGCGTCCTTGTTCCAGCCACCGTGCTTCTCAAGCTGATGACCCTCCCTTCTCTCTGTGCCGGCAGGTCCTGCAGAAACTGGGGAAGGCGGATGAGACTAAGGATGAGCAGTTTGAACAGTGCGTCCAGAATTTCAATAAGCAGCTGGTGAGTACTGGAGGTGGACCAGCGGCTGCCAGGTAGGGGATGGTGAGGACCACACCTGTGGAGTAGGAAAGCCCAGAAGGGGTAATGGTGTGGGTTGGTGAGTTCGGGAAGGACTTCCTGGAGGGGTTGCTCTGGTCCTGGCTGAGACTATCAGAGAGAAAAGAGGCCAGGTTTTGGGGAAAACTTACAGTGAGAAGCAGGGAAAAGGAAGGCCGAAAGCTGGGTGCTGTGGCTAGACTGTGGGAAGCTCACATGTCAAGGCCAGTGGGAGCTAGAGGAACTTCTTGCTAGGAGAAGGGCATCTGTGGCATTTTATGTGGGGGTTCAAGCAGGCTGGATTTGACTTAGGCTTCATCCGGACATGATGAGAGCCCAGCTGTATGGCAGGTTCCAGCTGGTCCTTTGTAGATACCTGGTGTGTATCTCCAGACAGCACTGGAGAGACGCTGTCTCAGCGTTCCCCTTTCCTGTATCAAGCAGCGAGCCTCAGAGAAGTAGGGCCAGTTACCCAAGGCCATCCAGCTTTGGAGGTAGATTCAGAGGCCATTTGTTTGGATCCAAAGCCTGGACACACTTTGAGGGCATCCTTGCAAGGACAAAAGGACACGTTCCAGGCTTAATTAAGTAGATAGCCTGGAGGCAATAATTAGATACAAGGGAGGACTTCCCTACTAAAGGGAACACCTTGAACATCCCAAATGGAGATGACCTACACCATCCATGATGGGAGTGGGCAAAGGGCAAGGTAGCAGGAGGGAGGCTGAGCTGAGTCCTGGCCTATCGCCTCTTCAGGACGGTCCCGTGAGAATCTGAGGCCACAAGGATGGGGCAGGATATGGGAGGGCTCTGCTGGAAACGGGGCAGAGTCGGCCCCAAACTGGTAGACTCCAACCTCATGGTACACTGTCTATAACTGAGGTCTTTGATAGCTTTAAAGGTGCCCATCAAAGCCTCTGCAGCTGCACTGGGACCCAGAAGGGTCTCATTGGCCTGGGCCTGGGATATGGGTGTGAGTGATAGCATTGGTGGGAAAGAGCTGGAGTATGCTGAGAGAGGGCTGATGCATGCTGAGAGAG
>NC_022020.1:21107857-21146916 GCF_000317375.1 Microtus ochrogaster
GCATGCTGAGAGAGGGCTGAAGCATGCTGAGAGAGGGCTGATGCATGCTGAGAGAGGGCTGATGCATGCTGAGAGAGGGCTGAAGCATGCTGGGAGAGAGCTGATGCATGCTGGGAGAGACCAAGGATGGTGCTGGGAGAAGGTTGGGAAGCATGTGAGGAGGGGGCTTAAGGATAAGTGTTACCCTAGTTTACCTGAGATGTCTAATCCAAGAAGTTCTCCAGGGCAGGAATGGGAGCCACCACAACTACTTGTCCCTTGGTCCAGGAATGGGAGGTGTTTGAAGGCCTGAGTAGGTTCCCTGATAGGGGACATTTGCCGCCTTATTTTTGTCACCTGGAAAACCTAAGCCCTGGCCTTTGATTCTGTCTAGCGTAAGGCAGGGGGTCCCCTAATCAGTGTTTCCTTCAGGCTCTGAAACCGTTTTGGAGACTGCCGTTACCTGTGCACTTACTGTAGGCCATGCATAGCCTGGTCAGCCTTGAAATGAGCCCCATATCGTTTTTAATGTTTTTCTCTTGAGACAGAGTCTCTTGTATCCCAGAATGCCCTTGAACTCATTCTGTACCCAAGACTGACCCGGACCCCTCCGCCTTCATCCCCTGAGTGCTGGGATTCTAGGCTTGCTCTACTACACAGTCTATGTGTGCTTGGGATCGAACTCAGGGATTTGTGTATGCTAGGCAAGCACTCTACCCACTGAGCTAACCCCTCTGCTCCAGCTGTTTTCCTTATTGTCAGATGAAGAAACATTGGGCTTTATCGGGCAGTTAAGGCCACGTGGTTAGTTTAGGGGGTTTGGAGATTAAAATTAGAACTCTGGGCCTTTAAGTTTCTCCCAAGTTCACCCTGCCCCGAGGACCACCAGATGTGGTGAGCTTGGAGTGAGAATGCTGGAATCTCTTTAAAGCAGGCTGGGCTGGTGGGGGTGGAGCACAGAGTGGGAGCTGGGGTCCCTGTGGCCTGGCCCAAGAGAGCAGCTCTTCCTATGCTTCCCACAGTGTTTATAGGCATGGGCTTGGGGCTTCTAAGTTATGTACCAGAACAAGGAATTGAACCATTAACCCACGGACAGTAACAGAGAACTCCTGAGTGAGGATGTGGATTAGGGAGCTGGGAAGAGTTAGAGGCCCAGTGACACTTGCGCTGGGCAGATGCGGATGGCTATACTGATGCGCTTTTTCTGCGATGCTCTGTTACAGGTCAGCCGTAGCTAGAAAGGGTTTCTTTCTGCTGGTTGACTTCTGTCGATGCTAATCTTCAATGCCTACTTTACAGCCACATCAGGGTCACTTGTGCTCGGTGTCTGCCCCTGAGCAAGCCCTCTCTCGTTACTCCTGGGCGGGTATTGAGGGGCCAGGCCCAGAGACTAAAGATAATCATGGAGGTTCACCTGAACTGGGGCTCAGGTTGTCCTGGGCTGGCGTGGCGTCTGACTGCTTAGGGTTAGGGGTAGTGTGGAGAGCTCTGCATCTCAGTGGCCCTCCCTTGGAGGTTATACAGGTCTGGAATGGCCTGGTGTGTGAGGGATAACTCGGCAAGGGGTTGGGGGTGAGGAGTGGATTGCCAACAGCGTGGGGGCTTTTGTCTATTCTTGAGGGAGAGAATCCAGGAGCTGCAGTGAGCTTGGTTCTCTGCCAGCCTACAGACCTGGGATCAGAGCTGGGGGGTGTGGGAAGTGAGAGCTACAGTTTCTCCTGTGCCTCTGGCTGGTGCCCTCAGCATAGTAAGCTCAACTCTTGGGTGGTTACTGTAAGGCTGACAGTGTGTTCGGTCTTCAGGGCAGTAGGTCTCCTTACTCCCTCTTGTCACCTCTGATGTTACTTCCTCTCAAGGTGACCTAATGACTCTCTTTGGACCCAGCTGGTGCTAGTCACAGGTAGTTGACATCTGCTCTGTCCTGACTGACTGTATTGAGCAGAGCCGGTAGGCTGTGAGGGGCTTGGCAATTAGGATTGAGGTCTGCTTTTCGAATATGCTCAGTTTATCCATACAAACATTTCTTAAAACATCATGCTATACAAAGATTATGGTAGTCTCATGCAAACAGATGCCTCACACCAAGTGGCAAACCATTGGGCAGACAATTCCACTGGGGAATCCTCTCCAGTGAAGGCGCTTGGGGAGCAGGCTTGACCAATGCTTCTGAGTCCTTCATCTGTGGCAGGCTGGGAGGACGGTGCTGTTGGAAGTTCCCTATGGTCCATTGAGAGCAATAGTCAGCACCGACCAGTGCAGCAAAGGTGCAGGAAATGCAATGGTTACTGGAGCCAAAGTCACAGGGAGGCCACTCTCAGAGTCCCTTTGCCAATGGGGATCCCTGCAGAGGCTTGAGATGCCATGTCTCGGGAGCACAATCCTGGGGCCGCCTCCAGAGTTCTGTTTTTTTTTTCGTATTGTTCCAGTGGGTGTTAGCTCTGGGCTTCAGGGGCTCACAGCTTAGGGCTGGTTAGTAATGTACAGGAACTGCCTTAGGTTTGGCTCATATCGGAGCCGCCTTGTGGTTGACTCCATAACATATCTTGCGAGTGTTACTTTATTCCAAGAAGTCATTGCAGGCTTCCAGGCTGAGCTCCCACTTGTAGAGCCGTTCTGGTTCCGGACTGCTGGACTCTGGGGCTCACTGTGATATGAAAGTCTGTCCCTGGCACTGAATGCCAGCAGCAAGGATTGCGGCTGAAGCCCAATGCCCCTGGAAACCACTGGAGTTGGGAACCTCTCTCTGGAGGCTTAGGGTGGGACTGAGAACGGAGGAAGGCCCAGCAGGGGTGTATGAAGGCTGCCTGGGCTTGGCTTCCTCTGGCTGTGTCAGCTCCTTACTAAGTAACACTTGTGGGCCCAGCTGAGCAGTGGCCCGGAATATTCTTCCCCAGCTGGACTCTAATGGCATTGTGACCTGAAATCAGGAAGTTCTAGAGAGCTGTAGCCCAGCTGTCCTGTTAGGGGTGGCTGTTCTGGGTAACCCCTTACAGCTCAGCGTCTGGGAGGCAGAGGAGGCCTTGGTACAGACAGCAGCTTGGGTAAATTCAGTAAATGCATAACCAACCCATGGGGGACCTCATGCTTGGGTACAGTTAAGGGGAGGTGTTAGCAGGAGATAGGAAGGGGGCTAAAGGTGTGGCAGGGATGAGGGATGCCAAACAGGAAGAGAAGCTGGGTCTGGAAGGTTCTGTGGCGTCAGAAGACAGTATTGCGTCACCTTGCAAGCATTCTTTAATCTTCATCTATAACAGCGAAGGTGTTAACTTCGCTGTTATAGCGAAGGTGTTAAAACAAGCATTCTTTAATCTTCATCTATAACAGTTGAAGGTGTTAACGTGGGGGAAGCTTGGGAGAGCTGGGATTCCTCCTGTCCTGCAAGCTCTGGATCCTGTCTCAGAGCACTTCTTGGCTGGGCTTTTGTTTCCTCATTTCATCTGTACTCGGGGAGCCTTGAACTTGGGTGTTCAGGCTTACATCTGACCAGGGTTACATGCCAGGTGGTCCGCCCTCCATCCTCTGCGTGTTGCTGATCTGGGGATTTCACTAACTGTAGAGCGAAGATATTTCTAGAACAACCCAAACAACAATAACAACAAACAAGACTGTACAAGCAAAAGCAATGCAGTGCTCTATTTGTATCTCCTTTGCATTATGAGTTGTGTAGAGATGGGCACAGGGCACAGGAAGACTCGTGGGTCCTGTGCAGATTCTGTGTCCTCGGCTTGTGCATCTGTGGGTGTGGGTGTCTGACAGGGTTCCCAGATGAATCCCTGATGCTTCTCAGTGTACAGCCGTCCTCTAGAGGCACTGAAAGTGTGTCACAGAGGGATTTTGTTCCTTTCATTCTCTCTGTTTTATTATGTGGCGTTTCACGTGTTTTTCTTAAACTGCCACTGCCGGTGTCCTCAGCTGTGTGACAGGAGATGTGAGATGGAGTACGGAAGACAAAACAGTAAAAGGATTCCTCCCGAGTCTAGTGGGGTGAACCAGTGAGTTTACTGGAGCGAGCACGGGTGACTCAAAGGCAGCTGTGCCCTGAAAAGCCCACCCAGTGTGGGTGATGACTCACCAAAGCTGTATCCCTGGAGTTTCCTGACTCGCAGGCAGTGTGGCTGGCTGAAGAATCTCCTCTCCCCAGCAACTGTTACTGTTTATATAACACTGGGGAGGGACCTTATAAATCTGTACATTTCAGGAACTTCTTGGAAGCCATTGTAACCAGTTACACACTTAGCCTAAACCCGCTGGCTGCAGGCGCTTCCTGAATCTCCCGGACTTTGTACAGTGTTGAGTGCTGACCTCTTAGCACCCTTGTGGTCAAGTGGTGATAGCGTCCTTGTCAAGTGGTGATAGTGATGTTGAGAGGCTAGCTGACCTCACAGCATCCTTGTCAAGTGGTGGTACTGATGTTGATGGGGTGGTACACACGGCTGTGGGCACCAGGAAGAGAAATGCAGAGCCCAGAGGAGGAGGAAGGACCTGCTGGCACAGGGCAGTAGAGGTTGGAGGGTGCTGGGGTGAGCCAGGAAGGTGGTCAGTCCCTGAATGCTCTTCCTGGAGGTGGACCAGTATGGGCAGAGATAATTTTCAGGTGTGAGTCCTGCTCCTTCTAGGTCTCCTGTGGGTGGTTGTGGCCATGTCTCCTTCCCTCTCCACCAGAGAGAGAAGAGGCAAGATGGTTGCTTCCTGGGACACCACTGAGCTGTGGGGCTCCCAATGAAGGGAGCAGCAGTGACAGTAACAATGGCCAGAGGACTGCAGCTGCTATGCTCTGAGCTCCAGCTTGCAGAGAGAACATGGGTTGGTTGCCTTGGCAAGTGGGAAGCCTGGTTTGTCATGAGATGGGTAATAGGAAGGATAGGGATGGTGACCAGTATCCCCAGACCCTGACCTAGTTCTTGGCTTTTCTGGCAGACAGAGGGTACCCGTCTGCAGAAGGATCTCCGGACCTACCTGGCTTCTGTTAAAGGTAGGGTACATCTGTCTGCAAGGAGCTGGGGCTGCAGAGCTTTGGGGCAGCTGGACCATGCTTGTGGTGCTGATGTCCGGATGGGAGATGACATGTGGGAGTCCATGTACCTTCTCCCTACCCCACAGCCATGCATGAAGCCTCCAAGAAGCTGAGTGAGTGTCTCCAGGAGGTGTATGAGCCCGAGTGGCCTGGCAGAGATGAAGCAAACAAGATTGCAGAGGTAAGCTTGGGAGGGTGGCCTTGGTTCTTTCCCCAGAGACTCTTTGGCCTCAGCTCCTTTTCCCAGGATGTCTCACCCTCTGGTGCAAGCTTGCACCAGATTCTCCGGGACTCATTTGTCACCTTGCCTTGGCCAAGCTGCCTTCCTTTTCTGCAGGCTGTGCCTTTGGTACTCTTCACACTGGAGTTTGCGAAAGTGGATTATGGCTGACCCTGCCAGTCTTTACTATATTTGACCCTTTCTGTCATCCTAGGGACACTGCAACCTCAGGAAACCAAGGCTCTGAGACTCCACAGAGCTTTGAGGAGATGGGTTCAGGGACATGAGCTGGGGACTGTGTGGCTTAGTTTTCTGAAGCACTCCTGTCCCTGTGTTTTCAGAACAATGACCTACTATGGATGGACTACCACCAGAAGCTGGTGGATCAGGCTCTACTGACCATGGACACCTACCTGGGCCAGTTCCCTGACATCAAGGTAAGAGACCTCTTTGTCCACTGTCTTGCTTTGGTGGCTTGGGACTTACAGAAGGAGCTGGAGTCTGGGAAGCCTGTCATGCAGGACTGGCTCAGGCAGGAGGTGACTGCCCTGTGGTCAGGTATCTGCTTAGCCTGGCAGTTGGTCTCTTCAGTACTGGTCTTTCTGTGACCAGCCACCAGCCAGCTTGTGTGACTTCCTGGCGGGGGGGATATAGGGCATTGATGATAACACCAAAGAAACAATTTCACCCAAGTCTAGTTGAGTTTCTTGGAGTTATGCTTACCCTAGCGTGAGTGACAACTTACAAAGGTATATCCCTGGAGCTCCCTGTTCAACTTGCAGGTAGCATGGCTACCCAGAGCATCTCCTCTCCCCAGTAATGGTTACCACTTATATAACCTCAGCTAGGACCTTAGGTGTGAGGATGTATGTAAGGCCTTACGCTGTTTATTTGGTAGGGTGTATGTTGCCTGTTAACTCTCTGTGTGTGTTTATCTTATTGAATGTTCAGAAACCCAGTTGTTTCTGTTGGAACTGAATACATGCTTGGAGCCTTGTATGCTAAAGTCTCCGCCAATGCTACCAAACCCCTAGGAGCTGTATCCATAGAGGCTCAGGAGTCTGAGGCACCTAGGAGGGCTGGGAGGGCCGGCTCTCTTATGCACTTCAGTGCAGATGTATAAAGCTGATGGAGTGGGTTCGGGAGATCTGGGGCCTGCGAACTGTCTCTAAGGACCCCCCCCCCCCCGCCTGGTTTAAGAAGAGATTTCGCTCACATGACATTGGCTAGGTGGTTCTGATGGATGAGTTTCTGTTGCCAGGAAAGTGGGTGAAATAGAGGACTGGTTGCCCTGCAGAGTGAGCTTCTGCCTGCAGAAGGCGCTATGGCCAGATTGGGGTCTACTTTAGTTCTGCTGCGTTTACCTTGCCTACGGTTTCTGGGCCCAGCTTGGGCAACTTGGCATCAGGCCCCATTGAATCCCCCTCCCTCTGCTCCCTAGTCTCGCATTGCCAAGCGGGGGCGGAAACTGGTGGACTATGACAGTGCCCGGCACCACTATGAGTCTCTTCAAACCGCCAAAAAGAAAGATGAAGCCAAAATTGCCAAGGTAAGGGCTGGGGCAGGGACCGGGAATCAGAGAGAGGTTAGTCCAAGGTTCCCAGTCGTGGGTGGGGATGGTGCTGAGCCCCGTGACAGATAGAAAAGATCCTTCGGGTGCCTAGGCAGGAGGGTGGGGGCTGTTGCTGGCCTCTTTCTGCCCCTTAGCCCTGCTCTGAGGCAATTTTCCAGAATGAGAATAAACCCGGCTTAGGTTTCCCTGGCGTGGCGCTATCCTGCTTAATGCACCGAGTGGAATTCTGTCACGGGATCTGATATGACCCTGTGTTGTTGGAACAAGCCTTTGGGCTGGTCACAGGGGTGGTGAGTGGGTGGGTGGCAAAGCCCCGTGTGCTCAGCTCCTCCTACATAGTTGTTTTGTGGTTACAGTTCAACCCCCCTTTCCATGCCCACTTGGGTGGGGTTCCCCTTATTTTCGCAGCCTCAGGAGTTGGGAAGGGGAGAAGCATTACCTGCTTCGGACCGGCCTCTGGATAGGGGCTGGCTTGTCTGTCTCTATGTGGGGTTGTGGGCTTGGTGTTTAATTATCAATGTCTCTGTTTTTTTTCCTCCCACCTCCCTCCTGTCTCTCCATTCTCCTTTGCCTTGACCTCTCCTTCCCTTCCTCCCTGCCCCCAGCCTGTCTCGCTGCTTGAGAAAGCCGCCCCCCAGTGGTGCCAAGGCAAACTACAGGCTCATCTTGTAGCTCAAACTAACCTGCTCCGAAATCAGGTGATACTGGCTTCTAACCTTGCACGTGCTGGCGCCTTCTGGTCTGTTGTTCTCTGCTGGGTGTCTCTCTGCCCGGCCTCTGCAAGTTACATTAGGACAAGGGAGGGCTTATCTTCTTTCTGGGGTTTGGAGGCAGACAGGCCTGGGGTCCGAGCTGGAGGCCTGTGGCATAGGGTGGGGTGAGGTGGGGCTTTTAGATGCCTCTGAGACTCCTACCATAGAGGTGACAATTGACGCTGTGTCCTGGCGGATTGGGGCCTAGGAGTTGTGGCTAAACTGGGCACCCACCCGGGTCTATGCTTACTTCAGATGGCTGACATCCAGTACGGCCCCAACCAGGAACACCTTTGAGTATCTGCCCTCTCTGGGGGTTTCCTTAAGCTGTTTGGAGCTCCAAAGTTATTCCGGGTATTCTGAGGAGACATATCTGCCCCCAGAGGCACTCTTACTCCTAGTATCCCAGAGCTGGCTGTAGCTGAGCGGGCCTCATAACTCCAGCCCTGGTCGTTGGCCTGGCCTCCATGTAGGTGGATTTTGCTACAGAGGACCCAGAACCTGGCCACTGGAGGAGACTCCAGGAGGCCTCTGTGTTCTTACTGGAATGTGAAACCTATCAGGGAGACCGGATAGGTCTAGATGGGTCCTGTGGTGGTTACATAAAGGAAGAAGGTTTTAAGAGAGTTTCTATTGGACGCTGGGCCTGCCAGTGAATCTTATAGTCCTCTTGGTATCCTGAACCTGGAACTGGCTAAAGTTTGGCTGGGGTCTGCTGGAGGTGAGGCAAGTAGACCAAGAGATATACATCACATTTTTTTTCCTTCCCACCTTGCTGAGACTCAGGAAACCCTTTGTAGTGGGGATAAGGCAGGTAGTTGAGACTTGACCCAAGAAGAGGTCGGATTTCTCCTGGACAGTGCCCCATTTTTCCTGGGCCACCTCCTGATTTCGTCATCGCCAGCCACATATATCAGATGTCCAGGAAGGGGAGGGAGGGAGCTCCAACCTGACATGGCTAGCTGCCAAATTTCTAACCTGACCCTCTGCCTGATTTCCTGAAGGCCAAGGTTTGGGGCTCACTTGGGAGGCACTGAGGTTAGGATCAAGGTGACTGGTCATTCAGGGCCTGTGGGCACAGGCCGACAGTTCTGGAAAATACCCAGGCAGCCTTGGGAGGCAGAGCAGGAGGACTGTAATGGACTGAGAGGGGATAGGAGGGAGAGCTGAGACCAGGTTTGTTTGTTCCCTCCCTACTAGGCAAGGGGCACTCTGAATGGGTTGGAGAGGCCCCTGGGATGCTGTAGGGCCTGGGATGGGGTCTACCTGATTCTTTGGGGCCCCTGAGACAGGAGTGGGCGGGGAATCCTGCTCAGGAGGGCCCTTAGTTCATTCTGCCAGAGCAGCAGGGGAGGCTGAGGCACAGGGTTACCTTTTCAAATGCTGGGCTATAGATGGTTCATTTTCCCATGTGACTTCTTTCTCTCTCCCTTTGGGACCTCTCCTCCTAATGCTAATGGGAAAACTGTTGCAGCTTGGGAGTTACCTTTGTCACCAGTGGGCTGTTGGCTGACTCTGAGCTTAAACTGGAGACTGTAATCTGCCCTGAGGGGGTGGGGGCTCGACTTTTTAGGAGACATTGTATCCTCTTCCAGCTGAGCTTGTAGAACTGAGGCTTCTTGTGGCTCTGGTTGGTCCTGGGAGCTCTCCAGACTTGCTTGAGTCTCTTGGGCTTGTCTTAAGTCTGACCCAGTCTCTCTAGCCAGCGCCTTGCTTTTAGACTGGAGAGGGGTGTGGGGACTGCTGGGCTCCTTCACTGCCCACAGCGCTGCCCTGCTCTGTCACTCTTCTGTGCTGCCTAGGGTGTGGGATTTGTGGTATAATGTGTTTAGCTACCTTCCGAGTGCTTCCTAAAAGGCCAGGATATGAGGCCCAAGTCAAAGGACCCAGGCCCTGACTTCAGGGGCTTTAAAATGGACCTGCTCTTGTTCTGTGCAGTGTTGCTGGGGCACTGGGTCTGTGCTCGGTGTCTTGGCGCTCTGAGCTGCACTGCCCCAAGGGAATTGTTTGTATTTAGATAGACATTTCCTTCCTTCCTTCCTTCTCATTTGTGTGTGTGTGTGTGTGTGTGTGTGTGTGTGTGTGTGTTAGTCAGAGGACTCAAGTGTCCTCAGGTACTATCTTAGTTATGGTTTCTAACTTGGAGGAAAGGGTTAATTTGGGTTACACTTCCACATCACAGTTCATTCAAGGAAGTCAGGGCAGGAACCTGGAGGCAGGAGCTGATGCAGAGGCCTCAGAGGGATGCTCTCTTGCTCCTCATGGCTTGCTCAACCTACTTCCTTATAGAACCCAGGACCACCAGCCCATGGATGGCCCCGCCCACAATGGCATCAGCCCTCCCCCACTAATTGTTAATTAAAAAAAATGCCTTACAGGCTTGCCCACAGCTACGTTTTATGGAGGCTTTTTCTCAGCTGAATCTCCCTTCTCTCAAATGACTCTAGCTTGTGTCAAGTTGACATAAAACTTCGGAGCACAGGCACCATCTCCTTTTTTTTTTTAATTTTTTAATGTGGTCATGCATATGTGGAGGTCAAAGAACAGCTTTATGGAGCTGTTTTTTTTCCTTCCCTTCTTCCATGGGCTTCAGGGATTGAGCTCAGACTGTCAGGCTCCCATGGCAAGTGCTTCTCCTTGCTGAGTGTTCTACCACACGAGACAGGCTTTCTCACTGGCCAGAAACTTACCAAATAGACTGGGCTGGCTGACTAGTAGGCCCAGGAGACTCACTTATCTCTTTGCTGGGACAGCACACACAACCAGCTCCTGCTGTGTGTGTGTGTGTGTGTGTGTGTGTGTGTGTGTGTGTGTGTGTGTGTGTGATGCCCTCAGAGGCTAGAAGAGGGAGTCAGGTCACCTGGAAATGGAATTAAAAGGGGTTGTGACCTTCTTGATGTGGGTGCTGGTACTGAATTTGGGTCCTCTGGATAGCCAGGAAGACCCCTTTAACATAACTACTAAGCAATCTCTCTGTTCCCTACTCTCAAATTTAAAGTGGGTTCTGGAGATCAAACAGAAGTCCTTATGCGTGCACAGTGAGCACCACAAATTTCCTGAGGCCTCTTTCCAGCCTCACTTTTAAAAGTTTGTCGTGTGTATCCCTCCCTCCCCCCACCCTGTTTTTAATCAGATTCTGATAACACACACCCAGGAGCCCACGTGTTACCTGGAGTGTATGATAATCAGAAGCCACAGGCGTCCCTTCTTCCACCCAAGGCTTCAGCTTGGGGTCCACTGGGGCTGGGTACTCAGCAGGCAGGTCCTGGTGTGTCTTAAGCTGGGTGTGATTTTTGTCTGAGTGGTGTTCTGGCCAGCTGTGGGCTCAACACCAGCCTTAGAATGGGAGGCTGCTGGGTTGTGAGTCAGACTTGACTGAGACAGCCCTGTGTGTGTGACTCACCTGGTGCGGGGTCTAGCGCCACCGTTTGGTGGATGCGGGTACTTTTTAGAATAGGAGATGTAGGGAGAGTCATGGGTACTGGGCATGGACACCTTAGCCCAGCTCCTTCCTCCCTGCCTAATTCCTTTGTCCTTAGAGGTACTGAGACACTGCCTCTGGCCCCTGGTGGGAACAGGTCATGGGAGAGGGATTTGTGGTGGTGGGGGGGGGGGAAGCTTCCCCAAGAAACTAACAGAAACTGGAAACCAAAGCCAAGTGGACTCTGGCCCTAGAAAAGCAAGTAGGAACCTTCGGGAGGGGTCACAGAAAGCAGTTGCCAGCTAGCTGAATCTCAGGGCTGAGACTTGGCTCAAGGGAGTTAATGAAAGTGGGGCTCCACTGAGTCTGGGGTCTGCCTTTGTGTTCCAGCTCTCTAGGTTGTTTGTGGCCAACCCCTGCCCCTGCTCTGTGTGTGTGTGTGTTTAGGCCAGGGATCAAGCTCCAGTCCTGTCCCTGAGAGGTTGTCCACGGTAGCATTTTGAGACAGATCTCTCACTGGGACCCGAGGTACATGGTTCAGTTCAGCCGGCTAGTCAGTGAGCTCCAAGGATCTTCCTATAGGTGCCTCCCCAGAACTGGGGTTTCATCATCAGGCTTTTTATGTGGACGCTGGGGTTCAAACTCGGCTCTTCCTACTTAACCTGCAATTAATTTACCAACTGAACCATCTCCCCAGCCCTTGTCTCCAGTCATCTTATTGGCCTTCCCTCTAAACCCTCCTTTTTAGTGACAGCTCAGCCTTCCCATTCCCAGAGTGTCCCCTTAGGCCCAGCTGTTGCAGCCCTCACGTCTCCAGTGGGAAGTTCTGGGTGGGTAGCCACATCCAGTCTAGTATCTATCTTGCTTAGGCCCTGGGTTCCGCATCCAAGCAGGAGAGGGTACCAGCTGTTTGGGCAGGTCTGCCTCAGCTCCCCAGGGCAGAGTTCCAAGCGCAGGCTAATGGACTCCACTGCCTCTCCATCCCAGGCAGAGGAGGAGCTCATCAAAGCCCAGAAGGTGTTCGAGGAGATGAATGTGGACCTGCAGGAGGAGCTGCCATCCCTGTGGAACAGGTGAAGTCAGGAGGGGTCCGTATACCTAGTGGCCAGCCCGACCCTGTGTCCGCCTACCCACTCTACGGCTCTGTGCCTCTGAGGATGCAGCATGCAGTCACATGTGGTTCTCATCATGTCACCTCCTCTCCCTCCGGCAGCCGTGTAGGTTTCTATGTCAACACGTTCCAGAGCATCGCGGGCCTGGAGGAAAACTTCCATAAAGAGATGAGTAAGGTAGGCCAGAGCGATCCTGCAGGGCAAGGGGTCAGACAAAGGCAGGGATGGGGCGCTTGGGCACACTGGGGACGGCTGTGGGTGCTCCAGTCCAGCTCCAGCCTGTCATGCTTTGTCCTTCTCTTCTTGCCTGGATCCATGTTGCTGAAACATGATCCGCCCCTTCTCCAACTCTAACAATCTTCTCAGGCAACTCTGATGGATATTTTCCTCGATCTATAGGAAGATAATAAGTAAGTTACCGGAATTTTTATAATAATAAAAAAGTCTCCTGTGTTTCTTGAGATAGTGAAATGGGCTGCTTCTCTTCCTGAATCTGGCATAGGAGGGCCAAGTCAGCTCACACTTGTATGCTGTGTTAAAATGGAAGTTGAGGCCGGGCGATGGTGGCACACGCCTTTAATCCCAGCACTGGGGAGGCAGAGGCAGGCGGATCTCTGTGAGTTCGAGACCAGCCTGGTCTACAGAGCGAGTTCCAGGACAGGCTCCAAAGCCACAGAGAAACCCTGTCTCGAAAAACCAAAAAAAATAAAAAAATAAAAAAATAAAATGGAAGCTGAGTAACAGGGCCACTCGAGACACCTTCTGGGGCAGCTTTCCCACTCCTGGTGGCTGTTGTGACTTTGTCTCTTGGACTCAGAGGAATGAAGTGACAATGGTGGATCCCAGGTTTTGGGACTGAAGAGAACGAGTCAGTTTGGGGCCTTTTCCTGACTACAACCCACTGTTTAAGGCTTCTCCTTTCTTCCTGTTTTTCCTCCTCCTTCTTAAAGACTTGAGGCAAAGCCTACAACACTTAGGACTGGCAAGATGGCTCAGTGGGCAAAGGTGCTTGTCACATAGGCCTGGTCGGTGACATGAGTTTAGTCGCTGGAACTTGAATAATGGTAGGAGAGAATCGACTCTACAGGGTTGTCCCCCAGTAATAAATACGTAAATTGAGAAAAAAATTCAAAACGGGTATTTTAGGGAAAGAAACCTTTATGCAAAGTTAGTTCAAGGCACAAAAGGCATAATTATGTATTAAGTAGGAAAAGAATTTATCTCTGCACTTCCTAGTGGCCAAAGCAAAAAGAGAAATGTTGTCAGTGATGAGACCCATGATCTGCATGGGGCAACCCTCTTGGCTTTTGGAGAAATTTCTGGAAGTTGTAGGATGGTCGAGAAGCTTCTTGCCAAAATGACCTTAATAACTAGGGTTAACAAACATTAAATCTGTAGACTGCAGAAACGAGTTTTAAGAAATAAAATGAAGTTCCTTGTGCTGGAAATCCAAATCAGGCAGCTTAGCAAGACCTTATCTCCGACTGATATGGACAAAGAGGTGGGGACGTGGCCTAGTAGTAGAACATTTACCTAGCACGTGCAAAGCCACGTTAGGCAAATGCTCAACTCTTCCCCGACTGGGGAAAAAAAAAGTGAAAACAGTGGCTTTCTTGTGGCATTTAGGATATCCCTTTAAAGAGCAAGAGAGAAAAGGTGGCCCTCAGAAATAGGAGCTGTTGGCAGTCCAGCTCATGTCCCCTGATTACGCTGTTAGTTGTCTGGGGTTCATTGTGTTGGTCTTCCTTTGATGGGGTTAAAGGAGCTCACTCCTGGTAGAGGCGGGGGCGGCAGTGAGGAAAAAGGGGGATTCCTGCAGGAGATGTGCTTGTCCAAGCCTGCTGCTGTTCACTCTTCCCCTGCAGCTCAATCAGAACCTCAACGACGTCCTGGTCAGCCTGGAGAAGCAACATGGAAGCAACACCTTCACAGTCAAGGCCCAGCCCAGGTGAGTCAAGGCAGGGGGGTGAGGTCTGCGGGGCCCTGGGACTTGATGGCCAGCACCACAGGGGCAGCTACTTCCTGAGACTCTCTCTTGTCCCCCTTGGTCTCCACGGGTTCGAACCTGAGTCTCCAGGAACCTCCCTAGCTCTCTGCCCCCTGGCATCAGGAAGCAGCTCCTGTAGTCCTGTCCTGTGGAGGAAAGAATGTGGCCAGGGGGCCTGCAAATGCCTGGGCCTTCATAGAGGTAGAGGACTGGGTGGAGGCGGAGCTTGGTTGCTGACAGAGGTTGTGGTTCCTGGCACACCAGCCTTCCTTCCTCCTGCTCAAGGTGAGAGGGTCAAGGATGGGGGCAGTGCCTCCATGCTTTGTCCTTTGCTGCCTTTCCTGGGCAGCTGCTAGTGGTCCTGTCTCCTGAGGGAGAGGGGAAGCAGCAGAAACAGCCTGGAGTCTGGTATCACACTCCTTCTGTGTGTGTGTGTGTGTGTGTGTGTGTGTGTGTGTGTGTGTGTGTGCGCATGCGTGCATGCGCACGTGGGTGTGAGTGAAGGAAATGGGGAGGTGTGGGTATTGATTGTGTATGTGTGTGTATGTTTGAGTGCATGGGCATGGTAAGCGTCATCCCACATGTCTGCGAGGTCTCTGCTTCTTGGGTAACTGGTCCCCTGCCCAGAACTTTGAGGGTTTCAGTGAACCAGTCTTATTCTTTTCTCTGCCCTAAAAATAAAACATGCAATTGGCAAAGAGGAGCCTGCAGGTGTCCTGGGGAGCAGGGGGGGAGGGAAGAGGGGGATGAGAGCAGATATGAGTCTGTGGTCACTTTAGGAAGACCTTACCCAGTTGGGGGCCCAGGCTGGGTAAGCAGGTGCTTGTCTGTGCTCTTCACTAAGGTAGCCCATCTGTGGTCACTTTAGGAAGACCTTACCCAGCTGGAAAGACTGTGGGGCCCAGGCTGGGTGAGCAGGTGCTTGTCTGTGCTCTCCACTAAGGTAGCCCATCTGTGGTCCACCCTGCTGTCCTGTAGCCTTCCAGGATCGCTTAGCAACTACACTGGGCAGAGGACAGACAGGAGGAGCATGGGGTACAGATTGAGGGCGGGGTGGGGGGCGAGTCCTGGGGTGGGAGGCTAGGGGAGATAAAGGTGAAGGCAGGGGCATCAGGAGCAGGCTGAGGATGGGGGAAGATCCTGGGGAAGGGGCAGAGGGAGGAAGGCTGAGAACAGGTGGAGAACAGGGACGGGCTGAGGGCAGTGTGGGAAGGTCAGACAGGTTGAATGGGCCAGACTAAGGGCAGGTTAGGGAGCACGTAGAGGGTTAGGTCATTTCTTAGAGGCCCCTGAGCAGAGATGGAGGAGAAGGCGGCAGAGGAAGGCCTAGTTCCCATGGCTCCTCCTCCAAATGAAGCACCCACACCCCACCATTCCCACAGAAAGAAAACTAAACTGTTCTCACGGCTGCGCAGAAAGAAGAACAGGTACCGCCGTTGAGTGCAGTGCCGTGGGCCTCTGGGCCCCACCCTGACTGCGCATGCGCCTTGTGACCTGTGCCCTGCTGAAGGGCTCACTAACCCCTAACTTGCCGGTGTGTCCTGTTGCTTGGGGACATGTGTCAGGAGGGGGTGGAGGACCTGGGATATGAGGGAGGTAGGAGGTGCAAGGCGGGTGGTTGGAGGGTTAGTGTACCCCTGTCCTGTGCACACCCTAGAGTCCACTAGGACACAGGTACTGAGTAGGGACAAGGAGCCCCACTGTTGAAAGCATCCCCATTACACTGTATTCTACTTTGCTGTATATTCTCTAGGGAGGCAAGTACACCCCCCTAAAAAACAAGACCTCCTCAGACTAGGCATCTGGGGGACCGGTCCTAGTGGTCCTTCTAGAATGTCTAGATTGTCAGATGCCAGCACCATAGCTGATAGTTACAAGTGGCTCTTGGGCAGCTGAAGTGTGTGCATTTCGATTCTGGAAGCCATGATGGTGATGCTAATTTATTTAGCTGCAGTGGCTGCTGCCTGCTGCCTTTCGCAGGCACCGATAGGTCCCCTGCTCCTGCATGTCCAGTGGCTGCAGTGTGTGTCCCCAACCCTTCATGTCCCCAAGTGGACCCTGCTGCTCGCTTTGCCCTCTCTCAACTGTCACTTCTCTGCAGTGAAGCCACCAGCGTGGAGCCGTTTCTCCAGGGTGTGCACTAAGTTGAGGAACCATGGGAAGGAAAGTGCAGAGGTAGTGACGGCTCCTGGGCTGTGGTCTGATCTGTGCAGGCGGGAAGGCCACTGGAGCAGGTCAGAGAGGAGGAGCCTGGGTGGACAGGCTGCTCTCTGAGGAAAGAGAGACTCACTTTGCCTCTAGGATGTATGGCTTGCTTATGCTGTGGACATTGGGCGTTTGGACATAGGCGGGGAAGAGACTGGTTCTCACTGGTTCACCCCTGCTTTGAAGGGAAGCCCCCTATGAACCATACAGGATCACACCTTGTTCCTTTCGCTTCCGGTCTACATGTGCACACAGTTCCAGACAGGGATGCCCAGGACACACATCAGCACACAATTTTATATTTTTTTTACACGTGGATTCATGGGGTTCACACATAGATGCACTGATTTACACACAGGCCCACGGGGCTTACTCATCCACACAGCTTCACACGCGGATCCCAGGAGCTCACATAGGTACATGGCTCCACATGTGAATCCGTGGAGTTGGCGCATATACACACGTCATTCCCCATGGGCACCCTCAGGGCGCTCACAAACTGTTCCACGTCTTCTTGGTACCACTGACATCATTCTCCTTTTGTCCTTCTGCAGTGACAGTGCCCCTGAAAAGGGGAACAAGAGCCCTTCACCTCCTCCAGATGGCTCCCCTGCTGCTACCCCCGAGATCAGAGTGAACCATGAGCCAGAGCCGGCCGGTGGGGCATCACCGGGGGCCACCATCCCCAAGTCCCCATCTCAGGTAGGCATGCTTGCTGTCTCCACAACCTGGCCCTTTTCCTTCTCTTCCTCTGGTGCTTTTGACCCTTCCCCTTTCTCCATCACTCCCTACCTGGGGCCACACAGGTTTTCAGCCCGAGGTTCTGCTCCGCAGAGACTGGTTCTGACTTCAGTTTCCGTGGGCTACACTGAACCTAGACTTTCTCGGTGTTCCTGGTCTACTTGATGATGGTTTCTGTAAACATTCCACAGACGCGAGCATATCTTCCCCTTTCCCGTCTCCCTGTCCTGTCGCCTTGACTCTTTCTTCCATCCTCCCTAGCTCTCTGGATGTTCAGTCTTGAGTAGCCAGTCTCTCTCCAGATTCAGGAGGTCTTGCCCTTTGTCTGGTAGGGACTGAGGGAAGAACTCTATCAGATGGCCTCACAGGGCCATCAAGGAACAGAAAGAGAACAGGCTCCGTGAGGAAAGGCGGGTCGGGGGGACAGGTACAAGGCCTCAGTCTCTCCTCTGTTCCTGTCCTGTCCTCTCAAGCCCTCTGGGTTCCCACAGAGTTCCCAGGAGCTAGCACCTGGGTTTGGTTGAAAGAATTGAGTCCTCTTGCTTCTGGCCATGGAAAGTTAGGGCAGGATGTCAAGAGTGGCAGTAAGAGCCCTCACCTGATAACGTACTGCCCTTGTTGAGGTTGGGTCCCAGGCTAGGGCTGGACACCCTTCTGCTCACTGGGTCTCTCACTGCCTTGGGTGGTGGTAGAAGCCAAGATTAGGGCAATCCTTCACCCGATCTACATATGTGGTCCTTGTGGGGACCTAGTTCAGGCTGGCTTCTGTAGGCATAGCCTGAGCCTGAGCTGGAGCTCCTTTGGGCAATCCCAGCCTAGGGAAGAGGAGGTAAGGCCTGTCGGGGGGGGGTAGTGGTCAGGGGAGGCGGCCTTTAACTCCAAGTTCCCTTCTAGGTAAGTAGGGTAGACCTTCCTCCAGTGGGCTACGGAGACATGTCAGGCATTGAGACCTGATGGGTCACTCGCTCTGCCTTTGTTTACCCACTTTGTTTCGGTCTCCTCCCTCTTTCTCCTTTCTTTTTGCGCAGTGGTTTTGGACCTCCATTATTGGTTTCTTCTCTTGGGGTGGCCTGCTCCCTTGGTGTCTGTTTAGGGGAACAATGACTTGTTTGTTTTCCCCCACTGCCTGGGAGTAACTAACGTAACCACGGCTTTGTCTCTGTCTCCCCGTACTGTGCTCCGCCGCGCCTCCCATGCTTCCTCCCTTGCTGGCCCACAGCTCCGGAAAGGCCCACCTGTCCCTCCGCCTCCCAAACACACCCCATCTAAGGAGATGAAGCAGGAGCAGATTCTCAGCCTTTTTGATGACACATTTGTCCCCGAGATCAGCGTGACCACCCCCTCCCAGGTCAGCCGTGTCCACCGCGGCCCAGTCTTCTCCCCTTGCCACTTCTTCTCTTCCAGCACGCATGGCCTTCCATCGTCCACCCTGAGCTCCAAGCTTCTCTCAAGAGCCAAGAATTTGGCTGGAGAGATGGGCTGGAGCCTCCATCTTTGGTCCATCTATCTCCCCTTTTCATCATTCTCCCATCATTATCCATTCCACCCACCCAAGCATGCACCATGGCGGGATAAAGGGATGTGCTACCGACAGGTCTTCCCTGTTCCTCATGGCGGTGGTCAGCTTGGCTGTCACCTCACACTGATTGGTGATATAATGGGGACATGGAGTGGCTGGGCAGCCATAGGGCGATCCCTGGTGCGGGTGACATTTGCCAGGGAAGGAGTCGCAGGCATTGTTCTAGTTAGAGATATCAGAACTGGGCCAGAAGGGACAAGAGACAGACTCAACAGGTGGTGCAGGTAGGAGTCAGGCAGAGCCCTGTTGGGTACTGTGATGACCAAAGGGCAGAGACTAATCTGTCAGCACTGCTGCTTCTAAGTGTCATGAAATGCCCACCCTCAGGTGGAGACAAAGACAGGGCCACCTTCTGTGCCGGGAAGACATCTTGTTAAGACTGGAGCAGGCAGACACAGGATCAGAGCAGCCTGGGGTGATCAGCTCCCTGCTTCAAGCTGGCCTTAAGCCTCCTAGCCTCCCACCCTGTGCAGGGCTTCCCTTTCAAGGAGGTGGCTATCCTAGATCCTGGGGGACTTGGCCAGATCCCTTCCCTTCACAGGTGTCTCTAGACTCTACCTTCCCCAGGATCATTTGTACATCCCAGATATCTGGAGAAGGAGGCCAGGGTCTGAGGATGGACTGTGGAAGGGGCAGCCTGGAATGGAAAACAGGGACCACTACAACAGGAACCTAGAGAGGGTGGGCTTTTAGCTCCCGAGGAAGGACTAGGGGGTGGGACCAAAGCTCCTCTATGAAAGAAGGTGATCCAGAGGCCAGGAGGAATAGGTAGTGTGGGAATGGGGCTGAAAATCTCCAGGCTCGCTCCTTGTGGGGCCATTCCCTTCCTGAGCGTGCCTGTGCCTTGAGGGTGCCTGGGCAGGTGGCCGGCATGTGTTTAAGGTGAGAGATATGGGATATCATGGGGGGAGATGTCGTAGCTACTTACTTAGGCCATCTTGTTTGGTTTTCAACACCCCCTGTGAGGGGCCATACCCTGTTTACCTGCTGAGCTTCCCATGGTCATGTGTCAGAGGGAGCCATTGAATGGCCCACCAGGCTCCATGTATGCCTGCCCCCCCCCCCATGTCATTGCATGCCTTGCTTGCTGCTTCTCATCTCCATCTGCAGGGAGCCGGGACCTCCAGTCTGTTGGGGTGGGAGAATACTTTGGGTGGTATTGCATGCATGCGGGAGGGCTCATGTCGTCCACGGTGCTTGTGCCAACAGGCTGCTTGGTGTCTGATGTGGTGAGCAGTCTGCACCCGTGCAGTGTCTTGGTCTTGTGTGGGAAAGAGTCATTTGCCAGAGGCAGGACTGAGAGGAGACAAGCAACACCCTCATTGTGGGCCTCCCCCAACAGTGTTCCAGGAGTATTGCTGTCTGGACTTGGGTGACTTCTAAGAAGTGCAGAAGGGGTGAGGCTGGTGGCTGTGTGTCTCAGGCACCTCCACGTCCTGAGGCCATGGCCACGAGGCCTCTAGCCCAGCTTTCAGACAAGGCTGAACTGGAAGGAGAGTCAGCTAAGGGTCAACCAGAGGCCACTTGTTCTGGGAAGTGGGTCCACTTGGCTAGACCCAATTGAAAGGGATCACAGATTCTCATGCTGTTTGGGCTCTTAGTGTCCCCAGGACCATAGAGGCTCCTCTGAAGAGCCGCAGGCCACATCACAATCTTTCTAACCTTTCTTGATCGGGAGGGACATGGACCTTGGGTGTTATCTCCGAGTTGGGCCCCCATGGAAAGCAAGTGGAGGTAAGAAGTTGCTGGCCTGAACTAGTAGGACTGTAGCCCCTCTGCTGTCACCTGAGGGCTGTGGAGGGGGCACACGGCACCATATCCTTGATCGAACTGGGGTGGCGTCTGCCAGAGCTCTGAGGGGGAAGCCCACAAGCAAGACAAGTTTGTAGTGTCTTGAAGGCAGCTAAGTCAGAGTGTCCCTGAGGAGCTGCGGCTGCCTAGCACCCACCCAGCATTGGAAGCCTGTCCCGGTCAGCTACTGCTGACTTGTTCAAGGGTCGCTTTTGAGGGTCTGGAGAGAGATACCTCTCATGATGGCATATACTGGAGCTTTATAGTGTTGGTGGAGATCTAGCGTCATATATACTGCTGGGCTGCATCCAGGTTTCCCAAAAGGGAATCCCGAGGTATCTGTGGATATTGTCTACAGCTGTAATGTAGGTACCCCAGCTGCCTGACACTGGGATCCCACAATGAAGGTGCCCTTTCCTCGTCCCTAGAGTTGGATGGCAGGTTGGGGTGTCCCAGAGAGTGGTTTGGATAGGTGCCAGTGTGAAACCTTGGACCTGAGGTCTCTGAGCTGGAAGACTGAGGTGGGCGACCTGAGGTCTCTGAGCTGGAAGACTGAGGTGGGCATGTTCAGCCCAGGCCACAGCCTTGTGCTGCTCTTGATACACAGGGCAAAGTCAGGTGAGCTTGTGGGGGCGAAGGGCCGAGAAGCCATGGGAGTGATCTGTTGTCAGCTGCTGGAAAAATCTGGCTGGTTGTTGGATGTCCTAGCTGGCATCAGGTGTCTTCACGCAGTTGGGTGTAATAAGAGCATGACACTCCCACATCAGTTGGGGGCCCGTACTAGTTTGTGTAGTTGTGGATAATACTTCTTCACGCGTGTGTGCAAATGTGTGTGTATGTGACTCCATTTTCCTCGGTGTGCACAAGGCATGGGCTCAGTCTGTTGCTAACTGCTTTCTTCCTCTGCTGCTGCTGTTACCAAGTTTGAGGCCCCTGGGCCTTTCGCAGAGCAGGCCAGTCTACTAGACCTGGACTTCGACCCCCTTCCGCCAGTGGCAAGCCCTGTGAAGGCACCCACACCCTCTGGTCAGGTTGGTTGTGCCCACCAGTGCCCATTCATGCGCCTGAGGACCAGGCCTTGTGCTTGTGTGAGCCATATAGACACAAGTCTTCGGGGGTGAGGGGACAGCTCACGAGGCCTTTGGCCCAGTGCCCTAGCCTCTTACCTCTTCAGACATAGGGCAGAGTAGATGTGAATTAGCTGGGTTACTCTCACTCTGGACGTGTCCCACAACCTCCAGCATCCTGCCCAGATTGTGGGCCTCCCTGAACCGGGCTTTGAAGCCCTCAGAGCCCAACTTGGAGCCTGCTGGGTTGGGGTGTGGGTGGGGTCCCTGGGTGTGCTTGCTATGCTGTCTCTAACCTCTGTACTAACTCTGTCCTTTTCCGTTACCGCTTCGCTCAGCCAATCCCGTGGGACCTCTGGGAGGTAAGCCACGCCCTTGCTCCTCACCAGTGCCCACAGCCCTGGTGGCTGCTTCTCTCTGTGCGGAGGCGCACTCGTCCCTACACCCAGTTTGCATGTGGCACAGTCGCTTCTCCATGTTCATGTGCACAGGGGCCACCAAGACTTCATCCCTCTGTCAGAACCACAGGAGTGGGCTCCTTGGTGTCTCAAGACCGTGTCTTCCATTGGTTAGAGTCCAGGTCTTGCTGTTTACTTTCACAAATAGCCAGCAGGTCATCTAGAAGAGTTAAGGAGTCCTGGTTACAAGGCAGTATTAGAACACTGTTTTTCTGGGGACCCACCCCTGGGAGCCCTGGGCATGGGGATTCAGAGACTTGGAGAGACTCAGAGACTCACACTGAGAATGTGCCCAGTAAGCTGTTACAGTAAAATGTAGGTTCCAGGACACAATCTAACAAGGGCCAGCCAAGTGGCAGGTGCTGCTGGGCCACACAGCAGCCAGGACTCTGGGGGCTCAAAAGTTTCTATAAAAGCTTCGTTCTATAAAGTGCTGCTGAGTTTGATTCTCAGTACTCAGGCAAAAACTCCAGGCATTGGGCGGGAATGATAGCTCAGTGGTTAAGAGTACTTCCTGCCCTTCCTGGGGACTAGTCCTGGTTTCTACACCAGCGAGTGTACAACTGCCAGTAATTTCAGTTCCGTGGGGTCTGAGCCTTAGGCTCTGCAGGCCCCTGCACACATTTGGTACATGTCCACCTATACGGACACACACACATACATGTAAATACATAGCAAATAAATCTTTTAAAAAGATACCGACTGTGGTGGCCCACGCTTGTAACCCCAGCACTTGTTACTGGAGGCAGAGATGGGGGCATCACTGGATACTGCTTGCCAGCCGGCCTAGCACTGAACATCAGTTTCAGAGAGAGACCCTGCCTCAGAAAAGCCAAGGGTGTGTGTGTGTGTGTGTGTGTGTGTGTGTGTGTGTCTGTGTGGGTAGTGACTGAGGAGACTAAGAGCTGGACCTCTGGCTTCCACACACAAGATCATCTATGTCACATATGTGCATAAGCACACACATGTACACACACACACCACATAGCACACACACATACACACACATCACATAGCACACACACACATACACCACACCACACACACACAAGTCTTTCTGTAATTGCCAGAGAAATACGGCTGGAGTGGGCTGGCAGGGCCATTCTGCCCCTTTTGGTAGATGCTGTGTTATGAAGTGGCATCACACCCGCCTGACCCCTTGATGGTGGCAGGACCAGAGCAATGGGAGGCTCACAAAATTCTGACTAGGCTGCTACCCCAGGCCACATCCCTTGTTACTGCTGTCCACTCAAGACCACCCTCTCTTGTCTCCTGCCCTTGTCCAATATGCCTCCCCCACCCCTGCCTTCTCATCCCTTTCCCATCCTGGTGGCTTGTCACTAGCCCACAGAGAGTCAAGCTGGCGTCCTACCTTCCGGGGAGCCCAGTTCTGCTGAGGGTACCTTTGCTGTGGCCTGGCCCAGCCAGACGGCCGAGCCAGGGCCTGTCCAAGTAAGTGCCTCCTTGTCCCCATCTGGCATCTTCCCATCTCGGGTGCAGCGTGGACAAAGAGCCAGAGGGAACACAATGTGGACAAGACCTGGGATGTGTCACTAAGTGGTACCTTAGTGGTAGTCATGGCTCAGATTACACCTACCCTCTTACCTCCGAGCAGCCCTTCAGAGTGGGAAGAGAGGGACATTTCAGAGGCCCTAACAGGTTTTTCTAAGCATCTCCCAGAATTTCCCTGGCCTGTCTTCATCATAACCCAATCAACCAGATACTTTCTTCTGCTGCATTTGAGGAAGTGGAGGGCAGAAAGGTCATGTAACTAGGTTCCAGTGCTCAGAAGCGGCTGAGTCTGAGTGTTGGTAGAGGCTAGCACATAGTGGAGCCTTTGCCGTGGTCTCCTGTAGTGCTGGCTCTGATGCTGTTCCTGTGGGGATGATGGCAGCCACGCTGGAAGAGGCTGTCTGGCATCCTAAACATGCTTGGTGGGTCCGGGCTCACGAGTGGGCTCCAGCTAAGCTGTGAGGGGCCAGCGTGGCTGGCAGAGCGGGCAGGAGGAAGCTGGGTATTTAGAGGGAAGGGCCTGTAAGGCGTAGGTGGGGGCAGCATGCATCGTAGTATGGCATTCGGTGAGGTGTAGAGCATTCTGCACACACGTGTCACCCCTGTGTTAGCCAGGATTTTCTCACCAGTCGCCTCCTGTACAGAGATGTCTGTCCTGCCGGATGCCCCTGGATTATGCGAGACACATTTCTGGGCCAACCAGGCTCCTTTACTTGTACGCTGCCCTCCTGTGATGTGTCCTGGATATGGCATCCCGCTCCGTGTCTGATCCCTTGCTGGCATTTTATGTTGCAGCCAGCAGAGGCCTCCGAGGTGGTGGGTGGAGCCCAGGAGCCAGGGGAGACAGCGGCCAGTGAAGCAGCCTCCGTAAGATGGCAGGGACCATGCCCTGTTTTTTCTTCCCCATTGTCTGTCTGTCTAGTGCTGTCTGTCTTCTGCCTGCCTGCAGCTTACCTGTGTGCCTCACCCATGCTGGTGCAGGCCGCAGTTCCCTGGAAGAGCACCGGGAAGGGTAGTTTGGCACCGGACATGAACGCATCCCCTTCCCTCTTGGTGCCCGACTTTACCCATGCTGCCTAACTCCCCCCGCTCTGTTCGCAGAGCTCTCTTCCTGCCGTGGTGGTGGAGACCTTTTCAGCAACTGTGAATGGTGCCGTGGAGGGCGGCAGTGGGACTGGACGCTTGGACCTGCCCCCGGGCTTCATGTTCAAGGTGAGCTTAGCCTAGCTAACCCTAGAGCCTGGGTCACCCTCATTTACAGGCTAAGATGCTTAGCCCAAGAGCCCTGTGGCTGTGGCTCACTCTTAACGGAGCCTCTGAGTCTACTTTAAGAAAAGCCTCCATTTTTTTGTGGGCTGGATGGGGGGACACAGCCCCTGGACATGCTCTTCCCAACTTCCGCAGGTGCAAGCCCAGCACGATTACACGGCCACTGACACGGACGAGCTGCAACTCAAAGCTGGCGATGTGGTGCTGGTGATCCCCTTCCAGAACCCAGAGGAGCAGGTGAGCGAGGAGAAGGGGGAGTGTGGGGGTGGGGAATGGGGAATGCGGGGGTGGGGGAGTATGGGAATTCGGGTGAGCCTAGTGCCTAGTGGAGTAGGGTGTGGAGGACGGGAATCCCGGGGCTGCTGCTGCAGTGGTGGTTATGGCCAGCAGGGGGCAGCAGAGGCCCACTGTAGCAGGGTGTGGCTAGGCTGCCTGCCATTCAATACCTGAGCCTCCTTCACATCCCCCCCCCCCCATCTTACTTGTATTATTCTCCCTGTCCCCCTCCGGTCTTTCCTTCCCATTTCCCTCCTCTGTCTGTGCCTCTTTTTTCAGCCTGTTCTTTTTCTTTCTTCCAGCTGCCCTGCCAACTTTCTGCATCTGAGTTTGTTTCTTGTCTTTGCCATGCTCTTGGGCACAAGGCTTGTCCTTTTTTTTCTGCAGGGTTCCCGCCTGCAGTGATAGAGCACTAGGCAGGCTTACATCCGCCACCAGAGCTGGCTCCACTCTGTACAGCTCCTCAGCTGCGTTCTTAGCTGGGTCTTCTAGGCCTTTCTCACCTCTGCCACCACCTTAACGTCAGTTAACTTTGGAAGGCAGCTCCTAATGGACCTGCTGTGGCTGACTCCTCTGCCCCAGTGCCACTTTTGGCATAGCGAGCCTTCATATTGCTGGTAGCACCCATGCTGACACTGAGCACCTTGGCTGGCTCTTGCCCTCAGTAGGTGTGGGCTGAGCTGCAGGGACTGCCCAGGCTTGAATATCCTGTAGCAGCTTGTGTGTGTGTGTGTATGTTTTGTGTACCTGTGTGCGTGAGTATGCCTGTGTGTTGTGTGCCTTGTGTGTGTGTATGTGTGTTATAGAAGACAACCTTACTTATTCCCTAGGAACTATCTACCTATATCTGTGATAAGGTCAGCCTGTCTCTCCTTCAATGCTGGGATTTCAATACATACCCCTACTTCCGGCTTTTTACCTAGGTTCTGAGGTTCAAACTCAGAGCCTTATGCCTTGAGTGGGAAGGACTTTACTAACTGAGCCATTTCTCTAGCCCCATCTGCCGCTGTTCTAAAGTCAGAGGTATCTCCTGGCCACTTCGGTGGGTCTTTCCTAGCTGGGTGGGGTTTTGAGAAGCGTAAACCCTGGCCACCAGCCAGCAGGAAAGTTGTGCATGGGTACTAGAGGACTTGAGATGGGTTATGTACAGACTCAGTAAGGTAGAGATCTATAACAATGCAGATAATGATAGAATAAACTTGTAAAGACCCGGGAGGTTGCCAGGCATAGTTCAGCTTTGGGACAGTCATGGAACTCCAGCAGTGAGGGCTTGCAGAGAAAACCCCTGTGCGGGTTAGTTTTGAAGGAAGAAGCAAGTAGGGATTGAAGGGCTTCATAAAGTGGATTTGGGACCTTCTAGCCTGTGGCTCACATGTGCCCTGGGATAACTGTGAATGTGACCTAACATAAAACAGTGAACTTATTTAAAACATCTTGTTTTGCTGGGCGATGGTGGCGCACGCCTTTAATCCCAGCACTTGGGAGGCAGAGGCAGGCGGATCTCTGTGAGTTCAAGACCAGCCTGGTCTACAAGAGCTAGTTCCAGGACAGGCTCCAAAACCACAGAGAAACCCTGTCTCGAAAAAAGAAAAAAAAAATCTTGTTTTGTTTTGAGACAAGGTCTCATGTGTATTGGGCTGACCGGGAATTTACCGCGCAGCTGAGAATGATCTTGAAGTTCTGATCTTCCTGCCTTTGCCTCCAGAGTTCTGGGCTTGCTGACCACCAAGCCTTGTCCATGTGGTATCAGGGATGAAACCTGGTGGATGCCGGGCAGGCACCCTGCCAACTCAACCATATCCCAATCCCCGGTAGTAGGGGATTTTTGTTCTTTCGCTTTTCCAACTCGACTGACCAGTTCTCGAGCGCGAGCTTTGTAGAGGAGAGCAGCTGCCACAGCATCTAAACGTTGGACACATCTACTAGAGGCTCGAAATCTTCATTATTTATTGTATGTGTGTACGTGTGTGTGTACGTGTGTGTGTGTGTGTGTGTGTGTGTGTGTGTGTGTGTGTACTTGTGCATGCCTGTGGCATGGTCCATGAGTGGAGGTCAGAGAACACTTTACAGGAGCCTTTCCTCTTTTCCTTCATTCCACCAGGCAGGCCTCAGGGATTGAACCCAGGTTGTAAGGCTTGGTAGCAAGCACCTTTATCCACGGAGCCACCTCACTCCCCTCTTCCCCTCCTCTCCTCCTCCCCTCCTCCCCTCCTCCCTTCCCACGTTTCTTTTTCAGCACTGGGTGTTGTGTTGAATCAAGGACCACGTGTATACCCTACCAACACACTAGATCCATAGCCCTCTCTTTTAAGTTTTAATTTGGGATCAGGATCTTACTAAATTGTTCCAAGATGACCTTGAATTCACTCTGTAGTCCAGGCTGGCCTTGAACTTGTTACCATCCTTTCCCAGCCCCATCCCCCACCCCCCACCCCACCCCCCAGAAGGTCTGATTAGAAGCTTTTAACTGCTAGTACTTCCAGAACTTCCTTGCTGTTTATAGACGTCTGGGGACTTGGGAGGACAGTTGGGATCCTCTTAGAAGTTGTTAGAGTTTGGGAAATCCCGTACCAGAGAGAGACACAGGAGTCAGAACACCCTCCGGGTTCCTTAGAGTTGACAAAGCAATGGGATCTGAAGGAAGTTTCAACTGGGAGGGGGAGAGAAAGAAGAGGAGGGGAGGGGCGGGTGTGTTGGGACAAGGGAGTGTGTCTAGGATCATCAGCAATCACAACTGGGCTGTGAGATACTATGTAAGCTTGTATTTCTGGCTGAGGCAGGTGTTTGGAGTCACAAGGACTGGATTAGGACTGTCTGGAAGAGCGGTGGTATAGTTAGCGTGTGACAGCTGCCATTTGTCATGGTCTACAGCCCTTCTTCTTTTAGGACCTCTTCCCAGAACAGGTTGTAAGAGCTATGAGAGAACAGGCGGCAGCTGAGTGTGGCCTGTCCTGGCCCTTCGTTGTATCTGAAGGGTCTGGATACCAGGAGGGATGCATTTGCAGGGAGCAGATGGTTATGGGCTGGTACTGAGGACATAGTTGATGCTTAGACCAGTGCCGTGAGGCACAGAAGATTCAGAATAGCAGGCAGGCAGACAGACAGGCTCCTCCCAGGCCTGCTTGGGTCTTCGTAGTGTACAGGAGGGTGTTGTGACGTGGACCTGTGTTACCCACGCTCTGTTGGCCGCAGGATGAAGGCTGGCTCATGGGAGTGAAGGAAAGTGACTGGAACCAGCACAAAGAGCTGGAGAAATGCCGGGGCGTCTTCCCGGAGAATTTCACGGAGCGGGTGCAGTGACGGCGGAGCCCCTGCAGCCTTCCAGTGTGTGAAGAACACCGTTTCCCAAAAGATGTGTGCTTTCTTTTTCTTTGTTTTTCTTCCTCTCTTTTCTGTTTTTGTTTTGAAACTCTTGAAAAATGTCGGGAAATTGGGGAGTGGAGACCTAAGCCAAGAGGTGATCCCCCAAAGATGAAGTGGTTTTCCAAAGAGCCGTCCGGCCCAGTTCAGTGGACTTCTCCAGTGTTCCCGAAGCTGCTGTGTCCCCCTAGTTGAGTTCCCGGTGCCCGCATGTTCAGGGCGGGCCGGGGGCGCTGAGCCACCGCCACACTTGCCTGACGCTTGGCCGCGCCGCCGGGCGGGGCTTGGGTCCTCTTCTGGCAGCTGCCGTGGGTGGGGCCTGCACACTGGCCCAGCCTGGTCCCGCTCTGCAGACCATCCGTGTGCTGTTTGAATATAAGCCCTAGTGTTCAAAATGCAGCGAAACAAACAAAAAACCTGACAAAACCACCCAGGAACAGTGCATATGTCTTTCTTCGCCTCTGTTGTGTGAGGGGGAGCCAGGCCAGCTGAGGCCCTTTATACTGCTGATGCCCCTCAGGTACTGGGCGTGGGAGACTCCATCTTCACAGATGCCGCCTCCCCTAGGCTAAGGGCACGTGCTCTCTGGGGTGCCCACTGGTGGTTGGTTAGAGGACAAGTGATGGACACCTCCTGGAAACTGTCCTAGGTGACCTTATTTATTACTTCGGCACTTAGAGGGTGGGCAGATGGATGCCAGGGCGGCAGACAGCGGATCAGAGCCCTGAGGCCTGAGGAGACCCTGGTGGCCTGCGATGGGATCTCGGACTCTATGGAGAGCAGGGGAAGGGTGAAGGTAGATGGTGAACCAGTTCCGTGGTTACCCCTCTGTGCCCTCTCCCCATGGCACCTCTGGAAATAGCTGTTGATGTTTGCCTCATGAACAGCCGGAGAGGTTCAGGGTCCAGGACTGCAGAAACCGCCTGGCCTCCAGAGAAGGCCAACTAGGATTTAGAATGAAGTCCTGTGCCTTCCTGTAGGTGACTGGGCTGTTCTGCTGTCAGCTCCAACCTGAGCCTTCTGTAGGGGACAAGTAGAACCGGCTGCCATCAAAATAGCACTGTGGGCAGGGGTGCCCAGCCAGCAGCTTGCGGGTTACTAACATCCCAGGATAGCTATGAATGTGGCCTGACACAAAACTATAAACTTATTGAAAATTATAAGAGTTTTTTCGATAGTTCAATTCTTGGCTCTTGGGTGTGAACTTCGTAGGAGACATCTTTCCTGCCCCGATGTTAGAGGGTTGGACACACCCATAGAACACATTCATTTCTAGTCACCTGCCTGGGGAGCTGGAGCTTTCCAGTTCATTCTTTCCTTTCCATGAAGTCCAGACCTGAGCCTAGGATACAGGTGTCCTCAGCTGTTATGGGTTCTGCAGCCAGGTCCTTCGGTGTGGAAGATTTTGAAACATTTTCACTAAGAACATTATCAACTACAAAGTATTCACATTAGGTTTCACTATATTTTGAGATTCAAAGATATGTCATGAGAGCTTCTTGTCCATGTCCCCCAACACCCCTTCCCAGTTTGTTTCTGACAAGGTCTATTTATGTAGCCCAGACTGGCTGTGATCCTCCTGCCTCGGCCTTCTGGTCCTGGCACTACAAGCCTGTGCCGTTCTACCTGGTTGTGGCCATGAACCTAGGAGCTGGGTATCTTTAGGCTCCTGTTGGGGGGAGTCAGAGCCAGGCAGCCTGTTTAATGCCTTGTCTCGCTTCTTCAACTAAATACCTGATAAAAATAAGGAGGAAGGGGTATACTCCAGTGCACTGATCCAGGGGCTACAGTCTGTCATGGTAGGGAAGGCATGGTGGCAGGGGCGGGAAGTGTCTGGTCACGTGACATCTATAGTCAGAATGCCAAGCAAGATGGATGCCGGTGCTCAGCTTGTGTTCTCTTTATCCAGTCTGGGATCTCAGCTCCTGGAAGGGTTTGCCACATAGACCGTGAGTCTTCCTGCTCACTTAACTCTGTCTAGAAAAGCGGGTCACAGACCTTAACTTAAAGCCTGGGGTGCTGCCGGGCAGTGATGGCACACGCCTTTAACCCCAGCACTCAGGAGGTAGAGGCAAGTGGACCTCTGTGAGTCCGAGGCCAGCCCGGTCTACAGAGTGAGTTCCAGGATGACCAGGGCCATTACACAGAGAAACCCTGTCTTGATAAACAAAGAAAAAATACACAAACAAATAAAAATCACCTGGGATGCTGAAACCACTAGAGGAAAACATAGGAAGTATTTTGAGATACCTTGGCAGCAAGAAATGGGATTGTGGAAACTGAAATTTATGGGGCTGGAGGGACAGCCAAGTGCCCGAGAGCCCTTCCCTCTTTCAGAGGATCTGAGTTCAGTGCATAGCACACCTAAGGAAACTCAAACTGCCTGTAACTCCAGCCTCTGTCTGCAACACACACACACACACACCCCTATACACATTGAAAATAAATTGAATTTTTTTTTAAGTTTCTGCTCTACAAGGATAACTATCAGCAAAGTAAATAGTCTATAGCATGGGAGAAAGTCTCTGATAGCTAAGCCTCAGATGGGTGCTGATGTCTGGGATATGTAAAGAACTAAAATACCAAAAGCACAAAAACAAAACAAACACACAAAACCCTCAACCTGCTGAAGAAAAAAATGAAAAGACTATGACTTCATAAAAGAAATAGAAATGGCCAATAAGTACTTTAAAAAAAAGTATTAAACCCCCTTCTCCACTATGGAAATAGAAATGAAAATCTTTAAGATTCCATCCCTGGTTCTTTGAGTTGGGTAGCTCAGTGGTAAGGGCATTTGCCACAAAGCCTGGTGACTCAGAAGGTGAGAACCACCGATGCTAACCGTCCTCTGGCCTCCACATGCACGCTGTGGCACATGGTCCTGCATTCTCATTCATAAACAAATGTTAAGAAAAAAGATTCTGTGTTGTCCCAGTCAGGACAACCAGGATCAGGACAACAAATCGCAGCTACTGCTGGCAGAATGCACGGGAAGAACTAGTCACTGTGGCGGGAGTGGTAACCCGTATGGCCATCATGGAGGCCAGTGGGACGCGTCCTGAAAAAGAAGATTAGAAACAGGATTATCATGTGACTCAGTTATAGACCTTCTGGGTGTAAGTGGATGTCCGTGGTCATTGGCGGATTGTCCGCGATAGTAGGAAATGGAGAAACCTCGGTGCTCATCAACAGAGGAACAGAGAAAGGATTGTAGACATATGCAGTGAAATTTCATTCAGCTGGGAAGGCGAATAAAACAACGAAATAGACAGGAAACAGGATGGGCCTTAAAGGACATTAAGTGAGACTCAGAAAACAAAAAGGGGAACACACAGCAGTAGCGTGTATTTTAATCGGTCTTAGTAATAAAAACCCAGAGTCAGATATTAGGGGGTGCAGCCTTACCTCTATGAAATCCTGACTAAATGAGGTATCCTGTCTCTGTAAGTCCTCAGACTAAATGCCTTCTCTACGAAACCTCAGACTGAATCCTGAGCTCCTGTCTCCTCCCGCCTTATATTTCTCTTTCTGCCCAGCCATATCGCTTCCTGTCTCTACCTCCCTAGTGCTGGGATTAAAGGTGTGAGCCTCCACCACTTGGCTCTGTTTCTTTTTTAGACTGGATCAATTTTGTGTAGTCAGGGTGGCCTTGAACTCACAGAGGTCCGTCTGCCTCTGTCTCGCGAGTGCTGGAATTAAAGGTGTGCGCCACCACTGCCTGGCCTCTATGGCTATTTAGTAGCTGCTTAACTCGACACTCTGATCTTTAGGAAAGCTTTGTTACAGTACAAGCACAATACCACCACACATAGCTCCCTTCCAAGGGGAGGTAGGCTCACAGTGAGCTGAGGTTGACTCAGAACCATCCCCAACGTGCTAAGAATGCTGTGCATTGTGAACCTGTGCCACACAGCATCAGCTGGCTTAGTTTCTGATCAACCCGAGGAAAACCAGCCTGGGTTTTTGGACGGCGTGAACAGTCGGTTAACTGATGGAGCCCAGACAGTGGCCAAAGACTCAATCTTCAGCAAATGCTGAGGTCCTTTAAGCCTTCCTGCCTGTGGGGCCCAGTCTCCTGCTTCTGTGGATGTCCTAATAGCACTCTGCAGCCAATGAAGCAGGCAACACAGTCCACGACAAACACTGTAGAAATGACGACGTGGTGGATGGCACTTGCTGCCTAACCGTGAGGACCAGAGTTCAGGTCTCCAGTGCCCATGCAATGCCAGATGTTCACGGCAGCCGGCCTGTAATTGACAGGTGGGGAAGGAGGAATCCCAGAAGCCAGCTGGCTAGCCAGACTAGCCTATCTTGTTGAGCTCTGGTTTTGTTTAAGAGTCTTTGTCCCTAACAATTGCTGCAATAAAACACCATGACCAACAGCAAGTTGGGAAGGAAAAGAGTTTATTTGGCTTATACTTCCATATCGCTGTTCATCACTGAAGTCAGGGGAGGAACTCAAACAGGGCAGGAACCTGGAGGCGGGAGCTGATGCAGAAACCATGGAGGGGTGCTGCTTACTCTCTTGCTCTTCATGGCTTGTTCAGCTTGCTTTCTTATAGAACCCAGGACCACCAGCCCAGGGATGGCACCACCCACAATGGGCTGGGCCCTGCCCCATCAATCACTAATTAAGAAAATACCTTACAAGTTTTCCTTCAGCCTGGTCTTATGGAGCATTTTCTCATTTGAGGTTCCCTCCTCTCGGATGACTTTAGCTTGTGTCACGTTGACATAAAACTGTCCGGCCCACGTCTCAGTCAATAGGGTGGTGAGGAATCAAGGAAGATTCTCAATTCAACCTTGAGTCTCCACATGCATGGATACGACATGCATACTCACCAAATGCATGTGCACATGTGAACATGAACACATGCATGTACATATGCTGAATAGATAAACAAATGGGTTCCTATAAGACAGATAAGCCACCCCCCGCCCCCCGCATCTTGGGCTGTGGGCAGGTGGTGGGCCGTCTTACAGTCTGCTGTCAGTTAGGTGAAGTGGCTCAGTACTTCCTGCCCAAGAATGAGGAATTGAGTTCAGCAGTCATGTGAAAACAGGCACAGTGCACACCTGTAGTCCCAGCCCTGGGGAGGTGGAGGCAGATGGATTCCTGGGGCTCACCAGCCAGCCAGTTTAGTCCAGTTGGTAAGCTCCGAGTAAAAGTCAAAGAAAGACCCTGTCCCAGAAAAACATCATGGTCAGCTCCCGAGGAACAAAGTCGAGGGCGACTTCTGGCTTCCACATGCTTACACGTATGTCTGAATGTGCACCTGAACACACACAAACATGTATGCACATATATGAATGGCAGCAGTGTTAACATAGGATTTGTATGCTGGAGTTGTGTTTTAAGCATACCCGATGCTCATTTTCCTGTAAACAAGGGCTAGGGTAATTTGATTCCCTAATAGCAGCCATTGGTCTCTCAGGACTCTGGCTGCCCTGAATAAAAGGATTGGCAGTCAAAGCTGGCAGTCAGACTACCCTTGTGGTAGCACCAACCACTGAGCCCCTGCAGGCAGGCTCAGGGAAGTTTGTCCCCATAAGTTTTGACGAACTCTAACCTGCGCCCCCTTGTGGTGTGGCTGAGGAACTACTACTATGACTGGGGCTGAGTGATTAAGACACTGATCAAGCTTCTGAAGAGAGGCTGTGATTAATCCAAACGGGGCTTCACAGGCTGCACAGTCAAGCTGCAGAGGCTCCCTGGGTGAGTCTCCTGGGAAACACTCTCCGGTGCTTCTGTCCCTGAGGTTATAACACTAGGCTGGATAAAGGTCATAGGTAGCTTTTCTTCCCCCACTTTTAAGTAGTGAACGGAGTGGAAAATAGGGAGAAAAAACAGTAGAGAACACAGACCCGTCATGGCCAACAACAGCCGGGCCATTGGCAGGTCTAGCTGTGATCACAAGGCTGACCTGAGTACAAACAGCTGGATAGTTCGAGAATGGCCAGGACAGGATGGAGGGCAGCAGAGGTAGAAAGGGGGGCGGGCAGAGAAGGGGTGGCAGGGGCGGGGTTGACGGACTGATGGCGGTAAGGAGAAAGGGAAGAGAAACTAGAGAATGATGGCTTCCTTCGGGTCAACCTTGGGGTCAAGGGTCTCAGACCATCCAGGCTCTGGACTGTCACACTGCCTAGTCTGAAAGCCTGAGGAAATGTTGGTACTAATGCCTGCTAACCCCAGATGAAAATCCAAGGAACCCTGACTTCCTAGGAACCCTGATACCTAGACTTGTGTGGAAGCTACAAAGCCAGCTGCAGCCAATGACGGAGGAATTTGACCTCCCAAGCCTACACACTAGTCACAGGGTTACACCTGTAGACCCTGTAGCCCAGAGGGAGGAAGGGAGAGAGAGAGAGAGGACAGGGCAGGGAAGATGGACAGACCCATCCACAGACCTCTTAGTGCAGGGATGGCGTGAGCCAACCGTAGCTCACTGTGCGCTTACATCTCCTGAAAGAGCTGTAGGTTTTGTGTGTTTGTGGTTCCCGAGCCTGGGTCACCCCAGTTTAATTCTTTTCAAATCCATCCAGTTACCTGAAAATCCCATGGTTCACTTCCCAGCACTCTTTTAACGCCGTGCTCTGGTTTGGTTCTTCCCTCTTGAAGTGAGAAAGTATTCAAGCTTTTAAAAAAATTTCAGAAACCTACAGTTATGAGACCTTGGATATTTTAAAGAAACCTTGGAATTTTAGAGCGACTTGGGAACTTTGCAGAGACCTTGCATGTTTAAGAGAGTCTGGGTATTTTAGAGACTTAGGACATGCTCTTAAGGTGGCAGAGACAGAAGAATTCCCAGAAGCTCAGGCCAGCTGGCCAGGTGGCACAGTGCTAAACAGCAAGACACCCTGTCTCCAACAATGTGGAAGGTGAAAACCAAAAACCAACACACACACACACACACACACACACACACACACAAATACACACCATGTACACATATATACATCAAGGATAAAAACTAAATACGATGCTGTGGTATGGACGTACACCACTTAATGGCAATGTGTTCTGAGAAGTGGATCTTTGGTGACCTCATCATTGTGTGACCGTCACGGGAGGAATTTATATGATCTACAATAGCGATGATACCACTGAGTGACACACTCTTATGGGACCATCCTTATATATGGTCTTTTGCTGACTAAAAATCTCATTATGCAGCTCATAACCATGTGCCACACATGAATGTTTGTGCACAGCAGAATACATATTAAAATGTAGCAATAGCCCCAAACTGGCAAAACCTTCAATGTCCATCATCAGTAGAAACCATAAGCAAATAGGTAGATGACATAATAGTATAAATTGCTGAAAATGAGCAAATTAAGATACTTATGTACTGTAAAATATTCAAACTATAATGGCAAGACACAAGAAGACAGACACAATGGCGTGGCACTGTAATTGTATTACTCAAAGCTCAAACGAGGTAAACTGATTTATAATATTAGTAATAATATCAGTACTTTTCTTGACTCTGCGACTAAAGATCCAACAAGATGTGATTTCAAGCAAAGTCAGGTTTATTCCGGCTTAGTGCACCAGGGCCATTCCAGCATAACGTGGGAGGCAGAAGCAGCATGCTGGCGAGTCACATTGCGTTCACAGTCAGGAAGCTAGGCTGGGCTAGAAAACCTCAAGTCGTACTTCCAGAGACCCATTTCCTCCATTGACGCACCACCTCTTAAAAGTTCTACAACCTTCCCAGACAGTGCTACCAGCAGGTGTTTAAATACATGGACCTGTGAGGGATCCTAGACATGGAAGCACAACAGTGGTGCGCTGCGTTTTTAAGCATGTTAGTCAACAACAGAATACATACATGCGATATGGGCCCCATCAGCTTATCCTTACCTGGTGACAGGGCATCACCTTAGACTGGGCTCCTCTTTGTGTTGTACACACAGTGCTAAGATAAGCCATGATGTATTTCTCAGAACCCACTTCCTTCATTACATCATCTGACTATATTTGCATATCAACTATGGTCATTTGAATGTCCTTAGTTCTTTTGCAGCTGGGAGCCAGAGTCTAAGTAGTCCAGGGAGGGCACAGTATAAGAACCGGGAAGGTTGTACTAGCCAAAAGGGTGTTAAATAACACTGTGGAAAGATACTGTTTTATATTTAGCCTCTATCTTAAGCCCAGTAGTCCAGACCAAAACAGATTGGAGTGACTTGTGCCAGGTACCATGTTAACGTGATTTAGTTTTGAGTTCATTTTCACACTTTTCAAAAGCACACAAGAAATTCAAAGCAAACAATAGAAATAGAAGCCAAAGCAAGCTGAGGTGTCATGTGTCTTAGATTTCTATTGCTGTGATAATACACCATTATCAAAGGCAACTTGGGGAGGAAAGTGTTCATTTTACCTTACACTTCCACATCTCAGTCCATCACTGAAGGAAGCAGGGCAGGAACTCACGGGAGGGACCTGGAGGCAGGAACGGAAGCAGAAGCCATAGAACAACACTGCTTACTGGTTTGCTCCTCATGGATTTCTCAGCCTGTTTTCTTATAGCACCCAGGACCACCAGCTCAGGGATCGTACTGCCCACAGCGAGCTGTGGTCGTCCACAACACCAGTCAAGAGAAGGTACCACAGGCTTGTCCACAGGCCAGTCTGGACAAGACATTTTCCTCCATTGAGGTTTCTTCTTCTAAAAGGGTTCTAGCTTATTGGAAGTTGACATTAAAACTAGCCAGCACACTGTGATTTTAAAAAGTCCACCCTGCCTTCCCCTACTCAGAGAAAGTGACTTCCAGGCTTAGGGCTGCAGCTGTTGACAGAGCGTTCCTGGGCCATTTCAGTCCAGTCGAGTTGACAACAAAGATTGACTATCATATCCACTTAAACCAAACCTCCAGAAAAAAAAACAAGAAGAAATGATTTTAATGAAAGAGCTGTTTTACAAAAGGATATGTGTTCAAAGGGAAGAGAAAGAGAGAGAGAGAGAGAGAGAGAGAGAGAGAGAGAGAGAGAGAGAGAGAGAATTGTCTGAAAACCGCAGAACCCTAGTCTCAGAGCTCCCCTGGCCCCAGAGAGGAGGCCACTGTGCCAGGGAGAGTCACCAGGGCCAGAGATGACTTAGGTTTCAGACACCACCTGCTATGGTTACCCCTCTGGTGAGTGCTGCTTGCTTCTTGAAGGGCGTAACTGATTGTCTTTTCCCTGCAAAGAGGAAAAAAAATGGGACTTTCCAAGGCAATTCCAGGCCCTCTGACTTCCTAGTGGGAGTCCCACTGGCCAAAGTCACCCAGGAGCCATGACAAAGCTATTACCATGCTGGCCTGGTCAGGTCAGTGTGCAGGGCAGAGAGGGGAGGTGGCTCTGCAGGCGCTCTGGTGGGAACAAGAGGCCCGAGGAACTTTTCTTATCTGTGTCCTGGGCCCCAGTGTCAAATATCTCTGCACACACCGGACCCAGCAGGCAAGAGCTGAGCCTCAAGACCTTACGAGCCCCAAACAGGAGTGTATTCCCTAGTACCTCCACAGCCTTCTTCTTCCTTTGGAGCCAGAAGAAGTGACCACTGGGCAAGAAAAAAGCATGAGACGGGTCAGTCAAAGAGTGGGTGTGTGTCCTTAGGGGGCCCTGAAGCGGAGAGAGCCACTTACCAGATGGCAATCACAGCCAGGAGCATCAGGATGCAGATAAGAATCACAATCCACTTGTAGGTCCTGCCAGCCTTAACTGGGGTGGGAGAGGAGAAACCAAGTGTTTGGAGGCTGGGGTGAGGCACTTGAGGTTATAAAAGCGAGGGTGTGTGTCTTGGGCAGGTTTGGCCTTCAACACAATGTTTTCGGTACCTGGGGCTGCCAGGGCTGGAGGAGCAGGAAGCAGCAAGGGAAAGGTGGCTGCAACTGAGAGCCATGAGAGAGGCCCGAGGAAGAGCATGGGGGCTTGAGGTGAAGTCAGTGAAATGTTTATCTTGCAAGCCTGAGGATCCGAGTGTTCCATTTCCAGTGGCATGCACCTGTAATCCCAAAGCCTGGGAGGCAGGCATCAGGCAGACTCCTGAATCTCACTGGCCAGCTGGCCTAGTGTATTTGGTAAATTTTAGGCCAATGAGAGACTACGTCTCAAAAAAGAAGATGGGGAGTTAGGGAGGCAGTTCCCAGGCAAAACTCTCACCACCCAAGCCTAAAGGCTGGAGCTGGGGTGCCCAGCATCCAGGTAAAAGTCAGATGCAACAATCTGCATGTGTGTAATCTCTTCATTCCTGTGGGGGAAGATGGATGGAAAAAGGATCTCCAAAGCTGGTGGGGGTGGGGGTGGGTATTAGGTGAGAGCCCGTGTTTCTAAGAAGATGGAAAGCAAGGACAGATGCTGGAGGCTGACCTCTGATTGCCGTACTCACAATGTGACACACACATCTCTACACACACACACACACACACGCACACACACACACACCTCTCTACACACACATATCTACATACACACATGCACACACATGCTCACACATCTACACACACATCTCTCTACACTCACATGCACACACACATCTACACACACATGCACACACACATCTACACACACATGCACACACACACATCTACACATACATATGCACACACACATCTATACTCACATGCACACACACATCTCTCTACACTCACATGCACACACACATCTATACACACATGTGATGTGGGAATGATTTCTTATTAATAAAGAAACTGCCTAGGCCCATTTCATAGGCCAACCCTTAGGTAGGCGGAGAAAACAGA
>NC_022020.1:21147916-21155980 GCF_000317375.1 Microtus ochrogaster
AAACCAGCCACTGAAGTGAAAACAAAAGAATGATGAAGAGAGATGGAAATGCAGAGCGGAGGGTCTGGGAAAGGGAGGGGGAGTGGAGTGAAATCCCGTGAGTGGGCAGAGACCACTGACCTTTGCAGAAGGTGGGGTCGTTGCAGAACAGGAAGTGTGTCCGGCAGTCAGCACATATTGTGACTTCCGTTGGGGTACGCATGTCTGCGAGAGGGATGGACAAGAGCCTCAGACATGGCAGGGACTCTCATCCCTTCCTCCAACTCAGCTCTGGGCGTACTCACCACAGGAATCATTGCAGGCTGCCCAGGAAAGTGAGATGGTGGAGAAACTGAGGCACTAGAGAGGCAGACAGAGCTGGGAGCAGCGGGGAGTGGGAGCAGGGCATGGGACCAGGGGACTCATGGACAGAACCTAACCTGTGGGTAGGACGGAGCTCCTGGGGAGACCTTAGGAGGGGACTGCCCATTGGCTTCTACAGTTCATGGCCAAAGGGTGATGGGTTGGGGAGAGGATAGGGACAACCCTGCCTCCTACCCCTCTGCTTCAGCTCCATGGACCGCTCCTTCAGCCTCTCAGCCAGAAGACCCTTCTGAACACGAAGCTCTTCCAGCAGTGCTGGCTTATCTGGGTGTAGCAGAAGGGAATAAAACTCACTGATAGAAAATATGTCTTTTGTGTACATGTCTACACACATGTACGGCTGCGCACATCCATGAGTGTGGGACCTGGCAATCAACCCTGGGTGTTATTCCTCAGGAATCACCCACCTTAGTTTTGAGACAGGGTCTCTTACTAGCCTGGGATTCTATTCTGGCTGTCAAGTGAGCCCCAGGGACGCCCATGACTCTGCTTCCTCAGCACTGGGGTGATAGGTACAACCCCTACACATTTTTTTAAATGTGGGTTCTGGGAATTGAACTCAGGTCTTCATGCCTAAAAGGCAAATCTTTTTGATGGAGGAAGGTCATTGGTTAATTAAATAAAGAAGCTGCTTGCCCTGATAGGTTAAAACATAGATGGGAGAAGTAAACAGAGCAGAATGCTGGGAGGAAGAGGAAGTGAGCTCAGAGACTCGACAGCTCCCGGCTCCCAGGCAGACGCCTCGGAGAGACACGATGCTCCACTCTTGTGGGCAGAGGCGAGAGCTCTGCTCTCTGAGGCACATGAAGCTCCGACCCAGGATGGACGTAGGCTAGAATCTCCCTGGTAAGCCACCTTGTGGGCTACAGCAGATTATTAGAGATGGGCTAGTCCAGGTGCAAGAGTTAGCCTAGAAGAGGCTAGATAGAAATGGCCAAGCAGTGATTAAATAAATACAGTGTCCATGTAATTATTTTGGGTAAAGCTAGCCTTGCGGGCAGCGGGGTGGCGGGAAGCAGCCCGCCGCTCATAATACTACATCTTTTAATGACTGAGCCTTTGCTCTAGCTTTATTTTTAAAATGTGCATGTGTGGGGGGGGGAGATGGAGATAGAGATTACTAGATGGAAAAATGGATAAGTGGATAGATGGATAGATAGACAGATGGTGGATGGATGGATGGATGGATGGATGGATGGATGGATGACAGAGGCATACATATACAAGTGTATATCTGTCTGTGTGTTCCTCCGAGTGCGTGTCACAGCATTCACAGGGATGCCAGAGGAAGCCTTGGATGACAGCCCTTATTTCCATCTTATTTCTTGAGGCAGGGCTTCTCACTGTTTGCTGCTGTGTATACGCAGCTAGCTGACCCAGAAGTTTCTGGGGAATCTTTTGTCTCCACCTCCTACCTCCCTTTAAGAGCACTGGATTACAGACATGTGCTACCATGCCTCGCTTTACCAGGCTGGGCTCTGGGGATCTGAACGCCAGCCCTCATGTTGTGCGGTTAGCGATTTATCTACTGAACCATCTTCCCAGTCTCCCCTGACCCCCAGACTTGGTCTCATGTATCCCAGACTGATCACAGTGTAGCTGAGGATGATCTTGAACTTGTGGTCCTCTTGCCTTCACCTCATAAGCACTAGAATTATAGGACAGTATCACCATAGAATGCACAGCGACACAGTGTGCTCTTCAAGGACGCTCCCCTGCCCACTACCAAAGTATCCTCCAGGGAACGCGGTTTAGGTCCTTGTAATCCATGTCAATCCCTGGGGTCCTGGGCATTGCTCTCCTCACCATCCCTCAGCTTCTTAATGGCGTTGTCTATGTGCGTGAAGAATACAGCTGTTTCCTCTTCCAAATGGTCACGAGCTGAGAATGAGACATGGGACAGCGGGACATTGGGGACAGGATCAGGTCAGGGGAGAGGGTGCTCCCATCCCTGCCAAGCTGTGCCTCACCAAGATACCAGGGCATGAGTAAGGCGTTCTCCTCCAGGAAAAAGGAGTGTAGGCTCTGTGAGAGCTCCGTGGGTGGCCCTGTGCTTCCCCACAGCACCTGCAGGTCATAGTCCAGCAGGGCGGGCAGCTCTGGCCAGCACTGGAGGCAGTTCTTCCCGTCGGCCACTGGTAGGAGGCAGATCAGCAAGACAGGCAACATCTTCTAGAGTCTACCCCATGTATTCACAGTCCCACATGGAACACGGTTGCCCTGGGAACAGCAGAACAAAGGCAAATTCCATGGATTCGACGGGTCAGCAGACAAACTCAGGCAGAGGCATGAGCCATCAGGGAGGGAGAGCTGAGACTGGAGAAATGATGTTACATCAGCATCAATGTATGCCAGCAGTAGATGGAAACAGAGGTGGAGACCCACATCGGAGCACTGGGCTGAGTTCCCAAAGTCCAGTTGAAGAGCGGGAGGAGTGAGAATATGAGCAAAGTGGTCAAGACCATGATGGGGACACCCATGAAACAGCTTACCTAAGCTAATGGGAGTTCACCAACTCTGGCTAGACAGGGAAGGAACCAGCATAGGACCAAACTAGTCCCTCTGAATGTGGGTGACAGTTGTATGGCTGGGGCAGACTGCAGGGCCACTGGCAGTGGCACCAGATTTATCCCTACTGCTTGTACTGGCTTTTTGGAACCCATTCTTTCCCGGCCTAGATATAGTAAGGAGGACTTTGGACCTTCCCCCAAAGCAATGTGCCCTACTCTCTCTGAGGAGGGACAGGAGGTTAGGTATGGGGGGTTATGGAGGAAAGGGGAGGAGGGGAGGGAGTGGGAACTGGGATTGGCATGTAAAATGAAAAAAAAATAGTGTTTGTTTTTTTATACTTAAATAAATAAATAGAAAAATCAACATATGAATGAAACCACTCGGCAGTGAAAAGTCTGAGCTGAGTTGGGGGAAGGAACACTGAGACGTATTGTCAATTTGGGGAAAAACTTTATTAAAAGAGTTATTAGTGGCATTGCCATGCAGACAAACGGCAGCATGGCCAGTCTCAGGCCCAGGAGGTAAAGTGTCTCAGAGGAAGGAGGAAGGTTTCACAGCACAAGGAGAGGGAATCCTGGGATACAAATGTATGACTATGGGAACACAAGGGAAGCAAAGAGGAGGGTTGCGTGTCGGTGAGGTATAGGCGCTATATCGTTAGCATTGTGTGGCCTCCCATGTCTCCCACCACTTGCACTGGTTTTCTGGCAACCCCGATCTGGCAACTTCCTTGAGCAAGTGAAGATGGCTCCTATCATCCTGGGGTCTGGACACTGAAGAGTGTGTTTATATATTCATGGGAAGGCTCTCGGAAGCGTCTTTGTCATCTGCTCTACAGCAGCTGTAAGAGAGGGGGCTGCAGGCAAGCATCGCCTGATCTGTCTGTAGCCTCAAACATACCAGAAACCCTTCCTCACCGAGCTACAAGTAACACGCTTGAGAACAACCCATGCTACAGAAACAAGAGGGCGATACCTAAGTGACCTAGAAGGTTATTAGTGCCATAACCCAGTGCTTTTTGAGCATGCCTCCTACCCAAACCCACTAGCCACTCACATCCTCACGAGTGCTTTCCTCTCTTAATCAATCGCCTCAAATTCTGTTTTGAAACATGTGTTCCTGGTGTCGTCCTTGGCCTCAGGACACAAGAACGTGAACCTCAGTGGGTGGTTTCCAAACTGAGATCCATTCCTGCACACACCATGTGAGCCTTAAATTAGCCTCTGGCCCCAGAATGGGTCACTGGTGTTTGGCAGGGAGGGTTCTCTGATGATTCGTGTGTTAACATGGACATGAGGATGGTGTTTCCAACGTGAAATCTGAGAGGCACACTCAAAACCGAAACTCTCCAATTCTGATGTCATGCCTCTCATTCTGAGCGCTGTCTCAGATTGACAACTGCCTCACCTTTCATGTTGGCCTTTGTGACCCTCCTACTTGCCCTCTGTGTCAGCCTCATTGTGGAAACAAAACGCTCGACAAAAGCAACTTAAGGAAGGAAGGAGTGATGTTGGCTCGCAGTTGGAGAGGATACAGTCTCTCACGGTGGGGATGGTATGATGGCCGGAGCTTGAGGCAGCTTTCACACTGCATCCAGGAAGCAGAATGTGTGTGTGGGACTCTCCTTTTAAATCAATCCAGGACCCCAGTTCGTTGACTGGTGCTGCCTACATTCAGGGTGGGTCTTCCCACATCCATGACTCAGATGTAGAAAGGCCCTCACAGACGCTTGGAGTTCTGCTTCCACGGTAACTCCCTTCAAGCACAGATTCCCTCATGGATGAGTCTTCAGTTGTTGAGCAACTATTGGGAGCCGTGCGGCCCGGTTTTGGACCAATATAAGAGTACTTGTCCAGTGGGTCTCCAGATGAGGTAAAGCCCAGCGGCACAGTCTCACTCGGCAAGGACCAGTGGGCGTCAGGACAGCGCAGACAACTGCTGGGACCACCCGGCCTGCATGTTCTCTTCTCTGGTCTCTTGGTGGTTTTAGTGTCATTTTGTGAATCATACATCAGACAGATGTGATCATTCCTGAAAATCCCATTTTTTTTTTCTCAATATTTTCCCCTAAAATTCTCTGGGAGCTGAAGCCTCTCAGGCTCCTTGTCTGGGGATGCCGGCTGTCACTCCAGACCCAGGAGCTGTGCTGACTCAGTGCTGACAGGATCAGAGGCAGATCACCCCTATTTCTGTAAATATGTTTTGAATGAGACTGTTGTTCTTGAAAATGTTTGCCTACGTCAATCACCTTCTAGTTTTGTAAAGACAGAGTGTACCTGGCTTGATTTGGACAAGCCAGCAAAATAACAAGTGTTGCTTTGATTTAAAGATATTTTGATATAAAACTTGAGAAAAAAACGTATTTGACATACTTGTTTTTGCCAGAGGCTAACATTGGAGGATGGGAAAAACATGTTTGTTAGTATGGGAAAACATTCTTGTATGTTTGGTGTATAAATAAAGATGGTTGGAGTTTTTCTGGGTCAGCCACTTGTGTGAGACTCATCTGGTGGTCATACAATTCATTTCTTCTGCTGACACCCTTTTCCCATCTCAGGACCTGAACCCAGGTTGCAGAGGGACCACAGCAAGCAACAGTTGCTAGAACTTAGTGGTTTGCAACATTTATTTATTATTATCTCCTAGCGTCTAAAAGTTTAGAACTGACTGATCTGGGCTCTTGGCCCAAAGGTTCTCACTGGGCTAAATTTACTAAGCCCTCTGGAAGACCCGAGATTCTGTCAGATAATCATCTTTTGACTCCATTAGCAAGGCTTCATTCATGATTGATTAGACTCATTAGATTGAAATGACTTTGGGTCTTTGTGCATTGCAGCAGCATCATGGTGGCGTACGTGCCATAGTGGAGAAGCAACCACCTCACTTCATGGTGACCAGAAAGAAAAAGAGAAAGCAAAAGGAGAAAAAGACTAGAGTCCATCATCCTCTTCAGTGGAAATTCATGGTAGCTCAACTTTCTCCTACTAGAGCCCATTTCTCAAAGGTACCAAGTGCCTTCCCAAACTGCATCCTGATGAAGGACTAAGCCTTTAACAGTGGGCCCTGGTGGGACCCTGACCCAACTGTGGCAGTAGTTGAAGGGGCTGTGGCTGTTGGACTGGAGAGAGGGTGGGATGCTCTCAGCATCTAGAGATGATTTCAGTTCCCTGCCCATGGCTCCCTCCACAGCCTTTTAGTGGCCTTGAACTCATTGCTTGGGTGAAGGCTTCACTCCAGCCCCTGGCATCCATATATCCAAAGAGTCTGGAATGTTCAGGTGGAGGCTCCACTCCAAGGCCCTCCTTCCCCAGAGATGCTCAAGACCACTCCCACAGGGATTTAAACTGCCCCCCCCCAGAGAACAAACACATGGTCTCCTCAACTTCCCCTGGGGCCACTCAGGAATGCTGTGCTCAGAATAAACCTGGATTTATTGATTTGGTTTGATTGGCTTAGTACATTGGCGGCAGCAGGTTTTCATTAGCCAGAATTTAAACTTAAAACTCATCCCTTCATGAAAAAAGATGTTTTTTTTAAAAAGGCCTGCCTAAGACAATCTGCTTTGGTTAACTCAAGGTTATACTATTTTTAGATCTTAGCCGTATCTTTAGACTCCTTTATCTTCGTTATAGCATAGATCTTCATTCCATGTAAAACCCATCATGCAGTGCGACCTCACACCTGAGTGTTTGCTGATGGTCCTATCTGAATCAGGTACTTTCAGATTCTTGTTGCCTTGTGCAAAGAATTCAAATTTTTTGAAAAAAATAATGCAAATTAGCAAGGGGTTTCCTGAGTAAAAGGAAGGTGTGGAGATTTTATGCAGCAAGGTAGGGGCAGGCCCTCAGGGAGGTTTGTGCAAAAGCCCTGGGTCCCTTCACGTGTTTCCCCTTACAAAATGTCATCAATTATCTTTTTACTAGCTGAAGTGAAAATTTTTAAAAATAAACTTTAGTTCCTCTATGGTTCCTGGAGGAAGAGGAGTGGTTGCCAGGGCCAATAGGGTCTTTTACTCTGATCAACTCATTCACAGGCTTTGGTTATACATTCATTATGTATGACTTTCCCCACAATGCATTTGATTTTAATCATACGCATGCCCAATCATGCGTAGGCGTAGGAGGTTAAAGAGGGGACCGTATCTGAAAGTTCATTCTGGGGACACCAGTTGTTTTACTGCATGTGTATCTGAAAGTCAGTGCAGGCTGGCTCAGCTCACTGCCTCTAGTTCCAGATTTTGTTTCAGGATGTGTTTGAGCACAGAGGGGGAGTTGCAAGAAAGATATTAGGACAGAGTGAACTGGTTGCTTTGTTTGGAAAGGATTGTGTGTATAACTGAAGTGTAAGTGGGGGCCCTGTGTTGCTAAGGTATCCCATAAAACTTGAAGAGGATTTTACAATGTTTGTATCGCGGGCAGTGGACGGGGATCAGGATACAAACCTTGAATGTTAGCAATGTCTGCAGCTTCTCCACCATTGTGTTAGGATATTATGCCTCCCACTGCCTTTTAGCATGAAACTAAGCTTGTTGCAGGCATAGCTGCAATGTAGTTATGATTCTAGACACACAGTTTCCATAGACTCGGAGAAATCCTGAGCAAGAATCCCCCACTTTAGAGGCGGGGACAGGGGAGCCCAACAGAGGAGTGAATATGTTTAATACACATGCATGTCAATGCCTTAACAGAACCGACTGTACATGGACTGCTTGCTAACAAACACAAAAGACTTCCCCACTGAAGACACCAGCTCCAAGTGCGGCAGTGTCCCCAACCGATTTCTCTTCCCACAAGTCACTAAAGAATGTGTAGTTCCAGTTCCGCCCTCGGATCTGATTCACTGGAATAGCTCGCAGAACTCCAGAAAGCATCCTGTCACTCTGTTTCCATGGTAAAGGGCAGGAATCAGGGCCAGCTAAGTGAAGAGACACTGAAAGGAACAAAGCGTCCAGGGTCCCAAACGTAATCCCATATTCTGAGGGTGCATTTCTCTGGTGTTAATGGAGACCACCATTCAGAAAGCTCACTGGAACCTTGGTGTTCAGGCTTCCCAGAGGCTTTGTTCTGTTATGGCTGACTGAAGCTGGTCTGACCGACTGTAGAGGGCATGATTGATTGAAGCAGGTATGATTGGTTGCCATGGTTTGAACTCAATCTCCAGACTCAATGCTGTTTTTTATTGAAAAAAAAA
>NC_022020.1:21156101-21162469 GCF_000317375.1 Microtus ochrogaster
TCTCTCTCTCTCTCTCTCTCTCTCTCTCTCTCTCTCTCTCTCTCTCTCAAAATAAACAACAGGAAAAACTAAATGCACAAAAACACAAAGGTAGAAATAAAAACAAAGACCAAAGACCAATAAGTTGAAAACAAAATTCCCAAACAAAGCAAAATGAAACAAAAGGTCTATAAAATTACCATTGAATTTGTGTTGGCCAGCTTCTCCTGGGCATGGGACCTGCCCTGAAGTGTGGTTAAAATACCCAGTGAGATTCCACTGGAGAACACCAATTTTACTTTTGTCATTGGGTATCTGTTACAGAGAGCTTCTTGGTTACATGTGGGAACCCACATCCACTTACCCTGCTCAGTGCTGGCGCCCTCTGGCTTTACCCTGTGCAGGCTCTCTGGGAACTCAGGGGCACATCTGTTCTGTGGTGTCTGTAGGATACTCTCTACGAGGAGTCGCCGGCCACCTCTACAACCCTTCTCTCTCCAATAGCTCCCTCAGCCTTGATGCTTCTGATGAAAGCATCTTATTTAGGACTGGGCATTTCCCTCTGTCACCCTTTGCACGTTGTCCAGTTGTGGACGGGACACCAATAGCACAGGCTAAGAACAACCATTAGTACGTGGGATGCCACGAAACTGAAAAGCTTCTATATGGTCAAGGATATTTTCATCTGGGCAAAGCAGCAGGCTACAAATGGGAAAAGATTACATACCCGACAGGGGATTAATATTTAAAATATATAAAGAACTAGCAAAACTGGACATCAGGAAAACATAACTCATTTTAAAAGTGGGATACAGAACTAAGAGTTCACAGAAGCAGAAACAAAAATGGCTGAGACTTAAGGAATGCTAGGCCTTCATCTCTTCATCTAGAAATTACCCCTATTTCTTTTTTAAAATGTTGAACATTATCTATCTATCTATCAATCATCTATCTATCTATCTATCTATCTATCTATCTATCTATCTATCTATCTATCTATCTAAATGATTTACTTTTATTTCATGTGCAATGGTGTTTTGCCTATGTGAATGTCTGTATAAGGGTGTCAGATACCCTGGAACTGGATCAATAGACAGTTGTGAGCTGCCATGTGGGTGCTGGGAATTGAACGCAGGTTCTCTGGAAGAGCAGCTGGTGCTCTTAACCACCGAACCATCTCTCCAACCCCCAACATTAGAAACTTTTTTTTGTTGTTGTTCTTTTCAAGACAGGGGTTTTCTGTATAGCTTTAGAGCCTGTCTTGGAACTCACTCTGTAGACCAGGCTGGCCTTGAAACCACCTGCCTCTGCCTCCCGAGTGCTGGGATTAAAGGTATGTGCCACCTATCAGAAAACCAAATGAAGTTGCTGATGGACAATGGAAAAAGAGATTTGTTCTGCATAAATTAAAAAGTGAAGAGGCTCATGCTAAAGATTCAGTTATGGATCATCATTTCCGGAAGCCAGCAAATGATATAACGTCTCAACTGGAGATCAATTTTGGAGACCTAGGCCGCCCAGGACGTGGTGGCAGGGGAAGATGTGGTGTCCAAACCGTGGCAGCAGGACTGATACGTCAAGTGCTTCAGCTCCTGGTGTAGATGACCCAGAGGCACTCCCAGCTCTGCCCTAACTGGGTGCCGTAATACAACGCTGGTTCCTTTGCCGATCTCCTGTTCAAAGCTTTTGCATGCTTAAGGATCCCAAACAACTAAGAATAAAAAAAAAATACTGTCATTCATACCATTCACACCTAAAGACTGAATTTTATCTGTTTTGAAAATGAACTTCTCTAGCTACACAGAAGTAACAAATATGTTAGTCAGTTTTGTATTTAGAAGTGTATTTGTAGCAGGGATGTTTTCATAATTTTCAGAGATTATGCATTCTTCATGAATACTTTTGTATTGCTGCTTTTTAAATATGCATTTCAAAACTTGAAATATAGGTGTGAATAGTGTGTACCAGTTTTTAAAAAAAAGGTATGTGCCACTACTGCCTGGCTCGATGTTGAAATATTTTTGTTCCTTCTCTTTTAAATTTTTTAAATTTTATATACCAATCTCAGTTCCCCCTCTCTCCCCTCCTCCCACTCCCCCCACCTTTCTCCCACCCTACTCCCCATCTACTCTTCACAGAGGGTGAGGGCTCCCATGGGGAGTCAACAGAGTCTGTCACATCAGTTGAGGTAGGACCAAGGCCTCTTCCCTATATCTAGGCTGAGCAAGGTATCCCTCCATAGGGAATGGGCTCCAAAAAGCCAGTTCATGCACCGGGGATAAATACTGGTTCCAAGGCCAGTGGCCCTGCAAACTCCCCAAGCCACACAACTGTCACCACATCCAGAGGGCTTAGTTCAGCCCTATGCAGGTTCCTCAGCTGTCAGTCCAAAGTCAGTGAACTCCTACTAGCTTGGGTCAGCTGTTTCTGTGGGTGTCCCCATCATGGTCTTGACCCCTTTGCTCATATTATTGCTCCCATCTCTCTATGATTGGACTCCCAGTGCTTAGCTGTGGATCTCTGCATCCGCTTCCATCAGTCACTGCATGAAGGTTCTAAAATGACAATTAAGATAGTTACCAATCTGTTACAGAGGAAGGGAATCTAACCTATTGCTTAGATTCTTAGCTGGGATCATCCTTGTGGATTCCTCGGAATGTCCTTAATACCAGGTTTCTGGCTAACCCCATAATGAGTCCCTCTATCAAGATATCTCTTTCCTTGCTCTTCCTATTAGTCTTTCCCCCAATCCCTCATGTTCTTCACTCCCACTCCCCTTCCACCCTCCTCCCTCTCTCCATGCTCCCATTTCACTCAGGAGATCTTGTCTACTTCTGCTTCTCAGGGGGATCCATGTATGTCTCTCTTAGGGTCCTTCTTGTTTCCTCTCTTCTCTGGGATTGTAGACTGCAGGCAGGTTATCCTTTGCTTTATGTCTAATATCCACTTATGAGTAAGTACATACTGGGTTTGTCATTCTGGGCCTGGGTTACCTTACTCAATATGGTTTTTCTAGATCCATCCATTTGCCTGCAAATTTCAAGATGTCATTGTTCTTTACCATTGTGTAAATGTACCACATTCTCTTTATCCATTCTTTGGTTGAGTGGCATCTAGGTTGTTTCCACATTCTGGCTATTATGAATAATGCTGCTATGAACATAGTTGGGCAACTGTCGTTGTGATATGAGTGTGTATCCTTTGGATATATTCCCAAGAGTAGTATTTCTGGGTCTTGAGGTAGATTGAGTCCCAATTTTCTGAGAAATCACCACACTGATTTCCAAAGGAGATCAAAGGGATTCAAGATCCCTGAAAAGAAGTCACACTTTTGTTATTTGCTGATGATATGATAGTATACATAAGTGACCCCAAAAACTCTACCACAGAACTCCTACAGCTGATAAATACCTTCAGTGATGTGGCATGATAAAAGATCAACTCAAAAAAATCAGTAGTCCTCCTATACACAAAGGATAAAGAAGCTGAGAGGGAAATCAGAGAAACATCACCATTCACAATAGCCACAAATAACATAAAATATTTTGGGGTACCACTAACCAAAGATGTGAAAGACATATTTTACAAGAACTTTAAGTCTTTGAAGAAAGATACTGAAGAAGACACCAGAAAATGGATGGCTACACAAAGTTGTGTTTTGGGTAAATAAGTTCTTCACACCAAAATTCCTCACCTAAGCTAATGTTTTTTTCTGAAGGAAGCTATCACGCCCATGGCACATTAGTCCTTACCGTGTACCGTTTGCAGTACCCAGCAATTCAGGAGCTCCAGGTGTGCCAGGACCATCTTGTGACTAAAGCCATGGAAGGCTGTGAGGCTACTTCAGAGTGTCAACCATAAATCACAGAAAACAATCAGATTTCCACCAGGATTTCCTCAAGGTCAAAGTGCTTCTAGAAAACAACTGTCAGTCTGATGTTTACCTTAGATACAGTAGAAACAACTATGCTGTTCTAATGTTTACCCTTGATATAGTGTCTCTGCTAGATTCCTACATTTCCCCCTTTTGTTTAAGCTCTATGAAGTACATTGACGATTATGCCAGCACACAGTGAGGACAGCCTTTTCTCTATCATGTCTCATAGTCTTACGTAGATAAGCCTGAATACACTTTAAAGTCAGTACAGTCATTACAGCAAAACAAGTATGACAATCAATAGGATATCTATTAAAAATAACGCATAGGATTAAATAAAGCTATTGTATCTGCAAGACTTTGCCATAATATCCATCCCAGATGTTATTAGGCAACTTATTAGAAAAGGTTTCTTTAATTTCCTTTTGTAAATTACAAGACATTGAGAAGAACCAGGGTGGCTCAACAAATGCATTTTAACTTTTCCCAATTATATTTGCTTTCATTTTAAAAGATGTGATGTTTCAAACACAGTTTAGTTTAATGGTTCTTTCAAAGTCTCTAGCTGATCTCCTGAAAGTATCACAGCTTGTCTCAAGTCAGCTGTCTCATTAACGATCTCACTATCTTTTATTCTGCTGAGCTCGAAGGTCTACCGCAAGCTGATGCCAATCTCTGACAAAATCAACAGTTAGTGTTCCCTTATGAAGGGCCAGTCCAGCCATTGCAACACTAGCAGTCAATGCAACATTCCCATAACCACAGCAATAATCAGTCCAGCCATCCAATGAGCTTCTCTTAATACTCTTGCAGTGAGTTCCTGAGCTAGAATCATCAGAGGTGAGTCCTGTCATGGCCTTGACAGCTTCAGTGGCATCCAGACTGTTGGCTTTGCTCTAAAAATATATAAACTTTCAGAAGTGACATCAAATAAAATATTAGCACTAATACATGTATGAAGAATACATGTTCACAAGTGACATGATAATTATTAGGGTGCCATCATAAAGGCCCTTCCAATAAGACAAGGTAATGGTCTACATGCTCCAAAGGTGTGACTTTGATTCAATCTAAAGAACAAAGTAAACTTACCATCATTACTGTTTAACTTTCCTTTCCATACTTTAGGAGCGTGTAAGGTGCTTGCCAATTTTCACAAATTAGTCTGAACTGAATTGCCAAACTACAACATAGGACCTGACCCTCTAACTCCATGCTATTGGATAGGTTCATCAACAGTAGAGCTAATTGTCACAGTTCTATTCAAGCTATATGGTTGCCATCTTAATTCTGAGCAGGAATATTTTTCTCTAGGGAAGCTGTAAGGGCTCCAATCAATGACATCTTCATGGGAGATATTAATAAGCACTCGAGATCTCTCACTTTTATATTGTTGCCAGTGTACCCAGTCACATTCCTCATTGGTAACCCGAGTCTCTCAAAATGACAGATTTATGGAACTAGTCGCATGATCTCCTATCTTCTAAAAGCAGATGCACGAAGCAATAAAATTTATTATAAAAATCCCGGGCAGTTATGACTAACTGTAGATAGCCAAATTTGAAAATTTATGTTTGGACAGTGAGTTCCATTACCCATAAAAATACCCTTACACTCCCACAGAATAATTTATAATTTCCTTACCCTCTTTCTCAGGTTTAGCAGGTCCTCTGTGGTCATAAGGACCAGGTAGCAAAGAGGAATTCATTGACCACAGCAGGAATATCCATATCTCCCCAAGTTACCCCTCTGTGAATTGGAGGATTGGAAAAATAAGCCCAGTAAGTATGATTAGTCCCCGTCACCTGTACAGTGACCACAAACAGTGTAGCAATGAACAAAGTTGTAGAATTCAAAGGTTTTCCAGGCCCTTTATCACTTTTCCTTTGTCACTCAAAGTCTTAAACTGTCCGCAGGTGGGAGGATTAGCCATCCACTTCACAAGCTTTCTGTTATCCCCTTTCCAGGTCACACAGGTCAGCAGCCAAAGCATCCAAGAGCCTTCTCTTGCTCATGTCGAATTTTCTCAATTTCAGTGTTATCCACAACTGTTTGTCTCCTGCAGAGACATAAGCCTATCCTGGGCCCCACTGTAACACCTTTCTTAATTTCCATTTTGATGTCAGTTGTCCTTGTAGTACACGGGCTGACTCAGTTCAGCACTTTCCCCCCTGTGGGCCAATGCCTTTCACCAGCTGTTGTACCTGCTTCATTAGTATTAAAAATGTAAGGTTAGTAAAGCAGTACGTAATCTACCTCCAGGAATCTTCATATCTCCCTTCTCACATCTCCTGTTTTATAAACACTTCTTTTAGAGTGCAATTAGATCGTTCAACAATTCCTTGTCCTGTAAGATTATACGGTCTTCCTGTAAGGTGTTTTATGTTATAATGCACCAAAAATTGTTTCATTTTACTGGAAACATAAGTAGGGACATTATCAATTCCAATTTGTATCAGTATGCCCATCTATAGCCATTGCCTTTAATAAATATGTAATTACAGAATCAGCC
>NC_022020.1:21163120-21174344 GCF_000317375.1 Microtus ochrogaster
AGAAAAGAATTTAAGAACAGATATAAACAGGTACCCAAGGACAATTTCATACAGTTTAAAAGAAAACCCAGGGCAGGCAAACTAAATCTTTCAGGTGCCTAGACAGGGAGTCTCGGATGCCTAGAGAAAGGAAGGAAAAAAAGTCACGCATTTGAGTTAAGCCTGCATGGAGTTCAGTCACAGAACAGACTAGCAGCCAAAATCCAGGGATAGGGGCTTCAGAGAATGAGTAGAGAAACCCCCAAATACCAGAAAAATGGTCTCCAGCCAGTATATGGAGGCAAAAGCCAGAAGGAAAAAGGGAAAGTTACACCTTCTGGAGCCAGGACTCAAAAGCTGGTGGACCCCAAAAAACAGCAAGGCAGCTCCTAGGGCCTGTGCTAGGGAGCAGGGAGTCTGGGGAGCAAAACCACAGTGTTTCAATACAGGGTAGTGATTCCTCCTATGTCTTATGTTTGCTTTAACATGAATCTGTGAAGCACAATTAATAAAAACTCAGAGACAGAAATTGAGGTTTAACCTGAAGGCCAGAAAAACAAAACAACCAGCCACTGGCTCTTACCTCGACTTCAGTCTGAAAATGCTGATCCTGCCTCCAGGAAACCTCAGAATGAGACTGAGAGCTGCCTCCTCCCGTTTTATAATCCTCTCTAGTTCTGGGATCAAGGGTATGCACCGCTACTGCCTGGTTTCTATGGTAAGCTAGTGTGGTTACGAGGATTAAAGGTGTGTGTCATTGCTACCTGGTCTATAGGGCTCACCAGTGTGACTGTTTTACTTTTCTGATCTTCAGGCAAGTTTTATTTATTAAAATACCAATGAAATGCCACTAGAAATCTGCCTTCCTGTTCCCTCACCAGGTCAATGACAGTCCAACTGGGTCTCTACCAGGGCCAAAGACTTCATTTTCTTGGGCAGAAAGACAATTTCCCTAATGGCCTCAATGATGTAATAATGTTTAATTGTGATGCAATCTAGACCCAGAAAGACAAATGCTGCCCATTCCCCCACATATGCTTGTCCTAGCTTGTGGTTATTACCAATGTGCTTTTATTTTGGCTAGGGAACAAAAAAGGGACCCAGGGAGATGGGGAAAGGCTTTAAGTGAGGGATACGGGAGGGTAATTGGGCGCTTGTGGCATGGAAATAGAAGGAGAGAGTGGGGTGGGGATGGGGAGGCAGTGGAGACAGAAAGATCAGCCACAGCTACGTGCAGACTCGGAGGGAGCCTGTTACCTTTGTTATGGGGAGCCAACCAAAGACAACCACTCAGGCACAGTTCACAGCCAATTGAAAATCTTTATTTCAATTGGCTGGGACTACCCTCTGTAGTAAGAGACTGCGTGTTCATTTCCTAGTCACCCAGACTCGAAATAATCAAGCAGAAACTATATTAATTACAACACTGTTTGGCCAATAGCTTATGCATATTTCTAATGAACTCTTACATCTTAAATTAACGCATTTCTATTAATCTGCAAATCACCATGAGGCTGTGGCCTACCAGTAAGGTATGGCTGGCAGCTTGTGTCTTTCTCTTTCAGCAGCTACATGGTGTCTCCCTTACTCTGCCTACTTTCTCTATCTCTGTTCAGATTTCCTGCCTGGCTTCACTAAGCCAATGATTAAAACAGCTTCTTTAATAACCAATGGTAATGAAAAATATTCATGGAGTGCAGAGGGGAATCCCATATCAATTTTTTTGATGGGTGTTGAAAGACCCTTCCACAGTGATCAAATATCAGATATCCTACATATCAGATATTTACATCATGATTCATAGAAAAATTAGTTATAAAGTAGCAACAAAAATAACATTATGGTTTGTGTCACTATAACACAAGGAACTGTATTAAAGGGTTGCAGTGTTAAGAAGGTTGAGAACAACTGATTTAGATAAAGGGACTTTCAATGGCAAAACCCACATCCTGGTATCGCACTCAGCAGTTGTGGGAGGATGTTTGTGCAAGCAAGCAGTTTAACAGAAGCTAAGGCTATGGTATCTTGCCCTAGGGTTCTACAGTAGAGTTGGGTCAATTTCCATGTGATTCTCCATCAAGTGTAACAGCCCCCAGCCCTTAGCACAATGACTCCAGGCCATTACACTGTCTTCCGTTTGTAGACAGTACCACGTGTCAAAACAAAAACAAAGACCTCACCCATCAAAGTCCACGGTTCTGAAAAAGTCTCTAAATGAAATAGCCTAGCTTTTTGACTTCTGTGGTTCTGCATTTGGCTAACTGTTTTTGCTAACTGAAGTATGTCAACCCAGGATTTCTCAGGGTGATTTAAAAGCTCACCCTGAGAAAGGCTTGGTGCTGCCCTGGGATCCTGAACACAAACACTTGTATTCTCAGCCCTGTCACACTCTGTATGCTAATTGAAAAACAGGGCTGGGCAGATGGCTGGGCTGTCAAGGGCTTGCCGAGCAAATATAAGGACCTGAGCTCAGATCTCCAGCATGCAGGCAAAAAGCTGGGTGTGGTAGTGTGTATGTTATCCCTGTGCTGGGGAAAATGGGCAGCAGGTAGACCCTTAGATGGCTCTGGTCAACTGGCCTAGCCAAATTGGCAAGCTTCTGTTTCAGTGAGAAATCTTGTCTCAAAAAATAAGGTTGGATGAATCTAAAAATAAGGTTAAGTGCATCCGTAGCATCTTTTGACTGTCAGATGCCAATGTGCGCGCGCACACACACACACACACACACACACACACACACACGCATTTTCATGCATGTGTAAACACACACACAAGAACACATACAAATACAGCACAATACACAAACAAATGGGTAAACAAAACAAAATAAAAGTGCCTAGGCATTAGACACTGGAAGGCATTGGGGTGCTTGGTTCCCAGAATCACACCATGGTGGTCTGCAAACTGATTGTTTTATTCCACGTGACTCAGTTGAAAATAGCTGCCCTCAAGGCTGTCGACCCTTCTCTGTTCTGTTCTCACTCTGCACTTGCGTTCATCTCAGTGCCGGTTCATACGTGTGTTAACATCACCCCTCCACTGTTTTTCTTTTCCTATTGATTCTGATTATCAGCTCTCAAAAGCGAGTTCCCAGAGAGAGCTGTTTCCTCCCTCTTTTTCTTCTCTGGCGTTGTAAGAAAACAGTGCAAAGGCGGGGATCGGACACTAGAGGGCGCGCGTCGCTCGTTCATCTAGACAAGTATGTCCTGAATCTGTCCTGCAATGTTAAACAAGCCAACAGTTCTTCAGTTTCTAGCTGCCCAGGTTTGGAAACTGAGGCCAGGACCATGGAAGTGGCTGGCCCAGAGTCATGGGAGAGTAAGGGGCTGAGCAACGGCTATGGGGGAGTTTGTACATTGGAGAATGCCTTCGGGATACCCAGAGAGGAGGGCGGTCAGACACAGCAGCCTAAATGGCGAGGTTCCTGTTCAGTGAGAGATTGTCGCAAGACAATAAAGGAGACAATGATAGGAGAAGACTCTTGTCTGTCTTGCTCTGGCTCTGTAGGCATGTACCCACATGGTATGTGCTATGTACTACACACACATAAACCACACACACAGATACACAGACACACTCAGATACACACAGACACACTCAGACATACACACACATAGACACACAGACACATACAGACACACACTCAGACACACACAGACACACTCAGGCACACAGACACAGACACACATACATACATAGACACACATACATACTCAAGCAGACACACACATACATAGACACACACAGACACATACACATAGACACACACAGACACACATTCAGACACACACTCGGACACACACAGACACATTCAGACACACATACAGACACAGTGGGTACTCATGCAAAAACCCTAACAAAATTCAGTGATTCAAAAGAAGACAAAGAAATTTAAGGGAGACTCGATGGAAAGAAGGGGTCAACAGGAGAAGGAGGGTATGAAAAGGGAAAGGGGGGCATGAAAATGACCAAGTTTCATGTATAAAATTGTTTTTAAAAAACCAAAAACCAAAAACTAACAGACTCCAGCCAAATAAAAAGAAAATCGTAGATTTAAAAAGTCTTGAGCACACAGATATTCCTGCCATTGCTCCTTAACTAACAAACACAACCGTGATTTACACAGTGTGTCACAAGGAAGCTTGCGAGTGATAACAGTACACAAGAGAATCTCCACAGCTTATCTGCACATACTGTACTTTTTTTAAACAAGAGATTTGCTTTACAGATTTTGGGGTCCTGGAACCCATTGTGAGAACCCAGACCCTCAAGGTGCTATTGTGATGAGCTAGCAGGCTGTACCTCCCGTGGTACAGACCCTCAAGGTGCTATTGTGATGAGCTAGCAGGCTGTACCTCCCGTGGTACAGACCCTCAAGGTGCTAATGTGATGAGCTAGCACGCTGTACCTCCCGTGGCTTGTCTCCTGTCACAGGTTTTCTCCAATGCCAGGTCCTCTTTCTTCCTTCCTACCTGGGAGACAACCTTTGTTGCACAGATCACACAGGTCATATCTTGCTTCCCCAAGATGCAGGGACCCTCTCCTTCCTTGGAAACCTTTAGAAATGGTCATCTCCCTTCAGTCAGTAGGACTGAAGCCTCTTCCTTTAGACCTCCCAGAGAACAGCTCACAGAGTTAATAAAGCCCTTGCCTGCAGGATGACCCATCCATCCCCAGTCCCTCCTGGACCTTCTCTCTCTCCTTCTCTAAAGTATTGACACCATCCCTTGTAGACATCACTGCACAACTTTATTGTTAGGTTGTGAGAGTTGAGGACTTGGTGTGTGCAGAGCTTTCACTAATTTCTGTGATGTTAGATGTGGTGGTTTGGAAGAAAATGGTCCTCAAAGGGAGTGGCACTATTAAGAAGTGCGGCTTGTTGGAGCAGGTGTGGCCTTGTTAGAGGTGAGGTAGACTTTGAGGTCTCCTTTGTACAAGCTACACTCAGTGTGGTAGACAGTTTACTTCCTGTTGTCTGAGGATCACGATGTAAAACTCTCAGCTCCTTCTGCAGCACCATGTCTGCCTGCATGCTGCCATGTTTCCCACCATGATAGTAATGGACTAAACCTTGAAACTGTAAGCCACCCATTAAATGATTTCATTTATAGGAGTTGCTATGGTCATGATGTCTCTTCACAGCAACAAAACCCTAACTAAGACACCAGGCATCGAGCAGAGAAGCGCTGAGATGTATTTGGTGGCAGCAGATTGGACTGGACACTCTCACTGTCTTCTGATCAATCTTTTCTATTTGTTGCTGCCTCCCAAATAATCTTTAAAACACCACTAAAATATAAAATATCATATCTATGGTGCAAGCCAGAAATGTGCCTCTGAAACTTGAGTCAGGGCTTGAAAGCATAGCTCCTCCACTCTCCCCACTTCTCTCACGAATGGAGCAGAAACGGCTGCCCTGAACTGAGTTGATTCCCAGGCACTCACACATTTGCAGGGGAAAATAAATTTCCTCAACTGTCTCATAGGCTCAAGGACAGGAAGGGTTAGATTGGCTACTTATAATTGCATTTGGATAGTGTGCCTTGAAGTCCATACATTTTAGTGTCAGTAAATTAATATGCCATTCAGGCAGCCTCCCAGTCACAGCTTAAATCAGCTGCACTGGGCATGTGGAATAGGGCAATCTCTCACAGCTAAGCATTTCAGCTTCACGGTACCAATCTGGCTTTAGTGTGGCCCTCAAGCCTTGTGCCCACACATGTGACCGTGAGTAGTGATAACTGGCTGAACATGAACTCAGCCTCTTGTTGCGGTGGGATAAAGCTCTTGAACATTGTAAAGATTTGTCACTCATACTGGTTTAATAAAATGCTGATTGGTCAGTAGCCAGGCAGGAAGTATAGGTGGGGTGACCAGACTAGGCAAATTCTGAGAAGAGGAAAGACTCAGTCTGCAATCACCAGCCAGATGCAGAGGAAGCAAGATGAGAATGCCTCACTAATAAAAGGTACCAAACAATGTGGCTAACATAGACAAGATTTATGGGCTAATTTAAGTTGTAAGAGCTAGTTAATAATAAGCCTGAGCTAACAGGCCAACCAGTTTATAATTAATATAAGCCTCTGTGTGTTTTGTTGGGACCAAACAGCTGCAGGACCAGGCAGGACAGAAACTTCTACTTACATATTGTTCTCTTGGCATCTGCATAGCCATTCACCCAGAAGTCTCTATGGTAAGTGTCTTATCATCAGATTCCATGAGCCTGGCCTGACTTCAGGAAAGGAGTGGCTTCCTTTGTAGGCATGTTAGGGTCTGTAAGAAGTAAGGTGCCTCTGATCTTTGCTCTCTGGTACCAGGAAGACTTAAAACCTCACTGTTTACACTCAGGGTGGTGATTATTGTTTCTGAGTCTGGGATGAGGATGAGGCAAGAAGCATGAAGCCTCACTTACACTGCTCACTATTTTTTTTTTTTACCCAAATGGCATCATTTAGTTTTTTAAAAATATTTTTTGTTAAAAAATTTTACTTTTCATTTTATATACCAACCCCAGTTCCTCTTCCCTCCCCTTCTCCTAATCCTCCCCTCCCCTCCTTCACATCCCCCACTCACTACTCAGAGGGGATAAGACCTTCCTTGGGGAGTTAAGAAGGTCTGAGATACCAACTTGAGGCAGAACCAAGCCCTATGCTGCTTCCTATTGGTGCATGTGATATACACCAAAGTCAAGTCTGAAGGGCCAGTCGGCCCTTTGCTGGTGGTTGAGTTGGCATGGTAACTTGGTAATTCCAGAGTTAGGGATTCAATTTCCTTTAAGACTGCAATTCCATGCACAAAAGACAACAGGTTCTCCACTTAGGCCATCAGGTGTTTGCTTCAAAATCCTAAGACACCCAAATATAGCATCCTGCCAAAGGCCCCAGAGAGCATCCCTATCTGCCACAGATGCCTTAGGCTGGGACATACAGCCAATGTAGCCACAGGAGCAGAACTTTACTTTGTGGCCTGGGGATGCATATTGATTGGTAGACCAATTGCATAGCAGGCATCAGTTCCTAGGTTTGGTTTCCAACACAACATAAACTGCCACCCATAGCCAAGCTCAGTCCATGAAACAAAACTCAGAGTCTGGAATGTAAATTCTTAGCAGGGGACTAGGTACCCAAAGAGCATGCAAGAAGCTCAGAGGATCCAGACAGCCTCTCGCCCTGAGCTTTTATTAGGAACTACATGCACAGATAGTATACAATCAGACAAAGGCACTGCAGAATGGATCACCACAGACAACAAAGACAAGAAAGTACCATAGACAAATACATGGGAATGCAACAAGCCACTGCATGATAAGAAACACCATATGCAAGCTTTCTTGGGGCAAAGACGTCTGTTTTACAGATCATCTCCCCCATCCTTATTGTGTCAAGGATCAGAGTGCTCTTAGATACAGAATATTTTTGTTTTTGCTTTAATCAGCTAAGGCTGACCTCAACAATGAAGCAGGTGTTATGGCACATGAATAGAACCCCAGTACTTGGGGAGGGGGGTAGACACAAAGAATCAGGAATGCACTATGATCCTCGGATAGTTAGCAAATTCAAGACATACAAGACTCCAATTCAATAGAATACAATACAAATTTTTTTAAAAAAAGGTTTTTCCTTTGTTCTGGGTTCAACTCAAAACTAGCAGCCTTTTTAAGTACCTATTAATGGCTGGGGTAATCAACCCACCCAAATGAAGACAATATTGCCATGACAACTCATGAGGTACTGAGTTTCCCCCAAAGAGGAACTAGATGTATTTCCTCGGCCTTCCCATTAGAGCATTATCTCAGTGCACTCTAGACTCCACAATATTGAAATTTGTTTTCCACTCTGTAGTGTATTAATGTTTTAACCATGTGTCTGGAGTCATTGTTGCTTCTTATGAACAAGGTCCAACGAGCATAACATCAATGCATTGGAGCCAATGCAGTGACGCCCTTTGGAAGAAAGGGAGGCCAAAATTCCCGTAAATGAACCCATGAGATACGTGCTCATTACAGAAGTGTAATGCTGGCCTTGACAGCTAGAACCAAACTGCTTCTGGTGGCCATTATTCATGGGTAAAGAGGGGAGGGGAAGGTATTTATTAGTTAATCATTATATAGCAGATATGGGGCATGTGTAAATTTCCCTAAGCCTTGGAAACATGTCTGACATGGCAGCTATAATTTGAGACACTGCCTGGTTAAGATGACCATAATCCATTGTCATTCTTCAAGATCTATCATCTTACACGTATAAAATGAATACACTAAATGGGGTGTGGTGGGACTCATCAGTCTTGCACCCCACACACTTTCCACCTCAGCAATGAGAAATTAATGTTGCTTTACTATTTTTTTTTTTAAGTTCAAAACAATCCCTAGCTTCCTCTTGGTCTTGTTACCATACTGGTCCTCACTGTAGAGGTCGGAAAGCTGATAAGTGTTCTGTTTTTTCTAAGTATGTGTCCAATCACGTCCTCCATATCTAGTTATTGAAATCAGTGTTCTATAAAGGAACAGAGCTGATAGAACGGATGAGGTCTAGGGTACACCCAGGTAGCCCTTCTAAAAAGAAGGTCAATGGGCTGATTTATCAGAGTGTCTTACAGGATGTGGTTCAAGCAATCCCACAAAGGCTGAGAGTCCAGCAGTTGTTGAGTCTGCAATGCCCTGTGGTTCAGTCTAATACTGAAGTCGAGAAGGGTTCCTAGAGATCTGCTGGTCTTCACTGAAATCCTACAAAAGTTGGAATTAATACCGGCGGAAGCAACAGGGGAGATGAAGTTGCTAGTGAGAGTGAGGGAAAGAGGCAAAACCGCAAAGCTCCATTCTTCCAGGTCCTTTTATGTGGGCTGTTTCCAAACAGCATAACCCAGACGTGGGCTGTGTTTTCCTAATTCAAATAATTGGATTAAGAAAATCCCTCACAAAACCAGCTTCTGGGTTTTAGCTAATTCCAGATGTAGCCGAGGTGACAATCAAGAGGCAGCCTGGTTCTGGGGACTGACAGAACTCCTCAAAGATTGAGCATGCCACGGACCACCTTTCTCCAAAAGCCCCACTCTGGCTAGAGAAGAGACTCAGTGAGACTTGGTCCTCCTGGGGTCAGTCAGCACCTGTGTCAAAAGTCTGTGAGTGTCCAGCTTCTTTTGCCTACTGCATGTTCGCTTTGGAGTGGGAGTGGGCGTGGCTTGTCTCTTAAAGTGACGACAATCATAACAATGTCCACACATTTGTCCTTCAATCCAACATAAAGAAATACCTTCAGCAAAAGCATGTGCATAGGCTGAAGTAATGATCAGTTAGTGAAACTCATACCACACAGCCATGAGGATCTACAATCAACCCCCAAGATTCCATGGAAATCCAGGCGTGGCTGCACACACACACAACTAAATGATGGAGAGGTGGGAGGCAGTCAGACACACGTTCCCACCCACTCGTACATCTATCCACACATGGATGTGCACACACAGAGAGTGTTCTTTCTGTTCACACTGCTGTATCGTGAGTGTGAGCCTCTGATAACTTCAGATTTCCAGAAAGTAAGAACCAGACATTTGCATATAATACATAGAATTTTACCAAATAGAATTTTTTTCCCATTAGACTCAAGGCCTTTGCCCGCTTCAGGAACGGTTGCATGTGCAGCTTTTTAGCTCCTGTGTATTGTTGATATGTACTCCTCTCTCAGATACAAAGAGAGGGAACTTTCTTCCACTCTGCAGAGCTGGCTCTTCATGCAATGAACGTTTCCGTTGATGTACGAAAAGCTGATTGTTAATTCATGAACGACTGATACCCTATTCAGGAAGTGCCTGTATCTTGGGAATTTTCTGCCTTGTGTAGGAAATGGACGAAACCAGAGATAATCACATGGACTGAATTAAGCCAATAACAGAAAGAAAATTGTTATTTTTTTCTTACTTGTGGCTCCTATATTTTACATAAATACATAAAAGCATTTGTATATAATATTGACACAGAAGGGAACCCCATGGAGGAGGGTCATCTGTCTATGTGTTACTCTCATTGGTTAATAAAGAAACTGCCTTGGCTTTTTGATAGGGCAGGATTTAGATAGGTGGAGTAGACAGAACAGAATGCTGGGAGAAGGAAAGCATAGTTGGTCAGACGCAATGGAGCCAGCCGCCAGGTCAGACATGCTGAATCTTTCCCAGTAAGCCACCACCTCCTGGCGCTACACAGATTATTAGAAATGGGTTAAGCAAGTTATGAGAATTAGCCAATAAGAGGCTGGAACTAAAGGGCCAGGCAGTGTTTAAATGAATACAATTTGTGTGTTGTTATTTCAGGTGTAAAGCTAACCATGCGGAAGCCGGGTGGGACGAAAAGCAGGCCTGCTCGTCTCCTCACTACATCTCCACACGGACATCCAAAGGGGCTGTATAACTTGCATTCCCATCAGCAATGCAGGAGTGCTCCCTTTACCCATATCCTCTCCAGCATAAGTTGTCATCAGTGCCTGCAGTCTTTGCTCTGTTGTAGTCATCTGCCTCTACACCGCAATCCACCCCTTCTGTGGTGGAATGCTTTGGATTGTCAACTCGATGGAATGTAAAATTCCCGTGGAAAGAAGCTCTGCATGTCTGTGAGAGATTATCTAGATTCAGTTCATCAAAGTTAAAAGAAACACCTTGAATGGAAAGTCACCATTCTATGGGCTGGGGTTCCACATCAAATAAGGAGAAACCAACTCAGGCATAAATACTCCTCTCTCTCTGCTTCCTGACTGAGGGTGTCATATGACCAGCAGGCTTTGGTTCCTGCTGCTGCTGCTGTGACTTCGCCATCAGGATGAACCGTACTCTCCAGCTGTGAGCAGTAACTCTGCTTTCCAAGACCTGCCTTTGTCTGGCATCCTGCTGCAGCAATGAAACAGGCAGCTAGTACTCTGGTGAAGGAAACCCATGTTGTAGCATTTAGGGTTTACGTGGGATTGGAAGTTCAGGTAGAATGGCCTTCTCTTGTGTCTTTATTCGAGTTTCAATTGTTGTGACAAAACACCGTGACCAAAAGCAAGTTGGGGAGGAAAGGCTTATTTGGCTCCCACTTCCACATTGTAGACCATCATTGAAGGAAGTCAGGATAGGAACTCAAGCAGGATCAACATCTTTGTGCAAAGAAATGTTAGGCTGGGGAAATATCTTGGTCTGTTAAAATCCCTGCTGTGCAAGCGTGAGGACCTGACTTTGATTCCCATCATCCATATAATGAGCTGGGCATGGTGACACT
>NC_022020.1:21174609-21183770 GCF_000317375.1 Microtus ochrogaster
CTGCACCACCACCGCCTGACTGGTGACACACATTTTTAATTTCAGTATCAATGAGGTGGAGGCAGGTGGATCCTTAGGACCCTAGCTAGGCAGCCTATCCTAATTGGTGAGCCTCAAGCCAAAGACAAACTCTGTCTCAACAAAGCAAGGTGTATGGCCCATGAACAATGACGTCTGAGGTTGTCTGTTCTCTGACTGCCACACATACCTGCGCACTTGGGCGTGTACCTTCCCACACATATGTATACTTCACCCCATTCCCCAGATGAAATATTCAAGACCCCCGAAGTTCCAACCTTTTGGTTTGTTCATGAGATTCTGGAGCATGGGGGAGTCCACTCCTCCCTCCTAAGTTGTAGCGAGTCAGTGCCCGAGGTGAGATTTCTGCCTGAGTCTAGCCTATTTCAGAACAGCTCTCCTCTTTAACATAGCATCGATATGCTTAGCTGCAAACCTGCAAATGTATGCAGTTCTATTCCTGGCATGGAGCCCGCTAGAATCCTGTTGGCCCGAAGGCATTCCGATGCTCTGATGAGAAAATGTTCAGGAAAGGAATGGAAAACAATTGAGCAGCTTAAGTAAGATAAACGTGTCAGGAGCTCTTTCCAAGGAGATAAACTTCTCCTCTGGGATTTACACAGTGCTGGGCTTTGAGCCCTGACCCACTGTCCTGCCTCCTGGAAAGGCTGAAATCCACTCCTGGCTTGACAGGATGAATGAACACCAAGGAATCCCGCCCCAGCAATGGGATCATGGGAGTGGAATGTGAGCCTTGTTTAGCCTGTGTGCGTGCGCGCATGCGTGCATGTGTGTGTCTGTGTGTGAAGGTGCAAGTACATGGCATGTGTGTGGGCTCAGAGGTGAACCTGCAGTGTCTTATTTCCTAGGTTCTTTGTTTTAAACTTCTATATACGTCCCCTCTATATAGGCAAGGTGGAGGAACTCTCTTTGGAGAGTTGACTGGTTCAGTCCTGTGTGGGCCCCACTTCCCCACCTCTGCAACATCTCTTTAAGAATGGCAGTGTGTTCCGGACCCTCTAATATCTAGGCTCAAGAGTAGCTCTCCTGTCCTTCAGGGATGAGGTGGGGTGAGGGAAGGAAAGTATAAACACACTGTGTGGGCTGTCAGGAAGTTGGCTGATTCAGCTGTTGTATCGGAGCTGCGGGCCGCTTCCCGCCAACCGGCTAGCTTTACCCGAAATAATTACACGAAAACTGTATTCTTTTAAACACTGCCTGGCCCATTAGTTCCAGTCTCTTATTGGCTAGCTCTTACATATTGTTCTAACCCATTTCTAATATTCTGTGTAGCACCACAAGCTGGCTTACCAGGAAAGATCTTAACCTGTGTCTGTCTGGAGTGAGAGAATCATGGCGACTCACTGACTCAGCTTCTTTCTCCCAGCATTCTGTTCTGTTTTCTCCGCCTACCTAAGGGTTGGCCTATCAGATGGGCCTAGGCAGTTTCTTTATTAATAAGAAATCACTCCCACATCATTCAGCCTTCATGCATTTGCAGTTACTGTCTGGTTTGAGCGTCAACCTCATTCCCTGTCTGTGGGATTAGCTGGTCTTTCTAGGGTCCACAGGTTTTGTTCAGACAGCCACAGAGACGTGGATGCTCCGAAGACACTATTTGACAGCCGTTCTCTCTGAACACGCCTCTTATGCTCTTTCACCCCATCTTTCTGTGATTTTCCTTGAGCCCTGGGGTTTGGAGAGTATGGCACAGATGCTTCATCCCAGGCTGCAAAACATAGCTTCATCCCGCCTCTCTCTAACATGGGTTCTGGAGGTCAAACTTAGAGTCCTCATGCTTGCAAAACAAGTACTTTGCTGGCTGTGCTATTTCCCTACCCCCTTGTCCTCTGTACATTTCCACGGTCCATTCTGAGTCCTGTCTGATTTGGCTGCTGTCTTTACCTTATCATAGATGTCAACCGTTATTTCAGTGGCTCCTGATTTATGTGTAGCAAACTCTAACTGCCTTAGCTTGGGCTCGGCTCCTCTATGGTCCAGCTCTTACCTCCTGTTCTGCCGACCCAACCTCCTTCCTCTCTAGGGCTCTTCATAAGCCTGCCTTACTCTTAAACTGTGTCTCTTTTTTTTTGAGTTTTCAAATTTATCTGCCATCTTTTTGCTTTCAGCATCTGCGATACTTGAGGGCTTTGAATATTTGCACATTATTTATATATCTTCTCGGCTAAGCCTCAAACTCTCGAAGGCAGAAATAGTGTTTCCAGCCCTGTAATCTGCAGTTACACTAGTGTTTCCAGCTCTGTAATCTGCAGTTACACAAAGTACCTAGTAAATGTGTGGCTGTCTCTGCGCGTGCGCACACACACCTGCCTTTGAAGTTCTTTACTGAATACAGATGATTCCTGATCCTGGGTGGCTCTTAGTACTCTGCTGTAAGGCCGGGTGAAAGTGAACACACACACAATTCTGTTTTCTTCTGTTCTTTGCTTGAACTACAATAGCCAAGAAATTGCACACGGCAGTCAACACTTCATTACATGAAGGCACTGGGTTAGATGATTTTACCTAGCTCTGCTGCCAACAGATGGAAGTGTTCTGAGTGCCCGTACCATACGGGAGGGTCAGTCGAGTGTGAGAACAGAGCGACAAAACACGAGCTACTTCAGAGAAACCCTCCTCAGAAGTAAGGGAATATATGACTTTTTTTTTTTTAAAGGTTTTAAGGAATAGTAGGGAGTTTTACACCATGGGATTTTATGTGACTCCTGCCCCAGGTGTTCCTGCTCTGTTCTTTGTAGAATCCCAGATAATTGTCTTCATCCCCGTAAAAGAGGAACAACTGGGTCTCACTGTTCCTCTGTTGTTGGACGCAGCCTGACCTCCAGCTTCCGTCTGCAGCCGACTGCACCTTTTTGTTTGCTTTGTTCTACAGTTGCTTTCCTAGGCTGTTGTCGTGTAGCACAGTCTCAGGTGTGGGCAGATAACAGCAGCTGCTCCCATGCTTAGGTCCGTTCTGAAGTTGTTATTACACACGGCCAACTGCCATCTGAGAACAGCAAATCAAAAACTCCAGAAACAAACAATTCACGGTTTCAAGAATCTTTTATTCCAGCTTATGGTTATAATTATACCATGTTACTGTGAGTTATTGCAGTTAATTTCTTATTGTGCCTAATTTATAAATTAAATCTTAACATAAGTGTGTGCAGAAAAGCCAAATACACAGGGTTTAATACTGCCTTTGGTTTCAAGCATTCACTAGGGGTTTAGACCAGGTCTCTAGATTAATGAGCAACATCTGTAGCCAGTCTTTTACTTCATAGATGAGAATACAGACATCCAGCAATCTGGGGACATCTGGCACTTGGCCAATTCCTGCTTCTCTTCCCCACAGCACTCCCGGGACTTCCAGCTCTTTTGACTGGTGGCCATACTCGACTAAGCTTATCCTCATTAGATTCCCAGGGAACATGACATGAGATGGGTCTTTTTTGATGGAGTCCAAGTGGAGAGAGCACAGCTGAAGAGGCTCCTGAGAGGACCTGGGTATAGCAGGGGACAGTCTTTAAACTCAGCCACACTGGTCTCAGAGTGACTGCAGAGCCACTGGCAATCTCACCTGGATGGGGTTGGTTGATTAGTTCATTTTCTCCCTGTTGTTCATTTTAAATTGGTGGCTTCTCAGGATGTTTAGAGGTGGGGCGAGGATGAATTCTCATTAGCCAACACAGGCAAGCCATGAATCTAGTGAGTTAATGACACAGGAACACAGTGATTGCCTGGTATCTGGTCCTTCTGTTCCTGCCTACAAAGCTGGGAGTTAGGAAGTAGGGGTAATACAATTAGCATCAATTCCACTTGAAAAATGCCGACAAAATGCCAACATTAAGGGCAGAAGAGCCAACTTCACGGCTTAAGGTCTCAAGACCAGTACAGAGGAGCTAGGACCCAAACCCAGGGCTGATGGAGTTCGCTCGTGGTTGTTGAACACAACTCTTGTCTTGGAATACTATTTATCAAGAAATCAGTGCTTCAGCCAGTGGCCGGTTACTGAACTTCATCCTTCCATTTGTTTTAAATAGCTGGACCAGTGAGGGAAAAGGTCCTCCTGTTTTCTTGCCAGAACTGGACAATTTTTGCTCCACGTACACAGATACAATGTTATACAAGACCTGTGTATCCAGATGTTCTCTATGCCTTGTAGAGCCAATGCCAGCCTTTGGGTGGCCATCGAGTCCCTGCAAGAGGTGTTCTGCACCTCGATGCTTCCTATCTGTATCAGTTTCCTGGCAGGCACCCAGTGTTCTGCAGTAAGAGTTTTGGGGTGCCCTTGAGGGCTTCCCCGTGCTGACAGTGGTGGCACTTAGTGGGTGTGCTTTCTCTCCGACAGCCACAAACCCCTTGCAGGGAGGTGAAGACTGCCACTCCTCAGATGAAGTATTCCTTCTTGCTGTTGTCCCCGGCGTCCTGGAGGGCAGGGTCGCTTTGCAGGGCTGCATCGGCACTCTCGGCGAACTCTGTGCCTTTGGCCTCATTGGTGTGGTAGGTGCCCTTGTACCTGTACAAGTACCGAAGCATGAGGAAGAGGAGGCAAACCAGGACCAAAGCCACTGCAGTGATCACAGCTGCAAGAAAGACAGGATGCAAATCAATCAAGGCAGACAGGGGCAGTGTTGCATTATGACTTTGTCCTCTGGGCATAACGTCCTGCCATCTTGAAGTAGAGTTCACCTTGGCAAGGCCGGGTAGCCATGGCCAGTCAGTGAAATAAGGCAATGATATCTGGGTCTATGAAACTACTGACCTTCCCTGGTTGACAGGAGAAGAGAGGATCCCAGAGGATCACCTGGGGAAAAACAATCTCTATTTGCTATCTTATGTCTTTGCATGATTGAGCATGCATGTAATGAAAATCAGATACATCATAGGAAAGGACATGCATAGCATACAAAGGTTCACATAACCAGAGTCCATCAATCAGCACAAAATTCACCCAATGACTGACCAAATGTGAGCCAAACAAGGATGACTTCCATGAACTTGCCAAACTGGACTGAAATAAAAAATCCCATGAGGTCTCAACCCTACACAAAGAACTATAGGCAACTGAGGAAAGCTGGGAGTCGGAGAGGTGGCCTTCCTCAAGGAAAAGTACACCAGCTGGTTGACTAGTACCAAATGGTCAGCCCTAAAAATCATACATAAAGCAATATTATGTGCACTAAACAGGTTATATTAGGAATATATAAATACACATGTGCATGCAATAAAATTAGTAAAATCAGAGGCTATGAATTTAAAGTGGGGAGAGGTATACAGGAGAGTTTGGACGGAGGAAAGGGAAGGGAGAAATGTAATTAAACTTTAATCAAAAAAAACCAACATCCCCAGCATCCAATTCCCCTTCCTCCTATTCCACAAAAGGAAGATTCAGGCAGCAGTCAGGCACCCTTATGCAAATGTTGCCCAGGACCAACTGTTCTCTCATGGCAATCACACTCTGTAATTTTTGCTTTGCCTTGGAATGAAAACCCTTGCTGCTTTGCTATTTGTGAGTGCTTATCAGTTCTTCACACACTCTGTCTCTACAGAGACCACCAGTAACACATAGTACTTGTATTGACTTGAAGTTGAAGGACCCATAGAATGTAGGGTTTCACTTCTCCAGACAATCCCATTTCCATATGGGAATTTCTGTGCCCAGGTTAGGAAGAACTGATTACCCTCCATAGAGTCCACAGGGGGAAAAGACAAGGGTGATTGGGTATGGCATGAAATGGGTGGGGGAGGTGTCCCTATCCAGTCTGAACCATTCATTTTGGGAGGTGAGGTTTTCCAGGTCTCCAGGAAGAGATGAACTTGGCCAAGATGCTGATCAATGCCAAAGGTGTGCTAGGTCCCAGCAATCAGAGAGGTAAAGCAGAAGGTGGGACAGGAGGAGCCAGATCACTTAGGGTCTGGAAAGGGAAATTTAGACGGTCCAAGGGCAATAATCCCATGGAAGGTGTTTCATCTTTTCTCACTAGGTTTGAAGTTGTAGAATTTAACTATTTTCACTTTAGAAGGAAGGATTCCTGGAGTAATAATGTTGGGCAATATAGCTCCCATATCTCATTTGTATTAAATGATTTCCTAAGTTCCTTACGACTGTCACAGGAAGGATTTCCTAAGCTTCCTGTGACTGTTGCAGGAACACCGCCTGTCAATAGTTCCTGAGAACAGGAAGGGCTGAGGGCCCAAACGACGAGACAATGATCAGCTAGATGAAATCGACAGGTGTCTTTGATGGCTTCCTGTTTCTTCTTTATTTTTAACTGAAGATGATCTCTGAGCTGTGCACTAGCGAGTGAGAAGAGGGGATCACAAAGAGGGAGCAAAGAGAGACACAGCCCGAGCTTGTTTGCTCTTGGGCCACAAGTGGGGAGCCACCAGCGCAGGGTCCCACCTTTGGGTGGAAGTGTGAGTCAGGACAGTGTGGGCTGAGGGAGATGTGAAGTCCTCAAAGCCTGGGCTAGCTTGTCGACTTGTACCCAAAACTGTTCTACAGGGTTAGGACACACTTGTTAGCTGCTTTCTGTTCTCCCCAAACCAAGCAACCCTCCTGTAGTCTCTCAAATGCAGCCATGGAAAGCAGCCGAGACCCTCACAAACAGTTGAATCCCCCGCTCCTTTTGGATCTGGGAGCAAGCCTAGCTGATGCCCAGAACTCTGACAACCTTGGACTAAAACCCTGCTTTTGTCTAATACCTTCCTGCTTTGAGACTCCTGGCACACAGACTAGGTCACATGGTGTGAACCTCTACCTCCTTCCACCACCCCCGAACTCTGAGAGTCAGAGCTGCTTTTGTTTTTTGGAATTGGAGGCTTTCTCCCTCCAGAATCCCTTCCCTGCTACACATGGCACCTCTCCTTCTCCTAAGGCCTTCCCACTTCAGAACCTCTCATGGGTTTATAGCTATGGTGCTCCGACCACCCTACCCCAAATAAAGCTCTCCTGTAGTGGATTTTCTCCCAGTTTCCTTTTCTACTAATCTGGTTTTATCATGTTTTTATTTGTAACACATAGACAGCTCATTCTCCAGCCTGAGCCACTGTGGTAGATACAAGGTCCAGAGACAGGATGTTTTTTGATATGTGTAGCAAGCCCCCTTTTGTTCACACTCCACCAGGCACCATATGTTACACTTCCAACCAGAATGGGAGTGTTCCTTTCTATCCCCAAAGACCCCTCCAGGGGCGGAGACATAGTTTTTGTCAACGGGGCACAAGTCTATACACACTTAGGGAGGAGGAATTTCATTTCAAGAATTGCCTTAACCAGACTGGCCTATGGACAGGCCTATGGGGCATTTTCTTGATTGCTGCTTCCACAGTGAGTGGTTCCATCCCATGGTAGGTTTTCTCTAAGAAACTCAGCTGAGCAAGCCAGAGGAAACACACTGTTCAGCAGCTTTCATCCATGGTTCCTGCCTCTGCTCCTGCTTGGGTTCCTGCCCTGGCTTCCCTCAAGGATGGACTGTGACATTGACATGGAAGTTTACGTTAAATAAACCTTTTCCTTCCTGGGCTTATTTTGGTTGAGGTGTTTATCACAGCAACAAGAAGCAAACTAGAGCAGGAGGGAATCACCAGACATTACCAGCCCTTTTCCACCTAGGTCCTCAAGCCAGTTCTGCTCAGGGTCTTTCTTGGCTTCTAGAAGAGAACTCCCGTGCCAGCTTACCTGCAATGATGGCGATCTCCATCACGCTGTAGGACATCCCTGGGTTAGGCTCTGTGGACAAAAGTGAAAACCTACGGTGAGAAAGGAAGACTCCCCACAATCAGAAACCAGTATGCACCCCCTGGTCACTTGTAAGCAGCTTGGCGATTGCCTGCAGAGAGAAGAACACAGTGCACCAGACCTCTGCTGGAAGGCATAGACCCCAGTTCTGCATGCCTACTGAACCAGGCTGAGCATACCCCGTGAATCCCAGGGCACTCCAGAACCATGCCACTCCCCGTTAAATCCCAGCACAGATGCCAATGCTCACACCTTGTAGATATCCATTGACTTTTCCCCCTGGGTATAATATATTCACTATCTTGGAGTGAAGACTACCTTGGCCAGGTATCTATGGCAACGCAATGAGCAGAAAAAACGAAGGTAGCTATGTTTGTTTATGATAATGGCAATGGGACTTTTGATACCCTCTAACAGAAGGAAGGAGCAGGTCTCAAGACCCTCAGCTGAGATTGGGTGGTGACTCTCTTCCAGCTTTTCCCACATCCAAGTGATCTTTGGAGATACTAGGACACGCACACAGGACACACAAGTGTTGTGATATTTTGTCTGTATTCTGACAAATAAAGCTTGCCTGGAGTTCAGAGGATGGAGTTAGAGTTCAGGAGAGCTGTACAGAGAGGAGACAGGAAGTGACAACACGGGAAAGAGAGAGGAGGTGATAAGGCAGGGTGTAGACAGGATCTTGGCCCTGAGAATGCAGAGAGATAAGAAGTGACTCTGACTGTTCCTTCATTTCTCTAATCTTTCAGCTTTCTCCTTTGACATCTGACTCCAGGTTTGTATTGTTAAGACTAATTAGGATCACGCTTCATCTGCCGCCCAATGTAGGGAGCCATGTGTAACCAGACGTTTCTCTCCCACTCGCCTGTTCCCAAATACCCAGCAGCTACTTCCCAAATTACCACACAGAGGCTTAATATTACTTATAAATGCTCAACCAATAGCTTGGGATTAATATTAACTAGCTCTTAAATTTTAAGCTAAACCATCTTCCTAATTTACACTCTGCCACATGGTGGTACCTTTTCTCAGTATGGCATGCCCATCTTACTTTCTCGGCATCTGGCTGGTGATTCCTGACTCCACCCCCTTCCCATCATCCTTAGTTTGTTCTCCTTTACTTCCTGCCTGACTACTGGCCAATCAGTATTTTAGTAAACCAGTTCCAGCGACAAGTCATTATGGTGTACAAGAGGATTATTCTATAACACAGAAGATTAACCAAAAGACTCCATGACGCAGCTTCTATGAGTACACAATTCAAGATGTGAGACTTTGTGGTGATACAACTGATTGTGTATATGTTTGTCTGGTATAAGTATATGTTTGTATGGTTATGTGCATGTTTGTTAATAGGTACCTGTGTACTTGTGTGTATGGAGGTCAGAGATCTTTC
>NC_022020.1:21183948-21191244 GCF_000317375.1 Microtus ochrogaster
TTGTATGACTCCTCTTCCTCTGGCCCTCTAGTTTTAGGATTACAGATGCATCCTACCACACCTGCCCATTTTATGGATTTTATGGACGCAAATTCAAGTTCTTATGTTGGCACAGCAGGCACTTTGCCAGCTGAGCCATCTCCCCAGCCTCTGATGTGTCTATTTTTGGGTTATCCACATTCCTTTAAGTAAACTTTTACCCATGCTCTCGACAAGAAGCCCCTCAAAACTCACTGGTTGATCAAATTGGACTTTGATGGAATCACTACTTCAGTCTGCCATTGGAGCCGTATCTGGGGCCAACAGACAACTATTCATATCTTCTTAGGAAAAGTTAATGCAATACCACTGTATCCGATCACAGAAGCCCACGTTGGCTAGACACTCAGTAGTGGTTATCTGTGGTGGGATGAAGATCGGCACCACTGTGTTTTTAACACAGGCCAGTTGATGGCCTGCTCACACCAAGTGTGGCTTTGTTATTGCCCTACACCTACTCTCTCAAGGGTCCTTCTGAAAGATGCCGGTCATCATCGGCCGTTCCACAGGTTGAACATTCAAGCTCAGGCATGTGACGTGCCTTTGGTCACACAGCTCATCCAGTGGCAGCCTGGGACTTCATTACTCACTTGGGGTATACTTTCAGTCTCTCCCCGAGTTTTCTTCCCAAACCCAGATCTTTGTATCAATTGTACAGTGTGAAAGGCCCACCCTATGGAGCTAGCCAAGTTACTGAAGTTGCTGCTAGTACTTGCCTGTGGTTTCTGGATCTGGCACACTGCAACCTCCTATAGTGCTTCCTCTAGCTACTACAAATGATATCTCCTCTCCTTGGGGGCACAGGGGAGTAGGGGATTTATTAGACTCTGGAGATAGCAGCACTAAATTAGAAATCTCAGTACAAGCTGAAGCAGAGAGGAACACACCAGGCTCAGGGAATCGTTGCAATTGTAGTGCAATGAGACCTTTCTCCACAGGGCAGTTACCATGTACTTGCCTGGATCTGATAAAACACTGGCTGCTAGAGTCTGGCGGGGCAGTGGGTTGGACATAGCCAGGAGGGGAGCCTCGGGTCAGCCAAAGGTCCTGGGCAGGTCCGCTTCCCTGGCTCTGCCACCCACCTACCCCCACATACAGCTTGTCTTCTAGGCTCAGACTATATCCATTCCACAGATTCTTTCCTTGGTGGTCATCTCCAAAATGTTGGAACTCCGCTGCAACTTGACTACACCTTCACCAACATCCTCTCCCAGGCTCTCTCCAGGGGCTGTGACCTTAGCACATGATGCCAAGACTCCTGTTCTCTTCAGGATCCCTTCAATCCTGGGGCTTTTACTGCAATGGATGCTGCACCTTCCCCAATGGTCTCTTCTAGCTTCTCACAGTGCCAAGCCTCAGCTGCTGTCCATGAACAAAACCAGTAACCCGCTAGAAAACTCTTCCACATCACCAAGTTTGGCTGCCCGCAGGAGATGTAGCTCCGGCCTTTACTGGATCACAGCTCCTGTGTGCTGGCCCTGAAGGAATCTTTCCAGAAGATTTTTACCACAGAGATTCTGGTTTCATTTAATTACCACTCATTTCTCAGCCCCAAATGACAAGCAGCAATTTTCCCAACAAGGCAAAGGTTTCATGTTAGTCGTTCTGGTCTTGGAAGTCACAGCTGATTCTTCATTCCAAACAGACCAGAACTGATGGAGAAGGGTCATCTGTCTATTGGTTAAGGTTATTTGTCTATCTGTTGCTTTCATTGGTTAATTAATAAAGAAACTGCTTGGCCTTTGATAGGATAGAAAATTAGGTAGGCGGAGTAAACAGAACAGAATGCTGGGAGAAATAAGCCGAGTCAGGCAGTCGCCATGATTCTCCCACTCCAGACAGACGCAGGTTAAGATCTTTCCTGGTAAGCCAGCTCGTGGTGCTACACAGAATACTAGAAATGGGTTAGATCAATATGTAAGAGCTAGCCAATAAGAGGCTGGAACTAATGGGCCAAGCAGTGTTTGAAAGAATACAGTTTCTGTGTAATTATTTTGGGTAAAGCTAGCAAGGTGGCTGGACACAGCCCGCCGCTCCACACAACACAGAACCTCAGATTCCTAATAGCACACGAAGGGCCCTGATGGAGTCTTTGCTTCCCTCTGAACTTTACAAGGCAGACCTCCATCACCTGCACTGCTCTCAGTATTATTCTCTAAGTTTCCATGAAACAGCCCACTGGGTTCTCAACATTCAGTGGATTTTCTTATCTAAAGTTCAAATGCCTCCACAATCCTCCCCCAAACACATGGTTAGGTCTGTAACAGCAATACACCATGAACCTAGCACTGATTTCTGTCTTAGGGTTTCTATTGCCTGGGATAGCCTGAGACTGTCCACTTGGGAAATACTGAATAAATATAAAACTAAAGCATGAACGGATGCATGCATATATGAGCAAATGGATTTAGTGGCTGGAATTCTATGTGACCCATAAAAGTATATATTTATTTAGCTCAAAGTTCTGGAGGCTTGGAAGTTCAAGAGCATGGTGCTAACATCTGTTAAGTGTCTTCTTATTACATCAGTAAATAGCAGTAGGAATCCTATGATAATCTGCGATGTTATCCTACACACAGTGCAGCCACCATCTTCACTACAGAAGCTGTGACTACTTTCAAGGGACCCTCAAGATTAGGTTTGTTGGACATTTTCTCATAGAAGTAGGGAGTGGGGAGGGTTGTGGATTCTTGCCTGGATCTCAGCCATTCCCTCCTGCACCCCTATACTGTCTATATGAATTTTGTAAGTTGCGGTACAACCCTGGGTCTTAGCAAAGCCAGATTGCCAAGACAGGTGTCTCCATTATGGGAAGACATAGTCCTGTTACAGGGAGACATAGGACACCGTGGAGGAGATAAACTTGGGCTCCAAAGGTCGTGTCGGGATGGGCATCCTTCCCTGTGTTCCTGTTGTGGTTTGGATGAGAAAAATGTCCCCCATAGGCTCATGGATTTAAATTCTTAGTCCCCTGCTGGTGGCACTGTTTGAGAAGGTAATGGAACTTTTAGGATGCGGAGCTGTGGGGGAGGGGTAAGTCACTGGGGCAGGCTTGGAGAGTTACGGCCCCACCCCACTTCCAGTACTTCCTGTCTGCTGTTCAGAGATGGTCTCTCAGTTCCTTGCTCTACCATGCCGGTCTCCCGCCATGCCTCCCCACCCACCATGGACTAGCCCTCTAGAACTGTCAACCTGAATAAACTCTTCCCTTGGAAAGTTGCTTTTGGACATGGTATTTTAATCCCAACAGAGAAATAACGAGTAAGTGCCACTTGGACTCATGCTTGGAAGGTTCTATGCCCAGGATTTGCTCACACGAGGACCTGGGGGGAGGGGCGGGATGCTATAACTCACAACTCAAGATTTAGGTGCCCGGGCTATTGCTACACGTTCTTCTGCTATCATCCTTCTATCCTCTCCAGAAGTTCTTTTACACCACACATACAAATGGCACTCACATTTACCTCACAATTGATCAGCTCACTTGAGCGATAGTACATACAGAAAAGGAAGAAGGCTTTGTGACCATTCTTCTAACAGAGAAGAAAACAGCTTCCCCTTATCCTGAGTCCAGGACAGCAGCCCTATACAACCGAAGGATGGGCAGTGTGGAGCCACTTCTATCATATAGGCTCTCCTCCAGGGAGGACCTGTGTTAAGGGTGGACTGTGAGGCATACAGGGTATTAAAGGCAGGAAGGGCTAAGTTAACAGTTCATCAGTGAAATCCTGGCCTCAGAAGCACGGGAACCCGAGTCCCATCCTTACTATCTGAATTAAACAAAAGGACATCCAAACAAGCCCAGGTGTGGTGGTATCTGCTCAGAATCCCAATGGGGGGAAATGGAGAAAGGGGGATTCCTAGGGCTCCTTCTTGGCTATCCAGCCCAATGGATTCGGCTGCAGGCCAATGAGAGACCTTGTCTTGAAAACAAACAAGCAATGCATGGTAGCCAAGGAATGACAGCACTGTCTTCTGATCTCCACATGCGCACATTCCCATTTGTGCACCTGCACATGTGTGAACACACACATACAAAGAAGGTGCCAAGTATTCTCACATATTCATGGAGTACTGTAAACAAAAAAGAAGATACTGTGTTCCCTAGCTCCAACCCCCACAGACACAGCCTGAACAGAATTTCTAGGAAACTCAAAAAGATGGAAGGAGAGAGAAAGGATTCCAGTAAAGCTTTGCTGGATGTCAGGCTCCTGGGGGAACTGGGAGACCAGGAATCTGCTAGAGCTACAGCAACACCACACTGCTTATGACTGTGGAAAGTTGGCCAGTACCATCAGATAACTGAACAGGGTAGATATCTGGATAATACCAAGGCCACCAAGGTTCTTGGTGAACTTGTTCTCCTTTGGAGAAGGAGAAGCCCTCTCCAGGAGCGGCGGGTGTGGCTTTAACACACAGGGATAGGGACATGGCAATGAGTCTGCTGTCAAGCTGACAGATCACTACAGGGAAAGGAAACTAAGTTGTTGCTTGGGAGCTGAAGTCAGGGACAGCAGATGCCATGTGACAGGAGTGATCCACTGTCCATGCTTGGGAAAGGCCAACCTCCCTGGACACAATCAGAGAAGGCTGAGAGCCTGGCTGCAAGGCAGGACAGAAAGTGGGGAATGACCAGTGAGATGGCTCAGTGGGTCAAAGCGCTTGCCACTACAAAGGCTGATGACCTGAATTTCATCCCTGGGCCCCACATGGTAGAAGAAGCAAACTGGCTCCTGCAAGCTGTCTTCTTGCCTCCACATGTGCAATATCTATATCTATATCTGTATGTATATACACAGATGCACACAGAGTAAATCACTAAATAAATAAAAAACTCAAAAAAAGAGAAAAATGCAGGGTGCATTATGAGGAAAGAGATGAACTGCTCACTATGGAATCCAGCAGAAGCTTTTCATCAACAAAACAAGAATTATAACATAGATCCTAATTTCTTACAGCCTTTCTCTTTTTCAGCTATAAACCTGCGATTCTTTAGAAATCTCACCAGAAAGGTTGTCTACAAGGAAAGGAAATGTATCAAACTATTTGTGCAACCTTAGTGGTCTCTGGTTTTTTAACCTCAGCAGTTTACAATTACATCCAAGACATCTCAAGAATCAGCTCACTTATCTATCTATTTCTTAGCAAAAGACCAAGAAGGAGAAAGAGTTTCTGAGCAATCTTTAGTGGCTTAGCTTGAGATCCAGTGAAATGATGTGTATGGTATGACAGTTAATCTTGGTTCCCAATTCTCAACTTGACTGCATCCGAAACCAGCTAAACCTCAGGCAGCTCGGCACATCTGCAAAGGATTTTCTTAATCAGATCAGGCAGGGAGACCAACTCCAAATCTGGTCCACACCTTGGGGAGGTAGCCAGGACAAAAGGACATGGAAGAATGAGACTATGCCATTTATCCAGTTGCCATCACTCTTGTTGGGAAGTCTATCTGTGATGGTGTAGCATCCATCACAAATACTAGAACCTACTTCTTTGGGATCCCAGTGTAGACTACAGGAATCCTCCAGCACTCCAGTGCCGGACTGAAATTGCTGAGATATTCAGTCCTGAGAGACTACAGGATTCTCAACCTCTCCCTTATAGACAGTAATTACTGGGACTACCTGGACCGTATCCTATGAGTCAATGGAAAAAGAAAAACCCTTTAAATACATACATTCCTTCTGAGTTCAGGTCCTTTAGAGGACCCTGACTAATACAAATAGTTGTGACTCACTCTTTAGAGATTTGAGAGACTTGGGAATCCTCTTACTTTCTGTGCATTTTGAGAAGCCACACATTCAGGCTCTCACGCGTGTCTTCTTGAGTACCCTTTTTCTTCTAATCTCCATGCTTAAGGCTATATTAAAATATCTTTAATAAAATCTCCTCTTCGTTATCCCAGCTACTCCTGAAATTCTTTCCAGTGTCAACACCGTGAATCCTGGTTTGGCTTTAATCAACGACCAGAAAGATCTAGGGGATTTCCTATGGTGGACGAGGGAAGCAGTGTGTGGGACAATGTTCGTGCACTCCACTGTTTCACTATGAGAATTTGTTCGGTTATGAATAGTAAAGGAGGGGGTACTGCTTTCATCATCTGTGGAACATGGTATGTAAGCACTATGGAGGGAAGCAGCTAATATTCTTGGATCATGGTGACCTTCTCCAGTGCCCCTTTATCTTTCTTGAGGTGGGATTACACCTTGGGGTAGTATAAAACTTTTCCTGCTAGTGTTCTTCCATCTCAGAGACTCCTTTCCTTCTTGGCAAAGCAGAGGTAGGAAATCCTGAACGGGGGAAATGATGCAGCCTAGATAACTACTTCTCACCCTCAAGCTCAAGTGTGCACGCACAAGAATCCCCCGAGGACCTAGAGAACCACAGGTCAGCCTGCCTCTACCCCAAGACCCTAGGTAGTCAGTGATGGGGGGCAGAGAACTTACAGGTCCTTATGTGACTAAGAGGAGAATCTAAGCTGTCATTTTCCAGGATCCATCTACCTTGGTTTTTGAAACAGGGTCTCCCATCGACTTGGAACCAGCTGATTAGGCTGGGCTAGCTCGCTAGTGAGCTCTGGGGATTCTCTAGTCCTCCTGACTCTCCTACCCTAGTGCTGAGATTACAATATGTGGCACCACACATGGCTGTTTTTAAACATGGATTCTGGGGGAATCAAACTCAGGTCCTCATTTCTCAAGCAAGCCCTTCACCAACTGTGCCACCTCCCCACCTGATCTGAGAACTCACAGTTCTCATATATTCTCAGGTGCTGCTGCTGGAGCCTGGATCTAAGGACCACTGAGTTCATGGCTGAATCCATTGTGCTCATGGCTGTTCATCTATAGACTGCAGGAATGCTAAAGCATTACACCCCACCCTGGCGAAGGTGACAACAGGCTTTGGTAAATAGACCCAAAGTCCCTCATACTTCTCTCATCAAACAAAAATGAAATCACATCACACCTCCGTCCATCACGACTCCTGACTAGTGTCTCCTTTCTTTTCAGGAACCAGTCAATGTCACTAAAAACCTAGCACAATCGAGGACTGAGAATCTGTCACCTTCCTCTTCTCTGCTTGCCCCCATAACTGTTGCTCGGGACAGGGGAGATAACTCTTATACATAACTCTGATAAATGCTCGTATCCTTCGGATCAATGGCTTATGAGAACACACTGTTTTCAGCCTTCCTCTCTGGAGGCTAAGCAAGACCTTAGCTGAATACACACGGTAAGGGACTACAGCGAGACAATG
>NC_022020.1:21192691-21197972 GCF_000317375.1 Microtus ochrogaster
TGGAGGAACCAGCACTGCTGATCACACCGAGACAATGGGGGAACCAGCACTGCTGATCACACCGAGACAGTGGAGGAACCAGCACTGCTGATCACACCGAGACAATGGGGGGAACCAGCACTGCTGTTACTTTAAGGGCATCGGGGCTGTGAAGAGGAGGTGCAGAAATGCTTCTCCAAAGGAAGGGCTCTTCACTTCCCAAATGACAAAGGAGACAGATATCCCCAGCTGTCATGAGGACAGGAGGGGATTATTCATCCCCTTCAGCATTAGCCTCACAGCTCTGAGCTTATTTAGAGATGATGTAGCTCAGGCAGACCTAGACACACCCGTTACAGCCCCACCCAGGCACTTACGGAGAGAAGATACTGAGGATGCCATGAGATGCTCTTAGAGGCTCCACCTGCTCAGCGCACATCCCTGCAAGGTCAGCACACTTACTACAGACAGACAGATTGGTGAGTGAGTGGCAGCTCAGCCCTGACACTCAGGCCTGAACTGTCCTCGGGGAGTGAGATCGTGCTTATATTTTTGCACATTCAAGATGGTTGCCCAACCACATAGGATTATTGTTGGTCCGTGCTGAGGATCAAGTACAGTGAGGGGCATAGGTCAGGCCATCCGGATATTAGTTATTATCATTGCCAATAGTGTTGCCATGACCTGGGTTAAGATGGTATGTTGGTTTGAAGGAGAATGGACGCATAGACTTATATATATTTAAATGCTTAGTCACCAGAGAGTGGAACTGTTTGGGAAGGATTATGAGGTATGGCCTTGGAGTGGGTGTGGCCTTGTTGGAGCTATGTCACTGGGGGTGGTCTTTGAGGTTTCAAAACCCTGCACCAGGCCCAGTCTGTCTGTCTATGTGTCTGCCGGCTCCTCTCACTTGCTGCCTGTGGGGCAGGATGTAAAGTTCTGAGCTATCGCTTTAGTGCCATACCTGCCTGCTTCCCACCATAAAGGTCACAGTCTAACCCTCGGAAACTGTAAGAAACCCTTCAATTAAACACCTTTTAAAAATAAGAGTCACCTTGTTCATGGTGCCTCTTCAAAGCAATAGCACAACAATTAAGCCTGATAAAATTCTTAAAATATAGGCAAAATCAATGCTTTTATATAGCATATGGCAAATCTGTCACCCAAATGATGAAATAAGCCCTCTAGGTATGGAGTCTGGAGAAATCATCTGGAATGGGAAAAGATCCATGTTCAGGGATGTGTGTTGCAGGGTGGCTTGGAATCTGAAAATTAGGCACTGAGGAGAAAAGTCAGTTGGTAAAGTATTTGCCATGCAAACATGAGGATCTGGATTTGAGCCCCAAAATCCATGCTAAACCCCCCCCCCTGGTTATTAGTAGTATTAGTGAACACTTGTAATCTCAGTGCTGGGAAAGCAGAGCTAGGCAAATCGGATACTTAGTAGCTGGAATACCAGGCCAGTAAGAGACCCTGCCTCTAAAAACAAGACAGAGGGCATATCTGGAAGTGTTGAAGAGAGGTGAGACAACAGCCATGCTAAGGGGGGTAAAAGACTCCATCCTGCAGGGAGGCTCATTAATCCCAGGATGTCCACCACTCCAAACACTTAAGAAAGTCCCAGAAACTGACCAGACTCTCTAAGTTCCCTCTATCCTCTGCTGTGGGTGACCCTTCTGTATGCTGCGAATATGCATTCCTCTCACTGGTTAGTAATAAAGCTGTTTGGTCTATGGCAAGGCAGGATAAGGTTGGATGAAACAATGGGGTAGACGTGAGGAAACAGAGGCATGGCCGTGTCATGGGGACGACTTGGCTGGGACACTGGTCTGGAGATGCCCATGGGCCTGAGAAGCTATTGGAGTGGAGATGTTAAATGGAGGAGGATAAACTTGTAGGAGCTGAGGTTGCAGCAAGCAGCGTGAGAGAGATGCCGACTCACTGCGTGGAGTCCTCACTGCTAATGTCATCTAGCACAAGAGCCAAGACTATGTGGCCAAAGTCAAATGGAATCTATGGTCATACTGGAGGAATATTACCTATGTGTGCTTGCAGGAGTCACCTGTGAGAGAGACAGCACATGGCGGCCCACAGGGGCCACTTTGTGCTTTGTGGAGGGAGGAGGAAGACATTCTACTTTAAAGAGCCCAGGAGGAGTAAGAAGGCAAAAGACTCCCATAAAGTACCTACGGTAAACATATGCTGAAAATAGGAGGTACAAGGAAATTACAGCTACAGTTAGCTTAGACAGCAGATTGGGATTTTTATCTATTAAGAAGTATACAGGATCTGTATACACACAACCTCAGCTATGTGAAGAAAATTATATTGAGAAACAGCAAAGAATCAGGTGGATATACAAAACACACTCTTAGGATGGCTGAACATTTAAAACACAGCATTCTTCTAATCTTAATTTTTGAGATTTAACAGAATTCCCCACCCGAATTTCAAGAAAGATTCTGCTTCCATCTTACCAATGACCTCCGGCAGAGTCTCGTTGTTGCAGAATATTTAAGGTGTCATGTTTCATTTGTTTAACTAAGTCGGCGAAGCTGTGGTTATTTGCCTGTCTAAAACATCTGATGGTCTAATAAAGAGCTGAATGGCCGACAGCAAGGCAGGAGAAAAGTTAGACAGGGTTGGCAGGCAGAGAGAATAAAGAGAAGGAGGACTCTGGAAGGAGAGAGGGGCAAGAGAACAAGGAAAGGAGGATGTCAGAGGCCAGCCACCCAGGCACCCAGACAGCCACAGAGTAAGATACACGGAAGGAAGAAAAGGAAAAAGCTGGGAGACAAAAGGAAGATGGGATAATTTAAGAAAAGCTGGCAAGAAACGAGCCAAGCTAAGGTTGGGCATTCATAAATAATAATAATGCCTCAGTGTAATCTGTTTGGGAGCTTGGTGGTGGCCTCTCCCAAAAAGCCAAAAGAATGAAGAGTAAAAAACAAACATCAGGATCTTACCTGCATCTAATGAGATTTTAGAAGTCAAGGGTAATAATGGTGAAATAGATACATTAGATTTTTTAAGGAATGCTTTGGAAGAATAAACCACTGGGGGTGATTCCCCATTTCTTAGAGTTTTATTCTGAGAACAGAACAAAATCATAGTAGAATTGCTACAGGAACCCTAGCGCAGCCAGTTCTAGCAAACAGAAGCACCAGGAAGTAAGGGAAGTTTCAGGAAGGAGATATTCAAAGAGGGAGAATCTTAAGCTGTTTTAAAGTTCTGTCCAAGCCATTGACTGGTCGCTACCCTATCCTTCGTGGGACAAACTGGCCATAGGACTTGCAGTGGTTTGAGTGGGAAGGGCCCCACAGACTCCTGTATTTGAATACTTGGTCCCCAGTTGATAGAACAGTTTGGGAAGGATCAGGAGGTGTGGCCTTGTTGCAGGAGTTGTGTCACTGGGGCCCAGCTTTGAGGTTTTAAAAGACTCATACCATTCCCAGTGTGACTCTCCCTCTGCATCCTATCTGCAGAGCAAGGAGTGAGCTCTCAGCTGTTCCTGCCATCGTTGCCATCATGAACTAAAATCCTCTGAAACCGTAACTCCTAAATTAAGCATTTGGTTTTATAAGTTGCTTTGGTCATGGTGTTTTATAGCAATAATAGAAATGTAACTAAGACAGAGATGATAGTGATGAAAGAGATGAAGCAAAATATGACGTCAAAGGCTTTAGTGGGGTGGAGAAGAGGAGGAGGATTTATCACAACTAAGGATGTACGAAAGGTCTTACTGAAACTCACTACTTTGTAAGCTAATTAAAACCTATATATATATTTTTAAAAGGAATATGAGTAAGAGAGAGAGAGAGAGGCAGCCAGACAATGATGGTCAGTGATGGACAGGACCCCGCCGTGACTGGGACTACTTAGCTCTGCATGCCTCTTGCCATGAACTTAAGTCTGCACCTCGTATTAGTATCACCAGAGGAAGACGGCTATGTGAGGGTAGGAATCACTGGATCCCTATCTTCTTCGTCACAGAAATTGCTTTTTATCTGCCCTTACTGTCAATTTGCCTCTTTAATTGGCTTAAGGAGAACAGGCAGAGCCTGGTGTATAGAAGCAGCTGAGACCCGGTCTCTGACTCTAGTAACTCCTGCACCGAGCTTTGGAAGGTTATGTCCAGTCCTGCTTCCTGGTCCTATGACCAAATGTCCACTTCACATATCAGCCGCTACCCTGCCTCCACGGGCCGCTCCCCCTGAAACTACAAGAGTAAAGAAACCTTGAGCCCCTTAAATTGTGTCTCTCAAGTATTTTGTTACAGAGCTGTAAGGGTAACAAACACACAAACATTTAGGAAGGGAAAGCCTGTTCTTGGTTGGTTAACTGTACAAGCCCAGGCCACAGACCGCAGCTTACCGAGTGACTCGTTTATATAAAATCCTCTGTAGGGATGGAGGAGGTGACTTAGTAAAACTTGCCTTGCAAATGTAAGGACCAGAATCGATGTTTAAAAGAAAAAGAAGCCAGATGCATATCTGTAACTGCAGCACAGGAATTCCTGGGCTTCACTGGCAGGCCAGCCCAGTCTACCTGCAGACTTCCAGGCTAGTAAGCCGCTGGCTCAAACAAAACTGCTTCCTGAAGAATGAAACCCTATGCTGTCCTCTGGCCTCTCCAAGTACACGTCATACGGGGCATGTGCTTCACGGTAGGCTCTGTGCTTTCTGAGCTCCCGTAAGCACAATGGCAGCATTTCAAGGCTTAGCCGGACACTGGCCCGGTGACCAAATGAATGGCACTGCACACCATGCCTCTAGCAGTTCCCAGAGATCCTCCCATCATCACTGCTGCCGATGCAACTACTCAGCATACACTGGGATTCTCTAAACAGAGCCCAGAGGAATATTAAGCTTCCAGAGACACTAATGACCGCCATTTTTTAAGTCTCTGGCATGGGCACCGGCAGAGGTATGTATTTTTCATGCACGTGTGCCTATGTGGGCTTTAAACACACACACACACATGTGACTCAAGTACAAATCAGCAGCCCCTGTGCAGCCTAGAGACACATCACGCTGCTTCCCAACCGGCTCTTGTGCGCTCATGCTTTTTGCTTCTCTAAAGGACTTAAATCACTTAAGAATAGAATTACATTTTCAGCCTAATTAGGAACCTAATTGCGTAATTACGTGGATTAATGTCCTTGATCAGTTTGCAGCTGTAAATAATGATGATTTAGTTAGCCATGATAACTAACTCTAGGGGGCCCATTTTCTGCATGCAGCCGGGGAGGTGTTCTTTCCTTCCGGGGCAGCAGCAGATCCTGTGTCTATAACAAGCAGAA
>NC_022020.1:21198072-21212341 GCF_000317375.1 Microtus ochrogaster
GCAGCAGCAGATCCTGTGTCTATAACAAGCAGAAGAGCTGGGCAGGAGGAGGTGGAGAGGAGTTTCGCATACACACACACACACACACACAGTGTGTGAGAGAGAGAGAGAGAGAGAGAGAGAGAGAGAGAGAGAGAGAGAGAGAGAGTAGGCGCGCATTTGTGTGGCTTGTAGGTCAGAGGTCACTTTTAGGTTTTATTCCCAGTACACTGTCCATCTTGACTTTTGAGGCAGGGCCTCTCACCAAGACCTATGGCTCTGCAATTAGCTAGGTTACTAACTGGTAAGTGGGCCTCAAGGGTCCTCCTGACTCCACCGCCAATGCTGGAATTCTAAGTGTACACCAAGCCTGCCAGTTTTTCTACGTGGGTTCTGAGGAACAGACTCAGGCCTTTAAGCTCCTGTAATAAGCACTTCACTAGCAGTGACCTCCCAGCCCTTGGATGGCATCAGGACAAGAGGCTGAGATTTCACAGTCCAAAGCAGACAGCAGAGCTCCCACAGGCTGGGGAAGCAAAGGAGGGCCGAGTGCCCCAAGGCAGCAGGGCAGAGTGTGGCCCAACAGAGAAAAGGGCACTGGGAAAGCACCCTGGAGGGAAGGAAAGGCTGGGGAGCAGGAAGTGGGTGTCCTCCCTGTCCTTTCTGAACTGTTTCTCTTCTTCCTGTGACCCGGAGGCTCAGAGAGAGCTTCAGGGCTACAAGACCCGGGCTGAGTGCGCAGAGGAGAAACTCCCTCTCAGCCCTGTAGCCCGGCTCTCGGGGAAACCAGACGGATAAGGACCAGGTGGGAGCAATGCTCACCGTTCTCAACACTGCACACTGCTCAGACCTCTACCCACTGGAAGCAAATGCCTCTGAAGATTTCTCAGTTGAACTCAGCTTTCCTAGAAGACCTTAGGAAAAACATCCAGAATCTTAGGGTATTTTAGAACTGAATATTCAAGATGAAAATTCATTTTGAAAAACCAGTGCTTTCTGTCATAGTGGCGTCTCTGGGCAACCCCACAGTTTGGCTTACAGGCTATACTTGCATTTGAAACGGGTATGGCAGGAGACAGAATGCATTTGGGTTTAAATATTGGGAGCACATTGGCTGGGTGCGGGTAAAGACAGCAATGTGCAAATTAAATCGCCCTTTCCAGTGGGGGACACAGGGAGCCTAAAATTTAGGGACAGGGCCTTGACTCCCTGTCCACCCCAGCCACATGGGCTCTGGTTTGCAGAGATGAAAATGAGGATATCCTGAATGGCTCCCTTGGGATGGCACTTACTACACGAGATCTCTTCTTATTATCCTTATGTGTGCCCACGTGTTCCTAAGTATACACACACACGTGTACAACAGGGCTTCGGAAACCAGAAGCCTGGACTTTTGCTGTGGAGAACGCGATGACAGGATGTTCAGGGCCGGGACTTCCTTATCATGGGGGCCAGTCGGCTTTCCTGAATGTTTCCCATGGTGCTATTTACCCTTCTCTGCACCTCCAAATCCTGTCTGCTAAGTATCAGGGCAGGAAAAACACCCATGTGAGTCACAGTTCACTTCCTCTTTGTATCTGGGATGGAATCAGGAAGCGACAGCTCATGGCCCCACCCCTGACCTGTCTTTTGTCTGCTTCAGGAGAGATAGGTCATTTCTCTCCCCCATTCCTGTCCTGCTAACCTTTTACTGCCTCCTCCCATTCTTTCCCTAGCTGATGGAACGCGCTATGAACTCCTGTCTCCCTCTGTCACTCTGGCGAGCTCCTGCTCCATCTTCCCCACTCCCTATCCAGGACTTGTGATTTATATTTGACCATATTAGTTTTTTAAAACCAAAGAAGCCACAGATGCACATATAATTCTTCCTCCTGTCAGCTGAAGTTTCACAACACAAACAAGTAGCCATATCAATTGTTTCGGTCGTAGAAATGGATAGACCCCACCCCCACCCCTGTGTGCCGCCCCACAACTAGTCATAGGAAAGCCAACAAACTTAGACCCACTTTCACTTTAGGAATTTAAAGGCGGTGTGTTTGAGATCTGAACCCCCGGAAATGGGCACACTCATACAGTTTCCTGCTGCAATGATGTATCTATCCCTCACCACTTAACCAGGGATCTCACTCCTCGAGGGCATCTTTGAGTCCTGACACATTCGCTCTGGGGAAGGAGAGTCATGGAGACAGCATCTCCCGACAGACTGTCATGATTATTTCTTTTTTAAACATGAGATTTTGTTTCATCAAACTGAATAACAGAATAAAATAAGTTACCAAGAAAGTCACTAGGCAGCTGCAGGATTGGGTTCATTATTCAATCAAGATTAAAGACTCCTGATGGGGAACAATCTAAAACAGAATAGATTTCACATTCTTGTATTCTTTTAAAGTATGGACAGTTTCACACAGGAACAAATTAATTTTCTATCTTATACCTTTCAAATTATTGCACTTGAATTTTGTTTTGGTAATTAAAAACTGAGACTTTAGGAGAAAAGAACAAGAAGATAAAGACATGAATGATAGAACCCATAAGTACCATGAGCTCATCTTCCTCCCTTCCCTTTTCTTGTCCTAATACTTATTCCACTATCACTATCGTGCTTGGTGTTGTTAATACGTTTTTACCATTTGTCTGCCTGGGTGAGTGATAGACAACGAAAGATCCTGAAAGATACGAAAGCTGAGTCTTTTCATGTGAGCAGTGAGCAGATGTTGTGGGAGAGAGGTTCTAGAAAGAGGGTGCAGCAGTTTGACTAGGTGGTGGCGCACGCCTTTAATCCCAGCACATGGGAGGCAGAAGTAAGTGGATCTCTGTGAGTTTGAGGCCAGCCTGGTCTCCAAGAGCTAGTTCCAGGACAGCTAGAGCTGTTACACAGAGAAACTCTGTCTCGAAAAAAATAAATAAAAAACTCAGAAAAAAAGAGAAAGAAAGGCCTCCATAAACTCATATTTGAATGGAATGGCACTATTAGGAGGTGTGGTCATGCTAGAGTGGGTATGGTCTTGTTGGAGGAAGTGTGTCACTAGGGGTGGGCTTCAAGATTTCAAATGCTCAATTCAGACCCAGTATCTCCCTCTTCTTGCTGCCTATAGATCCAGATGTAGAACTCTCAGCTACCTATCCAGGACCATGCCTGCCTGGGTGCCACCATGCTTCCCATCATGACAATAATGGACTAAACCTCTGAACTTGTAAGCCAGCCCCAATTAAATGTTTTCCTTTATAAATTTTGCTATGGTCATGGTGTCTCTTCAAGGCAATAGAAACCCTAAAACAAAGGGATTCTTTATAAATGCTGGAGAAGAGGTAACTACAATTAGGAAGAATATTTCCAGGGTCAAGGAGGATGGCTCAGTAGGTAAAGGCATTGCTACCAAGCTTGATAAACCTGATTGCAACCCTCAGGACCCACATGTTGAGGTCAAGGCTACAGGAAGGAAAACTTTAAGACTGTTGAAAGGTCAGGAGTCCAGGCCAGAAGCTGTAGCAGGATTGCGATTGGAAGTCAGTTAAAAGGAATCATAAGGAGGGAAAGGCAAGAGGGTCATGAATAACTTATTCTATATTTCTGTAAATGGAATTATTAAATCACAATAATCATTTCAAGTATTAAAAATGAAGGTGGTATTTCAGATTTTCAAATTCACATGAAATACATTACTATGGATGGGGGATGTCACTAAGTGAGAATTTTGGTTGCGCACATGTGAGCCCCTGGGCTCCAGTCCCTGAACTGAACTCAACAAATGATAAGACATACTCCCCAGAGACTTGCTTTAGAGTACCGGGGAGGCTTCCCTGAACTGGGGGCTCTGCGTCTGGTGATCTGGACTGGAACCCATGAACAACACACTCAGAGGGGCAACTCTTCACTACCAGCTCCACTCTGGCTCCACACATGTTACCTAGAACCCTTTCACAAACAACTGTGCTGGGCTGTGTATGAGCTTAGTGGTAGAGCATGTGTTTGGTATGTGCAAGGCTCTGAGTCCAGTCCCTGGCACCACTCAACAAACAAAACAAACACTCTGCCTAGGTTCTATCCTATTAGGACTACTGGCTGAAGTTGCAAGATCCCTGATAAGCTTAATATTAAATAAACAGGACAGTTTCAGTGTCAGTACTGTCTGCTGGACCCTCAGATGTTCACCTGAAATCCCTAGACGAGCTAAGTCAGAGAAGGTTGAAAGCTAATGTGAAATCTGAAGATAGTCTATGATGTTGTCAAGCAGGGTGTGTGTGTGTGTGTGTGTGTGTGTGTGTGTGTGTGTGTGTGTGTGTGTGTGTGTGTGTGTGTGAAGGGCCAATGAAAACTCTAGTTGGCCCTCTATGACAGGGGAAGTCAAAATGGGGGCCAACCAACATGGCATCTAATCTGATCATGAATGAATGAAATGAAATTTATGCCCTGGCAATGCTGAAGCATGCATGGACAGCCCATATATGGTGGCTCTGTTGAACTTGTCCATATTGGGTTTAATGGTCTAAGTTGATGAGAACAACTGACCAGGAAGGTGAAATACCTTGACACCTCTACAGGAATCTAACGTCTCAGCACTAAAATGGGGATGGCAGTGCCAGCTTCACAAGGAATTATGAACAGTTCACACTTCACAACCAACCCCATGATCCCATTGGGTCCCCATCTTATGTCATGCTGGCATCCAAGAGCCCCTCAGTACCTCTGCTCCACCAAGGATCCTGGCCAAGTCTTTATATGTTCCTAAGCACGCTCTGCATCCAAGGCCATCAGCAGCTCAGCCTGCTGTGGTGTGCAGGAAATGAATGAGATTTCCTGGGTCTGAGTCTCCTGTTTCTGAGAACTGAGACTCTAGGGACAGGTCCAAGACAGCAGCTGCTGAGTGTCTGACCCAGGCCTACTTTATCAGCGCCCAGTGTGCAGCGCAGAGTCCCTGTATCCCCCCTGCAACTGCCTGATAAGAGGCTCGGCTACTGTTCCAGGCTTATCAGGGGCAGACCTAGGTGGAGGGGCCGCTTCCATCAGCGGAAGGAGGGAGGGAAAAGGGCCCTCTGAGGAAACCTAAAACAGTCTTACTCATACACTGGCATGGTGGCTGTCTGTCCCTGTGGCTACCTTCTGCACCTGGCAAGTGCGCTTGATCCATCTCACTTTTCACTCAGCTATAGATGACTCCAGACCCTTTCTGATAAAGTGACAAGATGCCACCTGCATCCTTACTCAAGAAGTAGCTCTGAAGCCCAGCAGAGGCCAAGCCCTGCAAGTGGAGCCAGCTGAGCCTCCTTAGCAGCGTGAGTGTGCGTGCATGCATGAGTGTGCACAAGTATGTGTAGTGAGGATACAGGTATGGTACTTGCCGCAAAGTCATTTGCCCTTTTAAACAAGATCGTCCAAAGCACACCGTGACCCAAGGGAAAGAGAACACACGCCATGGGCAACCTGTGGGTGACCTACTTTGTGGAAAGCGTGAACTCCTGTTAGGTCTGCCAGTCACTACTGCTCGGGGCCCTGCCACAGTTGCTCTCTGCTTCTCCCGTGTGGTACCAAATTTATAAGGAGCTGCAAGCATCAGCCTTTATCCCTACCACAAACTCCTGAAGAGGAGAAGTTTAGCCGACTCGCAGGTTTGGGAAGATTTAGTTTTCCTTCAGTTGTCTCATTGTCCTGGACCAATGCTGTGGCAGTGTGTTGAGCTATACAACTGTCTCCTCTCTGTGAGGTCATGCTGTATCTCTGAGACCCAGTGCATGGCTCTTTTTCTTCTTTCAGATAGATCTTTCTCAAACATCACCTCCCCTGGTGACAGCCTCTGGCCTTACTCTGTACAGTGGCACTCCTTTGGGAGGAAAAACGGCTCAGTTGGTAGAGTGCTTGCCTTCCAAGCGTGAGGACCTGAGTTGGATCCCTGGAACTCACATTTAAAGAAAAGTATGGTGGTGTTCCTGTAATCTCAGGGCTCTGGGAGCAAACAAGCATATCCCTGGGGCTCTAGGCAGACAGTCTAGTCTACATGGTGAGAACCAGGCTGGTGAGAGATCCTGTCCTACTCAACCAAACCAAACCCTAAGGTGGATGGTGCCTGAGAGAAGACAACTGAGTTCACCCTATGACCTCTACATACACATGCATGCACACCGCCATATTTGCATATGAATACACATGACAATTCACTCACATGTACACACACACGTGCACGCACACACGTGTACACACACACACACACACACACACACACACACTAGCATCCCTTTTCTTCTCCATCTTCCTCATCCTTTTGGATTGCATGTCATCTCTAACCCTTAGCACGACCCAATGGACTGAACCTTCCACAGTGTGTCTGTCCCTGCTCACTAGAATGTTAGCTCTTCTTGAGGATCACTGCCGGTTTGCTCGTTGTCACATCTTGGGGGCCTAGCCTCAGTATGTGACTTCTGGGCCACAGGCTTACTGGGGCTGGTTGAAGAGACAAGAAAGGAAACCTGAAGACTACCTGCTCTTATTCCTAAGCCATCCCTCCGCACCCACCCCACTCACACCAGTGACTGCTCTTGGGTGGCTCTAAATTTTTTTGGTAATTCTATCTATCTATCTATCTATCTATCTATCTATCTATCTATCTATCTATCTATCATCTATCTGGCACCTATCTATATATCATGCATGTGTATGTCTAGGTATGCACATGCTATAGAACATGTGGGGGTCAGAGGGAAATCTGTAGGCGTTTGTCTTCTATGTGGGTACCAGAGATTGAGTTCAGTTTATAAGGCTTCACTTTATGGTAAGCGCCTTTACCAATTGAGTGATCTCATCAGCCCTTGTGTGGCTTTAAAAGTCATCCATCCTGGCAGCCGGGAAGACGGACCCGTGGGAACAGGGCTTACAGTGCAAGCATGAAGACCAGAGATTGGATCCTAGGATCCGTGTTAAGAGGCAAGTGTGGCTGCTTCTGTACCCGTCCCCTCGGTTACACTGCCATCCACCACTGTAACTCCAGGCTTAGTGAGAGACGCTACCTCGAAGGAGTTAAGACAGAGAGTAACCGTGCAGGTAGCTGTCGCATTCCTAGCCTGCAGGCATGCACAGGTGCACACACCTGCACACAGGTGTGTATACAGCCACATATTTCAGATGGACACCTCTATCGTGTGCTTCAGGGTGGTACCTGTAGATGAAATTCCACAACACATGTCCAGACCATCCGTGACTTCCTGACCTCCAATGGCCTGCCCTCACTCTTTCCTGAACCCCAAAGTATCACTCCACTCTACCGTCGGTAGTCTCATGACAGACTGCTCTCTCGTCTCCACGCGTGGATCTCATGAATAAACCTGTGACACTTGTCACATCAGGGATGACACATGGCGTCACAGGCACAACTGGCAAGACAAGTCCAGTTCAGGGTCAGGAGGAACCTGCTTGTGCTTGGGAGCCATCATTTGATAACTGGCAGACACAGGCACACTTAACCTCAGAGTTCTCACTTCCAAGTCTGAGGACTGCTTCCTGAGTTGGCGTCCCTTTCAGTAGGAGACATGAACGAACCCTGTTCTGGCACCTTCCTTGTGGAAAGTTTGCCCACCCTGGGGTGACCAGTACTATCTTGTGAACATGGGAGAAGGGACGACAGAGCCCCAGCTTTAGGGTTGGGGGAGCCTGGCTGACAGGCAGTACCCCTGCTCCGCAGTTCCTCCTGAGCCTGTTCTGGTGAGGCGAGGGTTCTCTGAAGGACAAGGCAGAGCGTGTTTCTGCAGAGGAGGTGATGGGATGGTCCAGGAGTAACTATAAGAAGTGGACCTTGGCTGGCAGCCTGGGCAGTGCAGATCAGGGAAGGCATCGATGTGTTTTTGGGGACCAATTAGCCAGATGTAGCCTGGGCAGCGTTAGGCTGCTGCTTGTAGCCTGATCTCAGCTCCCTTCCACGGCTACCAGTCCCTGAAGCTGGGCTTCTTGGAGAGCTGCAATGAGTCAGGCTGCATCTGGACTTGGAAGTTATAACCCTCTGTTAGTTTAGGTGAGGAGCTGGAAGGGTTTTTGTTTGTTTTTTTGTTTTTATTTTTTTTCTACAGAGCCAGAGAATGAACAGTTTGAGGCTAGGTCAGTGTGGGCAAGGGTTGAACTCAGCCATTACAGTGAAGCAGTGTGACTGTGCTCTAATAATACTTTACAAAGACAGGCAGCAGGGCTTGGAGGATGTCTCAGGGTTTACCTTGTATGCACTGGGACTTGAGTTTAATCCTAGAACCTTGTAATCCTAGAGTTTGTAATCCCAGAGCTGGGGGAGAGGGAGTGTCAGATTCCTGGGGCTCTCTGGCCAGCTGACTTCCTAACTGGTGAATGGCAGATCAAGGAGCTACCTTGTTTCAAAGGAAATGCATGGTATTGCCAAGAATGAAACCCATGGTCTATACATGAGTATACACACACATGCACCTTCACAGAGGAGCATACACACAAACTTGCCCCCACACATACATTAACAACACAAACAAAAGAAACAAGGCAGTAGCTGGATTTGGGCCCTGGTCCACAGTTTTAGAGATCTCTGGTTATGGGTCCCACATCTCTTTGTCTTTTGCCTGTCATAGTAACATCCATTGAATATGTGCCATGTGGTAGGCCTGGCCTCTCCCCTATGCCTTCAGAACAGAGTGCTCACACTGCATCTTTAACCCAGGGCCTGCCTGACTCCAAGCCTGAGGTGTTACAGCTCGGAATCCTAAGTGGGAGGTGTGCTGCCTCAGAAGGGGCTACCCCTCTGTCCTGGGGAGGGCTCCACACGGAGGGAGTTCTTAGAAGAGCCATCTTCGGGTATCCTCAGGGCTTCCCAGTACAAAAGGCAGGGTGGAAGAACCAAACTGGCTTCAGCCCACAGAGCTGCTCCTCTGTTCTCACAGTCCTGGGGACCAGGCGGGTGACCTGTGGCCAGGGAGGGCTCCCTCAGAGAGAGTTATTTATCAAGAGGAACCCCCGGGGCTGGCGCATGCTCAGTGGATAAAGCACTTGCTATGCAAACCAGGTGACCTGAGTTAGGATCCCTAGAGTCCATATAAAGCCAGACGGAGCAATGCACATTTGTGACCTCAGTGTTGTTAAGGTGGGATTCAGAGTAAACACAAGAGAATCCCGAGAAACTTGAACACTAGGTAGTCTGCTGTATGCAGAAGGGAAATAGCACAGGGGGAAAAAAAAGACACAGAAACGGGGGGTGGGGGGAGGAAGAGGAGGAGAAGGGAGAGATAGAGGAAGTAGAGGAGGAAGAGGAGGAGGAGAAGGAAGAGGTAGAAGAGGAAGGGGAGTAAGGAAACACCAGCCTGAATACAGAGGGAGGGAAGAACATTAGCTGTCTCCAAGGAAGGAATACACTCTTGTCAATGAAGGCTCCACAGGGCTCAAGAGGGCTCCCAGGGCATCTGTGTTTAAGACACCATCAGCCTCACCCGCCTTTGACTGTGAAGCCCCCAAAGATGCATTTCCCTTCCTTCACCACTGTCTGCTTTCTCTGTGGTCAACAAACATCCTTTCACTCAAATGCTTAAAAATAGACTGTTTTGAGCCGGCTCTAAAGGATCTGAGATTCTTGAGTAGGAAATGACCCAAGGGTTATTACCAAAGCCGGACACAAACAAACGTACTTAGCTTGTGTGAGGGAACTTTCTTTCAGTCTTGTTAATGAAAACTCCTTTTTCTAAACCTGATTTCCAGCACACGTGAGGGCTGGTGTTGTGGATGGGTTCAAAGACACTCAGGGAGTTTGCGCTGAGTTCAGAGGGGTTCTGTGCTCCATCACAGGGTGCCACATAAAGCACCCACCAACTACATAGAAAGGCAGGCACCGTGTCGTTGCTTCTGGAGGCCAGGCAGCTTCTGCACAGTGCAAGGACTTGGCATACCAGTCCCAACCCCTTTCCTGTTTGGTATCTTTCCAACTCATCCTGACTTCAGTCATTCTCCAAGTTACAACATCAACCAGCATAGAAGAACCGAAAGCTTGTTTCTTCAAACACAAGGGGATTTGTGCGTGGGTGTACATGAGTGGGGGGTGGGGGTTTGCATGTACACGTCAGGGTGTGTCTTCAGGCCAGAGGTGACCTGAGATGTTGTTCCTCATTTGAGACTGGGTCTCTCCCTGGCCTGGGGCTCTTTTCTCAAGCATGTGAGGTTAGCTGGCCAACAAGCCCCACGAAACCACTAGTCTCTGCTTTCCCAGCACTGGGATTACAGATGTGTACCACTGTATCACGCTTTTCTAAGGATTAAGGTCCTTGTATTGCATAGCAAGCGCTTTCCCTAGTTTTCTGTCTCCTCTGCCTACACACGCCAAGCTTTGATTCTGATAGGTTAAAACTGTACCACGTGAAGAAGAGATTCAGGATAACCCAGTGCTAGCTAAAGTTGGGACCTGGGTGAGTACACTGCATGGAGTCACTTTTCAAATACCCGGGTTCCTGTCTAGCGATGGACTCAGCCACAGGGAGATGGTAAACAATATGATCCCAAAGCTGAGTCTGTGATAGAATGCCCTTCAACAGAACTGGATGCTTAGCAGTCCAATCACAACGTGCACCTGCTGCTCTGTGGGCAGGAATAGCAATTATCTTCACTTCTCAGCCTGGAGGACCATGGCAGGATGGCCCACATAACTCTGCACAGTTTGAGGTAGGGATGCATGAGCGAGTTCACCAACATTTGTGGATAAATGGTTTCCACCCTAGAATTCTCTATCCAGTTCCTCTCTCAACTTTCCAGATTTTCTTTAACTTTTAAAATGGATGTATTTTGTTTCGTTTATGTGTGGTGTGTGCAGGTACCTGCAGAGGTCAGAAGATGGCGTCGGATATCCTGAAGCTGGAGTTATAGGCTAAGGGCTACCTGATGTGGGTTCTGGGATCTGAAAGGTTCACCTTTGACCTGAATGCGTACCCTAACACGTTCATGCACGTCCTCATGAGTGAACAACAAGCACACTTAACTGCTGAGCAATCTCACCAGTCCCATGCTTTCCAAAGTTTCTTCATGGTCTCAACCTGTGACTGCTGAGGTGAGGTTAAGAATTGTCTTCATGAATTAGGCAATGGTGGTGGTACACACCTTTAATCCCAGCAGTTGTGAGGCAGAGGCAATCAGATCTCTGAGTTGGCCTAGTCTACAGAGTGAGTTCCAGGATAGCCAGGGCTATACAGAGAAACCCTGTCTTGAAAAAACAAAACAAACAAACAAACTAACTAAAAAAAAATAATTTTCTTCATGGGATTAATTGGCAGAATGCCACACAGGGGTCTGGTCAAAAGGTGAACAGCGAGCCACACTGAGAATGCTTTACAGTAATTCTCATTTCTAGGAACCAGTCCTCTAGAAGGCTCTGCGGAGATCCAAGCACATGGTGTCTTCACAGGGAGCAAAGCTGACAATGAGCAATGGCTCTGGCTCTGAGAGGCACTGGGCTACAAGTTTCACATCCATCTCAGGGCTGAGCCATCAGACACATCCCCAGGAGGTGTGGTTCCCAGTCCTCTTAACCCCTACTCAGCTGTCTCACCCAGACGTAATCTGTGTATTTCTCTACATCAACTAAGACGAGATTAGAATCACCACTGTTGGTGCTGGAAAGAGAACGAAACATAGAAACAACTGCAGTGGAGATTTGAGGCAATACCATCATTATTGGGACTGTGACATAGGGTGGGGACCTCAGGACCGAAGCCATTCTTTTGAAACTGCAGGGACATGTGACCAGGAGAGCCACTCTGTTAGATGTGCCTGGAGTGGGGGAGCCTGTGCTAGCTGTTCATATGTGATACAGACCTCCTTGGTTCTCTCATGGTTTTGGAGCTTGACCTCCTAACCGGGCTCCGGCCAACAGTAGCCACGTGCCCCTGTGTCATCACACAGAAAGGACCCGCTGGGTCAGAGACATTGTTCTCAACCTTGGGAGATGGTTCAGTAAGTGAAGTGCTTGCCGCGGAAGTGTGAGGACCTGTGCTTGAATCCCCAGCACACACATAAACTGGGTATTGCAGCATGTCTGCAAGCCCAGCTCTTTTCCAATGGGAGGGAAGGTCGAGATGGAGGAGGCCCTGGACGCTTGGAGGCCAGCTAGCCTGGCATGCATTGTGAAGACAAGCAAGGGACCTTAACAAGGTAAAAGATGAGGATTGGCACCTGAGACTGCCTCTGATTTACACATCTGTGCTACTGCATGCTGTCACACACACTTACACATGGTCACACAGCATTGCACGTAGTGGCCCTGGGGTGGAGGTATTCCAGGAACAAGCAGAGGACATTCATCTCTCTAGACAGTAACCCTGGTGGGCAGCTGCCCACTGCTACTTCCTTAGGGCACAGGGGGTGGACTCATTGACATAGCTACAAATAGTCACTGTGTATTCTCTGCAGACAGCACTGACATGCTGGCCACAGATGGACAAGTCAAAGTGAGTGGGGGAACAGAGGCACCTGAGTGATGTAAGTCAAAGGAAGGGTTTTGTTTTGTTTTGAACTGTGACTGGTAGCACAGGCTTCTTGTCTCAGCTACCTGGCAGGTTGAAATAGAAGAGTGTCAAGTTTAAGTCCTGCCTGGGTGGCTTGTTGATACCTTGTCTTAAAATTTTAAAAAAGGTTGTGGGTCCAGCAGGTGCCTAACACGCACAGGATCCCAGTATCACAAGAAAGGAAAGGGCTCAGGAGACAGCCGGGTTGGTAAAGTGCCTGATATCCACACAAACACGAGGTCCTGGTGTTGATCCCAAGGACCCACACAGAAAGCCAGTTGTGGACACGTATAATCCCGGCACCAGAAGGCAATAGAGCTCTCCAGGGACTTCGGCAAGCTAGTCTAACCACATCGAGTCTAAGATCAATGGGAGCCACTATTTTGAAAAATAAAGAGGAAAGGATTGAGGAGAACTGAAATCACTGACAAGCGGCTTCCACAGGCACATAAGTACACACACATGCCTTCATACATGAATCCATAAACACACGTACACCACAGCTCACCCAAAGAAAAGAAGAGAAGATGAAGAAATAAAGGCCTTTACTTCTGGAAATGTGGGAACGACCTTGGGTCTTACTGAAGCCAAGCAGAAGGTCCCAGCATGGCGGCTAACCAAAGAAGCTCTGGGGAAGCGGAGACACATCTGACATCAAGGCTGGAGTGTTGACGATACACGGGGGACATGGGAGATACACTGTTTTGGATCCTCAGCTGCTGCCATGATAACCTGGACTTAAGTTCTACGTAGATGACTTTGTGGTTGAATGGAGGACCGCCTGTGGACCCTTGAGCTGGACGTCTGGGCCCTTGCCACGTGCCACTCTCTGCCTTCCCTTGTGTGCACGGGCAAAGGTCCTAGCCTTGGGCTTTGCCTGTCTCTCACGGTGGTGATTAAAATGTGAATGTCCCCTACAGGCTTGTGTGTTTGAAAACTCTTGGTCCCTCATTGGTGGCACTCTTTTAAGTTTGGAAAAGACTGCCTAAGGTTTATAGGCTAAATCCCACTGAGGGACTGCCTTGAGGTTTACAGCCCGCCCCACTTCCTGTTTGTGCTCTGCTTCTTGACTACAGTAACAGCGTGAATAGTCTCCTCCTGCCTCCATGCCTTCCCAACTGTGAGGGACTAATTCACCTTCAACTGTGAGCCCAGTAAGACCTTCCTCCCTGAAGTGACTTCTTGTCAGGAATAATCACAGTTCCAGGAAAAGTAACTAACACCCTAGATGACACACCAAAGGCAAGTGATCGGTGCAACCCCGGACCAGTGGGCCTCTGCTTGGGGGTCACAAACCCTTTGGGGGTCACACATAAGATATCCTGCATAGCAGATATTTACATTATGATTCAAATAGTTAGAAGGTAGCAATGAAGTGATTTTATGGTTGCAGGTCACCACAACATGAGGAACTAACTGTATTAAAGGGTCCCAGCATTAGGAAGACTGGGAGTCACTGCTCTAGACTGCCCATCAGGGTTCCAGGCTTGTCCTTTCTGTTCATCCCCTCATGCCACTGTCTTCCCTGAAGAGAATCCTCTTACGCTATCTTCCGTCCACTAAGCTACAATTCTTCAGCGAACACCACTGCTTCTGGAATAATGAACCACAAATCTCAAACTTTTGAATGAAGATAACCCAATAAAAAATAACGACACCTTGAATTTTGCAGGAAAATGGATGGAGCTAGAAAACATTATTTTGAGTGAGGTAACCCAGACACAGAAAGACAATTATCACATGTACTCACTCATAGGTAGTTTTTAAACATAAAGCAAAGAAAACCAGCCTAAAAATCATAATCCCAGAA
>NC_022020.1:21213436-21217660 GCF_000317375.1 Microtus ochrogaster
TGTCCCCCGACCTCCACACGGTGTCCCCCGACCTCCACACACTGTCCCCCGACCTCCACACGGTGTCCCCTGACCTCCACACGGTGTCCCCCGACCTCCACATGTGTGCTGTAACATGTTCCCTCTCCAGTCAACACTAACAAGTAAAATCTTTACAAAAGAAGCCAAAAGAGAACGATAGAGACAGAGGTACAGAGGTAGGAATACAGACAGGCAGGCAGACAGACAGACAGCTAAGTGGGGTATGGCAGCCCAGCTTTTGGGCCACAGGGTGCCTACTATTGGGTCCCAATTCTTTGATCTTGGGATCTTTTCTTTCTGACAAATATTAAAGATTATATTTTCTAGCTGTAAAGATAACGGCACTCTTTGTCTTTAATGGCTCATTCTCTTCCTTCTGATTTTAGTGACCCTCAGGCAGTACTGTGAATTTGAATTCCGGGTTCTAGGGGCGGGTGGAGCTGGCTGAAGCCCTCCTACACACTCTCAATGTAGTGGGTGAGGAGACAGGAAAAGAGAAGGGGACAGGCAGGCTGCCTGCGAAGTCCCCTGTCACCTTGCTGGTTTCAGTGCCATTGCATGCACGCAAAGGGAGATAAAAATACCTCCCCTGAGGCTGCTCCGGGTGACAGGAGATAACTCAGGCTGCACACACGCTGCTTGGGGTGACATGAGATATAACTCAGGCTGCACACAGGCGCTGTCTCCTCTCTGCTTTGAGTCATGGAACCAGTTACGGTTAGAGGAGGAGGAGGGGTCAAGAGAGGAACAGAGCGGATGAAAAGCAAAAACTAAAAGAGATTATGAAACTGACGGGGAAAACAAGGACACGCATAGCTGACATTAATTTTCCTAAAATGACAGGTTCTGCAGAAATGGAAGGAGAGTCGTTCAGAGGACATACCAGCCCCAGGGCAGGAGCCAATAAAGCAAGGGCCTGGCTTTCCTCAGGAGCCCTCAGGGACCTGGTATGTGGACAAGAGGAGGGGAGGGAGAGGAGGAGGAGGAAAGGGGAGGAGGGAAGCAGGGAGAGGAGGGGAAAAAGAGGAGGGAAAGGAGGAAAGGGGAGGAGGGGTAGGGGTAGAGGAGGTGTCATTTCTCAGGAAGAAGACGAGGAGGAGGAAGGGAAAGAGGAAGATGTATTCTTCACGAAGAGGCAGAGTGGCCATTCCCAAAGGGAGGAGAAGGAAGAAAGGGAGGGGAAGGAAGAAGAGGGGGAAAGGGGAGGAGGGAGGGAGGGAGAGGAAGAGGCCTGCCTCTGGAGAGAGGGAAGCCAAAGTCTGAGCCACAGCTGTGGACTGCTCAGAGGGTAACACAGAGGAACAGAGAAATGGTGCTTGAGAAGACACTCAAGGGCAGAGGTTCTCGAGGTCTGGAGCAGGGAGGAACCTTTGCTGTGCACAGGCTAGGAGACATCCTAAAAATTAGATGTCAGGTTAAGAGGCAGAGCCAACAGTTGCTCACAGTCTATTCGGGGTGGGGGGGGCACTGAGAGGCAGGGTAATGCATAGGATTCATGACAGCCTCCAGAGGAATGAGGGTTCCTCCTCACAGAGCTGACTGACAAAAACACGAAGGGGCATGCTGGGAGACTTCTCTCTGTGCCTTGCCGCGGGAGGAGGGGGACACTGGGGGAAGGCTGCTCTCCTGGTTCAGAAGGAACACTGTGCCATGCTGCGGGAGGAGGGGGACACTGGTGGGAAGGCTGCTCCCCTGGCTCAGAGGGAGCACTGTGCCATGCCACGGGAGGAGGGGGACATTGGGTGGGGGGAAGGCTTCTCTCCTGGTTCAGAGGGAGCACTGTGCATTGCCGCAGGAGGAGGAGGGCACTGGGGGAAGGCTGCTCTCCTGGTTCAGAGGGAGCACTGTGCCATGCCGAAGGAGGAGGAGGGCACTGGGGGAAGGCTGCTCTCCTGCTTCAGAGGGAGCACTGTGCCATGCCGCGGGAGGAGGGGGACTCTAGGGGGAAGCTCTGCAGAACCTGACAGCCTTTGCTCTTTCCTTGAAGGCACAATGTCAGTAAACTGCCATACAGAAGACAACAGGGAAGCAAGGGTGGCATGGGGTGTGGGGAGCGAGGAGGCTCTCATTCAGAGCGATTATGAACCTGTCCTGGCATCATTCTGTGGGAAACTGTTTGGGTGTGACTGTGTACAGGAACACACTTGCACACATCCATGTGGCGGTCACAAATTAGCTTTAAGCATTGTCCATGGGTGTCTTTTGAGACAGGGTTTCCCACTGATCAACTATCCAGGAGGCTAGGCTAGGTGGCCAGTGACTCCCAGGAGAGGTATGCCCTGTTCTAGCTCCCCAATTTCAGCCACCATGTGTTACTTTTCTTTTCTTTCTTCCTTCCTCCCTTCTTTTTTCTTTTCCTTCTTCTTTTTTTTTTTTTTTTGGCAAGAATTCTGGGGAATCAAACTTATGTCTCATGTTTTCAGGACAAGCATTTTAACTGATGGTTTATCACCAATCCTAGGGGCCATTTTATCTGTCAGGAGATACTTGGTACTCAGAATATACCCTGTATATAGAGATAATCATTATCCCCTTACAAAGATCGAGATTAGCTATGAAATGTCAGGACTCAGTGCAACACGACAATGTGGACCCCTGTGATACACAAAGAAAACAGAGAGAGTAGAGCAGGAAGTACATTGCCCTCGACATTCAGGTCCTTGTGGCACTGCCAGAGTTACATAAAGAGGCCAGCAACTTGCCTAAGTTCATTGCTGGTTCACACCAGGTCCAGATTCCAATCCCACTGCCAACTTCTTCATCACTAGCACACTGATGGAATCTATTCGGGCTACACAGTATTTTTTAAAATGACTGAAGAGAATTTGAAAGATGGCCCAGCAGGCAAGGAACTTGATCTCAGTTTGACAGTCTCAACCCATGTAAAGAAGAGAAAAACAGGACGTGATGGCAGGTGCTTGTGGTTCTAGCTCTAGAGAGGCAGAGTTAGGAGGATTCCCAGGGCTCCCTAGTCAGAGAGCCTGGACTCATTGGCTCTAGGTCAATGAGAAGTCTTGTGGCAAAAAACAAGGTGGAGGCCAACAGACAACCTATTGGGTAAAGGCATTTGAACCTGGACCCTCACAGGATTCACATAATGGAAGGAGAGAACTGGTTCCCCTAAATGGTCTTCTAACCTACACACACACACACACACACACACACACACACACACACACACACACGGTAGGGGTGGACAAGAATGATGGCACCCAAGGAACGACACTTGAGGTTGCTCTTTGGCCTCCAGAAACATACACAACACACTTATACCTACATGAACTTTCAACCCCTCACACTCATGCAGCCTCAGCTGCTGAAGAGGAATCGGAATCTGAAGCCTCTAGCCCTGAGAAGCATCGCAAGCCTTTCTACCGAGGGAGGATCCCTGGCAAGTGAACTCGCTGCTCAGTGGACACTGAAGCCGCAGACGCAGGGCCCAGATGAAGGGCAGATAGGTACGGCTGCTCTACCGGGTCTGCTGTGGGTAGCCATCCTATCTTCCCACGTGACAGACTCTAGTGCCCGTTCGCTACTGCTGACATGTGATGGTTCTCCAGGCTAGAGTTCCAGGTGGAGCCGGGCTTGCAGGTCAGCTGGAAGAGTGGGCCCTCGGGAACACGCACCACACATGAAGGAGAAACGTGGGAATTTAGGTGATGGCTCTCTGTGAAAGGTGCCTATCAGCAAAGTGTAGAGGTGGCCAGCTAATGAGCATGTGCCAGGGTGGAATGGGATACCTGGGCAGTGCTGCCAGCCGAGGGCACCACAGGGGACCTGAAATAGAAGTTCCCTCTTTTAGCCCTGAAAAGGAGTCAGAGAAGGAGTGTGTGATTTAATACAGAGGGAGATGAGCAGAGACTGGACTGCACGAAAGTATCAGCAAACAGTGTCAGTGAGGGGTTAGGAAGATGGCTCCAGCGTGTCAAGCATCCCCAGAATGTATGCAAAAGCCCTAAACATCAGGAGCAGGTGTGTAGGCGTCTGCAAATCTACTGAGGCTGGTGAAGACCAACATCCCACACTGTCCTCTGATTTCAACATATGCACCACGGTATGCATGCATATTACTGCACCTATACACACTCTGACCTCTACATACACACCTCGGTATGCATGCATATTACTGCATGTACACACTCTGACCTCTACATGCTACATACACACCACGGTATGCATGCATATTACTGCATGTACACACTC
>NC_022020.1:21217837-21224991 GCF_000317375.1 Microtus ochrogaster
ACTGCATGTACACACTCTGACCTCTACATATGCACCACAGTATGCATGCATATTACTGCATGTACACACTGTGACTCTACATCCACACCACGGTATGCATGCATATGAACTGCATTACACACACACATGGACGGAGGGGAGCGGGAGGGGAAGAGAGAAAGAGAGGGACGGAGAGCGAGGTGAATGAGAGGTAATAGAAGTGAGGGTGTGGAGCATCAAGGCGAGAGAAAGGGCAAGGACCTCAGGGTTAAAGGTCAAAGGGACAGCAAGTCCTTTCCCAAGCTGGGGGCTTCCTGTGGCAGGGAAGCAGCTGTGCACAAGGCTCTCTAGCAGCTGGCACGAGGCCTTGTCCAATCTCCACCTACCTCCAGATGGAATCCAGAGCCTTGGGTTGGGCTCTAGCCAGCAGGCGGGAAAGAGGCCATTGTCTGTTACTACATGGGCCAGAGGGTTGTACAAAAAACGTTGTTTTAGAAGAATGTATAAAAATTAAAATTTATAAACCTGAGGGCAGTGGCCAGCACTCCCCCAGAAGGTCAGATGATATAAGGATCTAAAGGAAGCACCAGGCCAAGCTGAGAGGTGGCAGAGGAGGAGGAGATCAGAATGCTATTCAGTTGCGCTCTTAGCATGCCGTGTGTTTGGGGCCCTCTACTTTCTTCAATGTCTCATTTACTGGCCTTTTAGCATACATCAAGTTTTGGCCTGGGAGCTATAGGGGTGACTTCTCAAGGACATTTCTATGCTTCTGAATGGCTCACTTAACAATTCATCATGCCAGGCCCTAAGCAGGAGACAGGGGTTTGGGGAAGGGTGTGGGCCCAGAGTCGCTGAGGAGGTCAGGTTCTTTTTTTTTTTTTTTAAAGATTTATTTATTTATTATGTATACAACATTTTGCTTCCATGTATACCCACACACCAGAAAAGGGCACCAGATCTCATTACAGATAGTTGTGAGCCATCATATGGTTGCTGGGAATTGAACTCACGACCTCTGGAAGAGCAGTCAGTGCTCTTAACCACTGAGCCATCTCTCCAGCCCAGATTCTTGAGAGGGAGCAGATGCAGGACCCACCGGGACTGCCAAGTAGCCTCGTTGTAGGTTTGTTTAGTGGATGACTTCCAAGGCTGTTTTGTTTTGTTTTTAATGACTTGGGCTACATAAACAAGCCCTTGATAGACACGCAGATGCGTTCAGGGGAGGGTAGCTGGACATCTAGGAGCTGGATACAGGTCAGAAAGGTGAAGGTGGGAAGGCAGGCAGCATTGGCAGACGCATGAGGGCCATCAGGGAAGGCTGCAGCTATAGTGGGGCAGGTCTGACCACAGGAACGGAGAGACAGTGTTAGTAGGTGGTCACGGATCATGGCAGGAACCCAGGCCTGGCTGAGGAGCTGTGGCATGCCTGGTGGCTGTCACACAGGGCTCTGGGTTGGTTAACCAGGCACAGCCCTTGCAGTGAGCAGAACTCTTGCCTTGCATAAGCTCGCTGCCAGCAGGCCACTGACACCTACTCAGGTGGACCTCGGCTGCCTATGTCTGACAGCCTCCATCACCAGTCTGGCTTAGTACTTAGCAAGTTGGAAGCTTGAAGCAGGCAGGCCTTCTTGATCCTCCATTGTTCCCTTTGTCAAATACCAAGCATGCTGGGGTGATCCAGGCAAGATCCACACCAGGGCTTGGCCTAAAAGCACTAATAATACTGTTACACTGTCAAAAGCAAGAAATAACAGCATTGCCACTTGCTGCTGGAGACTGAGTGAGGGTGGGTACCCACATCAGCAAGTCAGTTTTGCTTTCTCCTAAACCACCACTGCTAGGCACAGGTCCAGGTGACTTCTGTCCCCCAAGCCACTACTGTGAGGCTCATAGCTGAGGCCCTGAGATACTGGCATTCCTCCCAAAGCCGGTGAACGCCCAGGTCTGACACCACACAAGGACAGATAGACAAATGGATGGACTAGGCTCTGGCAGGCACTCCCCGCCAAAGTAATAGCGTATCTTATCAGTCATAAAACATGCTAAGAGTCTCTTGTAATTAGAGAGGCATACTCCAACGTGACCACATTTCCTACCCATCAATTCAGCTGAGATGGTGAGAGTGAGCAAGTCTGGGGGTGATTTTCTGTCCTCATAATGGTCACGAGCATTAGAAACTGGAGAGGTAGTTCAGTCCATAAACTACACAAGGGAGAACCCACGTTTGATCACCAGGACCCATGGAAAAACGCTGGGTGTAGTGGTAAGTATTTGTAACCCTAGTGCTGGGGAGGCAGAGATAGGTAGGTAAAACTCACGGGCAATCAGCCTAGCCTATTCAGTGAGCTCCAGGACAGCAAGAGGCCCTGTCAAAACATAAGGTGGTAAGGACCTGAGAAATGACATCTGAGGTTGCACACGGGTCTGTATGCATGACAGCACAGATAGGTACACACTCAACACTCATGAACACGGACAACCATGTACACATGCACACGCGTGTGCACCCCCCGTACACACAACTGGCATGATCTTCTGGAGGACAGTTTCTGAGAATTTAAGAATATTCTAAACACACAAAATATTTGTCTCATGGATTAAATCCTGGAATAGGACACTTTATCCTGAGCTTTTACAGTTACATATAGGTAAAACTCCACATACAAAGATGGCTCTGTCACCCACAGATAAATCCATTCGGTTTTCTTAATCTCTCCCCACTCACTGTGAAAACAGTTACCTACTTCCACTACACACACACACACACACTCAAAATACCTCTTACTCCACAGCCCTCTGCTTCCCATATGTTTTGCAAGTCTCTAAAATACTTGCCCAACTGAGGGTACCCTGGGTCCAGCTGCTTACTGTGCCAGCCCCACGAGACTCCCAATGTCCCCAGCATCTAGAGGGATTGCACAAGGGTTGAGAGATATAATTTCATTTGGCACCTCTGGCTACCCTCTCTACCTCTGCCAGAGACAGCAAATTCTATATAAAGCTGCCAAACCTGGCATCTCTATGCTAAGCAGTGACCCCTTTCATCCAAGGGCAAGGCACCAGACCGCCCTGCATAACTTGCTGGTAATGGTGACAACCAGGCCTAGAAGAAGACTAAACCCTGCTGGATCTAGGCAGACCCGACACAGGGAAGTCAATTCTCTCTGCTCTGACCTCAGGCACTGAGTAGCTACAGCTTCATCATGGAGACAGAATGCAGACACATCCTGTCTGAGTTAGCAGCAAGAAATAGGGCTCCCATAGCAGGGACCCTGCCACAGATCCAATGGGGACAGTAACCTGGAGAACTATCTGAGCAAAGGCAACCCCATCAGTCCAGGAAGAGAGGTGTTTGCAGCTGTTGACCAAGCAAGATCTGAAACTGAACACACGTGCTCGTGCAAAAACGAGAACCTGAGTCAGCCACAGACTGAAACAAACGCGTGTGAATCTGGGTGCTAGGCAGCCTCAACTCTCAAGCATTTGCATGCATCTCATTCTTACAATCCAATGAGAAATGCTCTATGAGGCTTTCTCACTTTGTGGATGCCGAAACTGGAGCTGAGATATCACAGTTCCATTACAGGCAACATGCAGGATAGCATGTGCTGGTGACGGAGACGGGCACACAGTCACAGACCACACACCACCAATAGAAGGTACCTATCCAAACACACAAGACAGGGGCCCCGAGGGGCCTCCATCGCCAACATTTATAGGACTTAACAAAGAGTGGCGGCAGACTGGGGATGTAGTTCAGTTGGTAGCACACGTGCTTAGTATGCACGGAGAACAAAGTTCCCTCTTTAGTAGGGCATAAACTCTGTGTGTTGCCACATGCCTGTGATCACAATACTTGAGAGGTGAAAGCAGGAGGATCAAAAGTTTAAAGACATCTTTGACTACATGGCCTGGTCCAATTTACAAACTAGCCTGGATTACATAAAACCCTGCCTCAAAAATATAAATAAATAAATAAAATTAAAAAGGCCTCTGCTACCCCTTATTGTCTTATTATTGTGCTAGAGAACGCCATGTAATTCCTCTGAGGTAAGGGGTAAAACAGATAAACAGTTGTGTTCTTTTAAAAACAACATTTTAGGTTGCAAGAGCCCCAAAGCAGAGGAGGGCAGGCACGGAGAGGCCCATTAGTGTTTCCGACATCCGGAGACTCTCACTGACTGTTCTTGTCACCAAGAAGTTAAAGCCTTTAAAAAGACGGCCGTTTTTGTTTGTTGGTTGTTTCGTAATCCCAAAGAGTCTAGGAGAGCGGATCTCACAAAGTTTTGTGCCTGTCCCTGGGCCGGGAAGAACTGTTGGAGGTTTTTGGAGTTTTCCCGGAGTTGGCCCGGGTTCTCTGGTGCGAACTTGACCGGACCACGGCGACTTGCCTTGGGGTGGGGGTGAGAAGTTCGCTTGGGGGTGGATTGTGTGGTGGGTGCCTGGTTGCTAAAGGCTCGGCCTCTCTCTCCCTTGGGTCCCGGACCCTTCTCAAACCCCACACAAAGAAACAGCGCGCCACCGCGGGACTGGTGGTCTCTTTGGGCTGGGGCCCAGCCACCATGCCAGGGGGCCCGGCCTGCGGCTCCTGGACTCGGACCCCGCGCGCTCCGTGCGCCCCGGGTCAGGCGGGGATCCGGGGCAGTCCCGCTACTCACCGTGGTGCGGGGGAGGCGGCGTGCTCTCGGGGCTGCTCATCGCCACGCGGCGGGGGAGACACGCGGTGGGGGGTACTGCGGCTCGGGGGTCCCCAGCTCCTGGACCCTGCCTCTCGGTTGTAGTCGGGACTCCCACTCCGCGCGCGCGGCGAGCAGAAGGGAGGGGCTCCGCCCCAAGATAGGCACACTTCAACTTTTTTTTTCTACAACTTGGCCATGAGGTTCCCACCCATTTTTTTTTAAACACACACCCGCCCACTTCCGAACGTTTTCTTCTGCGCTCTAACTTTCTGCTCAAAGCTCACAGTTCGCGGTGTTTCTGTTTCCATCTGCCACTATCAGAAAGCTTGGGGTTAGACAGCCCTCCCCACTCCCCTACCCCCCCCCCCCCCGCTCCCACCCCCGTCTGAGCACTGGAAAAGTCCCACGTGAGACCCAGTGGCATGGCTGGGCACTATCCAAATAGGGGCAGACAAGCGTTTCAAGCGTGGCTTGGATGCTTGGTTCTGTAGAACCGGAACCAACCTAAAATTTCTTCCTTTTTAAAATAATTCCTCTTAATTAACATTAATCGTTGTATATATTTACAGGGCTTGGCACGATATTTCAGGGCATACATAGGCTGTGTACTGATGTGGTCAATTAGCATTTCTAACTCTTTGCCAATCTTTTACTTTTGGGGGTATCCAGCTCAGTGTGTGTGTGTGTGTGTGTGTGTGTGTGTGTGTGTTTGTACCACTTACCCAGTCTTGTTCTAGTTTCCCGCCTGTCACTGGTCACTAATAATTGCTACTTTGAGATGACACTGTAGATTCCACAAGACAGGTAAAACTTGTGCTTGACGCTCTGTGTCTGGCTTAGTTTACGTCACCCTTTCTGTGAAGGGTAGAAGGTCTTCTGTGTCACCTGACAGTGTCACCAGTATGTATCATTAGCTAAGTAGTACTGTCACCTTGCAAGCATAAGGAGGACCAGAGTTCAATTCCAGTGTCTTAGTTACTTTTCTTGTTGCCATGATGAAATAAAGTTTATTCTGGTTTGCAGTTTGAAGGTACAGTTTATCATTTCAGAAAAGGCATGGCAGAGGGAGCTTGAGGCATCTACATCGGGAAGCAGTATGGCAGCGGGGGATGCTAATACTCAGCTCACAGGTGGTAGCCTAATCAATTAAACAACAACAACAACAACAAAGCCAAATGTAGTGGCACACGCTTGTCAACCCAGCACTGGAGGAGTAGAGGCAGGTAAATTCCTTGAGTTGGCTGGCCAGCTAGCCTAGGTTGCTTGGTGAGGTCCAGGTTATTGGGACACCCTGTCTTAAAAACCGAGGTAGATGGTATCTAAGGAACAGCAGCTGAGGCTGACCTCTGACCCCCACACGCTGCCCCATGTGACCTGAAGTCCCTTTATTTCACATCTTTCTGTAATTCATCACCCCACATGTGGCACAGCTGCATCAGGGTTAGAAGGATGTTTCAGACTTTTGATGTGCTCAAAGCTGTTGCTGTAGCCAGTCAAGTTCCAGTCAAGATGACCAGTGGTGGCCTTGGAGCCTCTTCCCAATATTAAGCCCTAAATTTCAGTCTGGTCTTAATTCTGTGATGAGAAACGATTGCATCTGTCTCTGTCCCTGTAGTGGTGATACAACATCCCTACAACTTAAGGAGGGAAGGGTTCGGTTGGACTCACAGTTCAAAGGCACAGTCATTCCTGGGAAAGCCTTGGTGGCTGGAGGAAGCATCAGGGCCCTGGGGAACTGATCAGCAGTCTGGAAGCAGTGAGTCATGATGCTGGTGCTAAGGTCACTTTCTCCTTTTCCTGCCACTCGGGACCTCTGCCCACAGGATGGTGCTGCCTAGGGTGGATCTTCCACACCTCTGATTAACCAAACCTAGGTACTCTTAATAATAATGCTATGCTAGATCCCAACAAAATAATACTCTCAAAGTGACAGCCAGGAGGGTGGCGGCAGCAGGTAGAGATGATGTTGGTCCTTAAACCTTACACCCAACTAAGGGATAAGTTGGCTAGGACAGGTCTTCTCCTGCCTCATTTCTGGAGATTTAAGATAGACATGCCGGCTTCTCACACAGAGCAAGCTGTTGCAGGCCAGGATGCAGTAAAGTTGAAGAGTGTCAAGAGGCTAGAACCCCATTCAGGTACAGGCCTGAAGACAGTGCAGGGCTTTAAATTCAGTATCAGAGGCTGGACGATTGGAAGACTGGTCCACTCCTAGGAGGAAGTCAGAAGAACACTGCAGAGATGAGCTGGGTGACTGTGAGGTAGGACATGCCTGAGAACCGTAATGATGTCTACATTGCTTTTCTACAATAAGAAAAAGTGAAGAAAGAAAAGAAGCAAATAGCCAGAAAGGTGTGAAAGGAGCTGGAGATAGTGCTTGGTGGTTGAAACCTGAAATTGTGCGTGTGGATCCCAAGGCCCACAGAAGCCTGGCACAATTCTGAATGCACCCGTGACTTCAGCTGTAACCCAGGCACAGGGTGTTAGGAGTGTAGA
>NC_022020.1:21225351-21229067 GCF_000317375.1 Microtus ochrogaster
GAGTGTCTTCTCCAGTCACTTGTGAAACAGGGTTTCTCAGCGAATCTCACTGAACCTGGAGATTGCTGATTTGATTAGACTAATCGACTGTAAGCCCCAGTGATCCTCTCAACTCTGGTTCCCCAGTGTCGGATCACAGCCTGTGGCCCTGCACCCTGCTCTCATGTGGGTGCTGGGTGCTAAACTCAGGCCCTCATGCTTGCATGGCAAGGCAAACACTTTACTGACCAAACCATCCCCTCCAGCCCCAGGAGAGGCTTTCTGAAGGGGATTTCCGCTATTGTTATTTTTGGAAGCAGGGGATTGGCTGGGCAGAAATCCTAAGTTTCAACCTTGTTTTGATTAATGAGTTCATCAGGGTAATTCCAGTTCAGAGATGTTGCCGTAACTACAGCCGAGGCAAATGGAATTTATTAGATAATACCAGACTGTCTTCCAATATGTATCAGTTTCTGTTGTCGTGAGACAGGCATGGGGTCCTTAGTGTTTTATCTTCCAAATATTTGGTACTGTGGTTCTTTTTTTTTTCCTTTGGTTCTTTTACATTTTCTGACTATGTTGAGTATTGGTCTTAACTTGGCACAAACTGATACCTGTCAGGTAACATGGCCGATGAGGTGAATGAAGTACTTGAGATCAAAATGGGATCCTGGGCTATTAGACGGACTGAGGAATTTGGGCTTTGGTATTTTGGTGGCTAGTTTAGTTGCCAGTTTGGTAGAAACAAGAATCAACTGGGAAGCAGGTGTCAATGAGGAATTCTCTTGATCATGTTGCCTTGTACACATGTCTGTAGGGAATTATCTTGTTTACGTAACTGACACAGGGAGCATCATTCCCTGGCTTGGAGACCTGAACTAAGTAAGAGCAGAGAAGTCTAGCTTAGTACCAGGCATGCGTACATTCACCCTCTCTCTGCTCCTGGAGGTGATATGAGTAGTTTCTCTGTATCCCTGCCTTGGCTTCCCTACAGCGATGAACTCTAACTGAAATCTAAGTGTAAGTTGATCTTTCTCAGGTTGTTTTAATCACGGGACAGAAGTGAAATCAGGACGGGAATGGACTCACGTGCTAATATTCAGTTTGTTTTTCTCTCTTCTGTATAAAGTTTTTTTTTTCTTTTTTGGATTGTGTCACATAGAATGTGGCTTGGAAGCTGAAGGTACTCGATAAGTGGGGGCTTATTATTATCTTTATTTTTGTTTGGTGGTTTTACTCATTGATGGAAAAAAAACCCCACCAAGTCAGAGTAATCTGGCAGAGTTCTGGGGAGCAGTGAGTGTCAGGCCTAATGGAGAGTACCCTGCTGGATGAACCCCCCTGGTGGTTTGTTATATCATCTAACAAATATGTACTCTTTCTGTCCTCAGCATGAGTCTGCAGCCAGCCAGCCGGCCAGTCCTGCCAGAGATCTTCTGTGTTTGAAGGAATATTAGAGGCTCTCCCTGCCGCTGCATCTAGCTGAAGCCTGGAATGTTCTCATGGGGTGGAGGGGATCTTGGCCCTCTGCTTCAGGCCTTCACAGTGTGCAGAGGTCCCTGCACACTGTGGTGGTCAGTTTCTTACTACACCGTTCTGACTTGTGTATCGCTCATCAGAACCTGCTGGAAATGACACTCTGGGTCACATCGTAATTTTATTGTCTACAGCAATAGTAGAAACTGATGACCATGAAGTGGAGTTTCTTTTCTGGTAAGAGTGGATCTGACTGTGGACAGACGCTTAGACGCTCATCCCTGTGATGAGTTTTTCCCTGAAGAAGACAATGTTTGTTTTCTCTGGAGCATGGGACAATCAATACAGAAGCTGCTTCTGCTCTGAAGGAAGACAATGACACTGAAAGGAAGAAAGACTGGATAAAAGCCATAGTTTTCCGGCTCCTGGTACACCTGAAGTGTGAAGACGAGACGAGAGTCTTGAAGGATGGAGGCAAGCTGGGTGTGAATACAGAAATATTTACAAAACAGTAAACTATAGACGGCATTCTTTGTACATATAAGGAAAAGGTTTATACGAGCTGTGAAGAATTCCGTTCTCTTTCCTCCCGCCCGCCTATTCACTCATCCGTCCATACAATTATCCTCCCGTCATTTATCCAGCAGCTATTCATGGGCAACCCAGGGTATTCATGGGGACAAAGGAGGAATAATATAGAGTTGCCTTGAACAAGAACAGAGTCAGCACTGGAGATAGTGACTTCTCAGAAAAGAGAGATTGTCTTGCTGATGCTAATTGAAGAGGGATTGTCCACCCTTGCGTGGGCTGTATAATTCCATGCTTGGGATCATAGAATACATAAAAGGAAAAAGGTAGCTAAGCACCAGCCTTCATCTTTTCTGCTTCTGGCTGTGGACGCAATGTGACCAGGCGCCGTGCCCTCCTGCGGCCATGCCTTCCTTGCCATGATGGGCTGTATCCCCTGAAGTATAAGCCAAAATAAGCCTTCCCCTTAAGTTGTTTTTGTTGGGTATTTTGTTGCAGCAACAACAGGATTTACTAAGACACCAATCCTCTGAACTATGTTTGGTCTGTATTAAATTGTTTTTACATTAAAAAAAAAGCAGAAAGCAGTCTCTACTGATGAGCATCTGAGGCAACAGCACATTGTCCCATAGCCTAGTCCTCTTCTGGCTTTTGCTGCCTTTCTTAACTGAAGTCCACAGTGGACTATGTCTACTATCTCTGTGTCACTGTAAGAATTGATGAGGTAACTCATACAAAATATGAAGAATTATGTCTGGCAAATAGTGGAATCTCAACCATGTTTTCAGTAGCAGCACATCTTCATGTACTTCTGTGGGGACTTCAGAAAGATAATCGAACACGGGATTGCTAGGTGAAGGGTAGATAAACTTGAAATCGTTGAGAGCTCTCTGACAACTGGCAATTTTAATTTTGGACTTTTCTAGCATATAGAGTTCCCAATTTGAGGGACTAGGAAGACAGTTCAGTGGGTTCAACACTTATTCATACAGTGTGAGGACTTGTGTTCACATCCTCAGAGCCCACATAAAGCCAGATGCAGAAGCGAGTGCATACACAATCCATGGGCTTCTACGGTGAGAAGAAAGGCCTCGTGAGATGCCCCAGGAGCTTGTGGGCCAGTTAACCTGGTGTGCTGGACTTGTCTTAGAGGAGGTAGAAAGTGAAGATCAATGCCTGAGCTTTTCCTCTGACCTCTCTATATGTGCTATGGTATGCATGTGCCTGAACACACACAAGCATGCACAGCATACATACATCACATGTGCATACATAAAGTGTAAAAAATTATGACAGGCACAACATTAAGAAAATTGGCTTGACATTATAGAGAATTATTAAAGCAGGCTATTTTGAGGGGCTCAGTTCTGCAGAAAGAACTGATGACATGCAAACTGCCCAAGCCCCCCCCCCCCCAAAAGCCAGCACGTGCGGGGAGGAGGCAGAAATCCTCAATAAATAAATAAATTTAAAAAAAAAAGAACTGATGACATGGAGAGCTGACACAGGCATCAGTTTTTCTGCTGAGGCTTTTGCTTGTGGACAGTCACAGCTGGGGAGTCTGAAAAGAGTTAACGACATTCTTTTTAAGGCTGGAGAGAAAAGGCAATTCAGGACCCATGAGGGAGGGAGCTCTGGTAAGATTCCAGCTTGTGTGTGGGTGTTCAGAGCTGTTAGTGTGTGTTAGTGTGCTGTGTGGGCTCTCTGACTTAGTGTGTGGTGTGTGTGCTCTG
>NC_022020.1:21229775-21232635 GCF_000317375.1 Microtus ochrogaster
TGTGTGCTCTGACATGTTAGTGTGCATTAGTGTGAGGTGTGTACTCTCTGACATTACAGTGTGTCCACTTGTGTTTTGAGCTAAGGCCTTTCACTGACCTGAAACGCATCAAGTAGGGTAGACTGACCACTGAGCAAGCACTAGGGCTCTGTCTGTCCCACCTCCCCGGAGCTGGCATTCCATAAGTGTATCACCACACCTGGCCTTTTAAGATGTGTGTTCTGGCCATCAACCTGAGGTCCTTCTGCTTGAAAGCAAACACTTTACTGACTAAACCATGCCCCAGCCTAAATGCATTGTTCTTAGCCAAGTCTTGTTTACTTAGAGGTAAGTGGTAAGGGAAGGTGAACCATCAACTGTGCCATGAAGTTCTGCAGGTTTTGGTGAATACAGTGTCGTGTAGCTTTGATTACAGTAAACAATAGCCTCACTGCCATGGGCCTGCCACTTCTCACCTGCTCTTCCGTCTCTCTGGAGCTGTTGGCAGCCTCTCATTTTTCTCCCATCCTTTGGCTTTCTGTGACTGAGACAGTCTTACTGAAAGGCCAAGGATGACATGAGCTTTCCACATAGTCCAAGCTGCCTCCAAGCTCCCTATTCTCTTTCTGTCAACCACCCCATGCTGGGGTTGCAGTATTGTACCAACATGCCTGGCTGGCTGATTGCTGAGTCTCAGGACAATGGCTGATCTACTTTAGCAAATAATTGGACCCAAGAGAGAATTATGAAAATCTCTGATTCATAGGTAATTTGGATGGGAATGGTGGGCAATCTCGACATCCTAGGACTGATCAGCATTTGAAGTTGGTCCTGTGAGACACGGCTGTAGGATCTGTACTCGCCAGGAAGTAGCAGAATCAAGCTGAATTGGGGACAGCTAGCTGTAGTGTACAGGAACTTGGAGAGTTACCTGGGTTGGGATTAAAATCCATGTTTCTGGTCAGTGTTTCTGTGTTGAATGTGAATATATAGAAAACACCCTTTCTGCTCTCTTCTCTAACATTTCTGAAATGTATTTTTATTATATTTATGAACGGATGTATATGTACATGGCCCATGGGGGTCAAAAGAAAGCATCAGAGCTCCTGGAGCTGGAGTTATAGATGGTTGTTATCTGTCCTGTGGGCACTGGGCACTGGACTCCAGTTCTCTGCAAGAACGTCTTTTTATCCCCAATGCTACCAAATTTCTGATCTCTCTAATTTTCCTTATTCTGAATAGCTTAAAAAACTTCTCTTATTTTTCTGTGATGCCTTCCTTCAGCCTTTGTTTATGGAGAGATATCCTTTGCTCCTTTGCATTTGTACGGTTGTCTGATCAGATGGGTGCTTCTCTTCAGCTGGTTCAGCATCTTGACCTCACACCCTCTTGACGGTTTCCCTCCTAGAGAGAAGCCTGATGTCATCCTCATCCTTGTTCCTCTGCAGACAAGGTGTCTCTCCTGCGCGTTCTTTCGAGAGGTTCTGAGCTGGTCAGAACCCCACCTATTCTGTCTGGAGCCTGAGACAGGGGAATGCCAAGGTCCGGGTCTTTCTGGGTTATAAGGGGGAAGAGTTTAAGGGCAGTTCAAGCCATTTAGCAAAACCTACTTCAAAAAAAAAAAAAAGTAAAGAGGACTGGGGATGTAGCTCGGTGATGGAGATTACCTGTTTAGCACGTCTGAGATCTCAGATTTCCAGTAGCTTATCTTGGACTCGTGTTCTGTGGTTTGGAGATTACAGACCTTTATCTGCGTGCAATGAATCTATCCTTGGCATTCTCCCACTTTGCTAGACCAATGGCTTGGTGCCAGTCCGTAAGTTTGAAAATTTCTCAGGCATTATTATTTCACATCATGACCCCGCTATTCCTTTCTGAAGAATATTTTATCCTTGAGGACTACACTGTATTTTTCATTAATTTCATTCCTAAGTATTTAATTATGTTTTGACAAAGGCTAAATCTTCTTCTTTTCTAATTGCTCATTGCTAATCACAGAAAGCCAAATTATTCCTTGGTGTGCCCTCGTAGCTTGCAAATAGCCCCGCTCAATTTTTTTTTATTAAATATGGAAATTCAGTATAATTTTGATTTTGTGGTTTTAATACAATTTTCTTATTTTTTGACTTTTTAAATAAGTTCATGTGTGTGAATGTGTAAGTATGTGTGAGTATGTGTGTGTGTTTTCCATAGAGTAGTGTATATGCACGCATGTGGAGGTCAGAGGGCAACCTAGGTGTTACTCTCAGGAATGTCATCTACCTCCTTTGGGACAGGCTTTCATTGGTTTGGAGCTTGTCAAATAGGCCAGCTGGTTAGCAAATCCCAGGGATCCACCTGTCTCCCCCTCCACTGCTAAGATTACAGTACCATTATGCCTGACTTGTCTAAAACTTGGGGCCTTGTGCTTCTAATTCCAGTATTTACTGCCTGAGCCAGTCTTATTAGGGTTTTCTATGTAAGTCATTATATTTGCAAATGTCTGTTAAGTATTTTATTTTTAATCAAATGTTTTCTAAACCATTTCATAATAAAACAAGTGAAGATGTTAGTCTATCTGAAAGCCCCCTTGTAGCCTGTCAAAATTGTTCCACGTCATCTGCTTTACTTGCAGGAGTCTGCCGCTGAAACATTATGGTGAGGCATCCTGAGAATGGTGCCCTTCAGAGCAAATGTGTGGATAGCAGTGAACCTGCTACTAACAGAGGAGGAGCTCCTTGGTGTCTGCAGTGCCTTGGGAATCTTGGAAAAGTCTGCCTTGTCTGTCTATCAGGTTTGTCCTTTGATGGTCTCCATTTGATGTTAAGATGGATACAGCAAGGTTATCCTGGTGACAGCCAGGTATTTGGCTGGCTGAAATAGGAAGTATTGATGTATTGTG
>NC_022020.1:21234222-21237171 GCF_000317375.1 Microtus ochrogaster
CTCACAAAACAGAACTGTGTCTGCCTCCCTGGATGTGTGACAGTGACCAGACTGTCCCCTCTCCCCCACAACACCCTGCAGATTCACTCATGAAGCCTGTGATGGTGAAGAGTGATTGTCAACTTGACAGGATCCAGACTCCCCTAAAGGACAAGCCTCTGGGCATGTCTGTGATGTGACTACATCTTTAAGTTCCTGTTGCCATGACTTCCCAACAATGATGAACGGTGGCCTGGAGTCCTGAGCTGAAATAAACCAGCTCTTCCTTAAATGGCTTCTGTCATCAGCAGGGAATGGGACAGGGTTCTGGGCTGAATAAAAGGGGAAAGGGAGCAGAGCATCAGCAATTATCTCTCTGATTCTTGATTGTGATGGCCATGTGACCAGCTCCTCATTGCCATGCATTTCCTGCCACAATGGATGGACTGCTTTCTTAAACTGTGAGCCAAAACAATCCCTTCCTTCCTTAAGCCGTTATTTTTTCTTTTCAGGTATTTTACCATGGTCACAAGAGAAGTAGTTGATTCAAAGCACTAACTGATGCAGTTGCCTGTGGAGTAAGTGCGTAAGGTTGGGAGAGGTCGCTTCATTAGGGATGGTCCTAGGTGTGTGGGTGATAGCTGTATATAAAGAAGAGAGATGAAATTATACCTTTTTCTGTTATATAAGGACAACGCAAGGAAGCAGCTGCTGTCTGTAAGCCAAGGGAAGAAGTTTCATTGGAAGCTGAACATGCCAACTCTCTGACCCTGGATACCCAGCTTCCAGAACAGAGAAACAAGCCACCCACTTGACAACCTTTTGGTATGACATCCAGACATGATTAGAACGCACAGTGACATTTTCATTGTGACTTTTGGGTCAAGCCCGTTTCCCTCCCCATGTGACTGCATTCCCATATGGGCTAGGGGTTTATACACAGGTGAGAAGACACAGGGAAAAGGCTGGATAAGCTCCAGCCCTGGCTGCTGCTCCCTCCAGTGTGGGCATCATCAGCTATAGAGCAAACACCAGCTCTAATAACCCCAGGAGGTGCTGAGTGTGTAAGCAGCACACTTTTGCCTTCTTTAAAATATAAAAAATGCTCTTACCCCCCCCCGTGTGCACATGTCTGTGTTCATATGTGTGTGTGGTATTCACATGCATGTTCAAGGGTGTGAAGATTCACATATGTGTATGTGCATGTGCAGGCCAGAGGGCAAACTTGCTGCTGTTTATCAATGCCATTCACCTGTTTTTGAGACAGGGTCTCTCACTTGCCTGGAAATTGCCAATTTGGTTAGACTGTCTGGCTAATAAATCCCAGGGACACAGTTATTTCTTCTAGGATTATGAAAGCTCACTGCATCTATGACTTTTCCTTTAATATAGACATACAAACAAACACACAAAAAATCTGTGGCTTCTGTGGCTGGGAATGAGAGCTTTGTACTTGTAGGAGGCTAATCAAATATCACACAACATAAAGGCAATACATATTGTTGACAGAAAGGTAGAAATATGACTTATATTTTCACACTGATCCTTATCATATCCACTTTATAAATTGATTTATTTAAATTTTGGTGACTTTTTAGGCTTCTTTTTGTAAAACTTTCTTTTTAAAAATTGAAAGTTTTTTTTTAGTAAAAATTTTCTTTCGGGGGCTGGAGAGATGGCTCAGAGGTTAAGAGCATTGCCTGCTCTTCCAAAGGTCCTGAGTTCAATTCCCAGCAACCACATGGTGGCTCACAACCATCTGTAATGGGGTCTGGTGCCCTCTTCTGGCCTGCAGGCATACACACAGACAGAATATTGTATACATAATAAATAAATATTTTAAAAATTTTCTCTCATACATTACATCTCTACCACAGTTTCCCCACTCTGCACCCCTTCCACTCCCTAACCCCACCTCCCATCTCCTCCAGATGCATTCCTTGCCCCCATCACACCAAAAACAGAAAGCAGGCTTCCCAGGAATATTCACTGAACATGGCATAACAAGTTCCAATAAAACTAGGCACAAACCCTTATATCAAGGCTATCGAGAAAATGTAATAGGAAGAAAAGGGTCTCAAGTGCAGGCAAAAGAGTCAGAGACACACATACACCCCACTCCCACTGTCAGAAGTCCCAGAAGAATACCAAGCTACACAGCCATAAGGTATATGAAGAGGACCCAGCTCAGACCCATACAGGGCCCATGATTGTTGCTTCGGTCTCTAAGTCACTATGAGTCCTGATTGATTGTTTCTGTGTTCTCTTGATGTCCTTGACCACTCTGGCTCCTGCAATCCATCCTCTCCCTCTTCTGCAAGGTTCCCCTGGCTCCACCTAGTGTCTGGCTGTGGGTCTCTGTATCTGCTCCCATTGGTTTCTGGACACTGCTCCTCTGATGACAAATGGACTAAGAAACAAATCTATGAGTTATAGCAAAATATCATTAGGAATCATTTCATTGACATTTTTTTAAACCAATCTTGTTTGGTTCTATCCTAGGTCTCTGGGTTATCCTCTTCTGGTTCCTGACCATCAGGCAGTGTCAGGCCTGGGCTCCTTCCTGTGTCATGGGCCTCAAGCTGGACTACTCTTTGGTTGGCCACTCCCACAAGTTCCGTGTCACCATTACTCAAGCACATCTTGTAGACAGGGCAGATTGTAAGTCAAAGGATGTGTGGCTAGGTTGATGTCCTGGTCGCACTGCTAGGAGCCTAGTTATAGAGATGGCTAAATTTGGCTCCATATGCCCCATTACTCCTCTTTGCTAGGGTCATTCTCATAGATTCCAGAGATGCAGGGCTAGTTCAACATACAAAATCTATCAATGTAATCCATCATATAAATAAACTGAAAGAAAAAACCATATGATCATTTCATTAGATTCTGAAAAAGCATTTGACAAAATTCAACATCCCTTCATGATAAAGGTCTTGAAGATATCAGGGATATATAATATATAATATAATA
>NC_022020.1:21237536-21243534 GCF_000317375.1 Microtus ochrogaster
TTCACAATAGCCACAAATAACATAAAATATCATGGGGTAATACTAACCAAAGAAGTGAAAGACATATTTGACAAGGACTTGCTAAGTCTTTGAAGGAAGAAATTGAAGAAGATACCAGAAAATGGAAAGATCTTCCATGCTCTTGGACAGGTAGGATCAACATAGTAAAAATGGCAACCCTACCAAAAGCATTCCATAGATTCAATGCAATCTCCATCAAAATCCCAACACAACTATTCACAGACCTTGAAAAAAAAACAATAATCAACTTGATATGGAAAAACAAGAAACCCAGGATAGCCAAAACAATCCTGCCAATAAAGGAACTTTATTGTTACAAGAGTGAAAATAAAAGTGAAATGCCCCTGGAGAAAATCGACAGACTGCATGGATCCAGTTACGGATCATTTATTTCACTGGTGTGTGTGTCTTGCCTTGTTTTCAGTATCCCATTGTCTTCTTTAATATGATTTTCTTTAATCTGATTTTCCATTAAGTCATATTAATGAGCCGGATATCGAGAGTCCTCCACACTGGTTTCACTTTTATCAACTGTTTTCAGCTACCACAGCCATATTCTCTTTCTGCATATGTTTTATGATATAGTTTTATTTCTAAGCAACCTGTTGGAATCTTATCAGAATTGAGTTGTGTTTATAGTTGATGTGAGAGTAATCAAGAATATTTATTCCAACTTACCAATAGAAGTATCTGATTGTTTAATTATAACTGATTCATTCCGTAGTTTTTACATAAAGTTCTTGAATAATGTTGTTAGATTTTTACCTATTTCATATTTTGAAAGAGCTATAAATAACAGTAAATGTTTTGATGGTACACAGAAATGCAAATGAATTTTGTGTATTTAATTTTTAAAATAGAAGCCTCTCTAAATCCACCCATTGTTTAATTGTATCAGGGAAAACTTTCCATTTTCATAAGAAATAATGAATAGAGGGAATTTTATTTCTTAATTAATTTTCTTTCATTATTTATGTTTCTTGCTCTGCAATGCTGAGCAGGATATTGGTTAGGATGTAGAAGGAGCTTTAAGAAGAGATAGCGCCACCTCCATCATCCGTAATGCTCACAGGAAATAGTCACATCAAGAAAGGAGCTGTAGCAAAATGAACAGTTAAGGCACACCGGACAGTGCCTTTAATACCCAGACTGAGACCGAAGATGAGCCTAACAATTGAAAATAAAACCTTTAAATTCCTGATAAACAGTGGGGCTTATCGCACGGTCATCAAAAAAGAGGAGACCCCCCCCCACACACACACACACAATTCTTGGCAGCTAGTCCTGGGGCCACCTCTACTTGGTGTGGGTGGACAGTCTACATCATAGCAGATGACCAGCTGGCTGCTTTGGACTGATTCTGATGGCAATCGAGGGGAGGTGCGCCCCCTGGTGGTCTCTTCCCTAACTGCCAGCCTCCTCAGTCAAAACATCCTCCCAGAGGCCGAGGCTTATATCACTACTGACCATAAGGCCTTTTACACCAAAGAATAAGAGCTACAAGTTAAACAGGGACGAGCTGCCCATCCTAATTACAGAGAAGAGAAATTCAGACAGGATTTTTTTTCCAGGTTTACCCTCAATCCCAAGGGCCACTGCTCGCTACCCGGTGCCAAAAATCCAATGGGTACCTAGGAACCCCGTTTGGGTTGAGCAGTGGCCTCTACCTTCTTTTAAACAATAGTGGTTATTGGGGCATGTCCGGCCATCTATGATAATAATGTTTCCAGGAAGTGTCCCACCCCAGAGGATTGCTTTTCTGCTTCTCCCCCAGAGAAAACCCAGAAGACGCCAGAGCCATCCTGGCCCATCAGATGGGTGGGAGGGCCCTAAATAAGGTGCTGGTGGCGGATCCCACTCAGCTGGCGACATGAGTGGTGGCGACGATGCGGTGGGCACCGGATGGCTGAGGAAATCTCCTCCCAAGAAGTTGAGGTGCTATGCCTGGAAAAACGTCGGTTTATACTGCAGAGCGACCAGATGAGTGACAACTGGGACCTACTTTTCCATACTACAAGAATGAACACTCCAAGAAACCCCTGCGGATCATCGGTCTAAACTTCTGTGAGCAGATGGCTTCAGGCCTGACTTTCACCATGAAAGAGGTGCAGGATAGTTTGTGTTTGACATCAAGACCAGTTAGCTCACTTTCTACCTGATGGCTGAGACAGAGGCCGCCATGAATAAGTAGGTCCCCAGCATCTGCCAAATCTGCGGCTTCATGAGCACAGACTCCCTGAGAAACCTTTCTTCAGCCAGTCATGTCCCTGCTCTTCTCCGGCTTGGTTCAGCAGCTCCAGTCAGCGCCTGCTCAGAGAAAGGAAGTCCTCCGCCCCTTCCCACCTCAGCCTGCCTTGTTCGCCAGTGCCCCTCAGGAGTATTTCCACCCACATCAATGCATCAGCCCAAGGACAGAAAACGTGAGGAGTGCTGGCTTCTCTCAGGGCGCCTGACAGAAGAGTGATCCGGCCATACAAAAAATTTCCCAGGTAATAGACACTGTATTAACGGAGCCAGTGGTCAAGTCCATGGCTTCTACAGCCTTCCCAAGCCAAGCGGACATAATACTGAATTCAAAGACAGTACTTATGACGTCCCCCGCAGTCTGGCTTCACACGGCCACGCCAAGGGCAGCCTCACAGGGTCTGAGACAGGTCATGAGGATGCGTACATCTTCAGGACACCCAGCAACACCATGTCAGGAGCTTGGAGTCTGGAGTTTGGAGGAGGGCCTGGCTCCTGTGCGCATGTCGGCCCTGCGCCTACCCTCTGTGGGATTCCGGCTGCCCCAGGCTTCTCAAGAAGAGGGGGTTGCACCCGAGAATGGCTCCCTACCTCTGGCCTGTCTAAAACTTATGTTTTCACAAACTCAAAGAATTCTTGTAAGTTCCAGAAAGTCGACTTGGATTCACCTCGGGTCAGATGCATCCCTAATTACCAGAACCTAAACAGCTTAAGTCACCCCACATTTACTTGGTCTTGGCACCCCCCCTCCTGAGAGTACCAAAACCTAAGAAAAAAATTTTTCCTAAACTTAATCTTGTCCTCTGCTTTGCCCGCATCTCTCCAGGTCCAAGAGGCACTGGACAGTTCCACGGAGCTTGGAAATCAGTGTAACAACCAGCTCCCCCAGGATGTGGCCAGCACCCCAGCTTTCTCAGGTTCCCCAGGGGGATGATGCCCCCAGGTCAGCAGGAAGCAGTCTCGAGAACTCAATGCCCTCATTTCCCTACCTGCCACGCCTAACTCCTCATCTTTTTCTTACTAAATAACAAAGAGTGCACTGTTATCATCCAGGTGGACCTGTCCCTGCCCCTTGAAGACCTGATGGAGTGTGTCACCTCTGCATCATGCCTGCTTACACGGCAGACAGTACCCTGTCCCTTTAAAAGGTGTAACTCCACCTACTTCTCCCTCTTCTTTCTCTTTCTCTCTCTGCATCTCTCTCTCTTTCTTTCTGCCTCTTTATTTCTCTTTCTCTATCCCTTCCCCTCCCCCACTCCCTTTAGCTCAATATAATTCCCCACTTGAGCTCTGTCTGCATAAGTGTCTGTCCCTCACTCACTGTGGGCTCTCACCTGCCATGGTTTGGACCTACTTGCTGCCAAGGTTCCTCTCATGCAGAATCATTACAGCCATTCCTGGGCTGGTAATCCTAGATTCTATAAGAAAGCAGGCTGAGAAAACCCTTCCATGGCCTCAGCATCAGCTCCTGCTGCCAGGAACTCTTCTTGAATTCCTTCTCTGACTTCCTGCAATGAAGAATAGTGATTTGGAAGTGTAAGGAATATAAACCATTTCCTCCCTAAGTTGCTTTTGGTCATGGTGTTTCATCCCAACAATCGTCCCCCTAAGAGGTTATCATGGAGCCCCTCCTTTTATTTCTACATACTCCTTTTTCCTCCTCTTCTCCTCCTCTTCTGCCATCTCCTTTTCTTTCTCCTCTTCTTTCCTTTTACTCCTTCACCTTCTCTTTTTGCTTCTCTTCCTTCTCTTTTTCTTCTTGTTTTGAGACTGGCTATCACTGTGTGTCCTGAGTAGCTTCAATCCCTCCTGCTTCAGACTCTCGAGTCTTAGATCACAGGCATCCACCAACAATGTCTAGCTCTTATCTTTTCTTAGTTTAATGCAGCTGAGGATTGTTTATTGCATAGATTACACACTCAAACAACACCAACAGGAGCCTTTTCTCACGGTAGTCACTGTTCATTGACTGTGGTCTCTGTTCATTGACTGTGGTCTCTGTTCATTGACTGTGGTCCCTGTTCATTGACTGTGGTCCCTGTTCATTGGCCGTGGTACTTGTTCATCAACTGTGGTCCCTGTTCATTGACTGAGGCCTGTTAGCTCCTTAGCACCTTCTCCTCAAATCTGGACACCTAGCAAGTTTGCTTTACAAACTTAGAGACCTGCTTATCTTCTACAGTAACTGAGGAATCCCAGAATCAACCGTGAGGCCTGGGCCAACAGAAACACCAAAGGCTGCTTTGTACATTGCTTGAAGTTTTGCAGCATGATTCATAAAAACCCAGAGACAGAAATTGAGATTCAACCTGAAAACCAGGAAAGCAAAGCAGTCAAGTCACTAGAAATATTATCTGTGCTACAAAATTTAATGGGTTGTTTTCGTACTCGGGGAGCCCAGTACAGACTCAGGCATACTTGTCTTAATTAGGATTTCTATTGCTGTGATAAAATACCACAATCAAAAGCGGCCTGGAGGAAGGGCTTTGTTTTGACTTACCTGTAACAATCACAGACCATCATGAAGGAAACAGAGGAACCTCAAGGCAAGAACTGAAGCAGAAATCGCAGAGAAACGTCACTTATTGTCTTGCTCTTCATGGCATGAATAGCCTGCTTTCTTATACAACTCAGGACCACCTGCCTAAGTTTAGCACCGCCCATAGTGAGATGGGCCTTCCCATATCAATCAATCATCAAGAAAACGCATTCACAGACTTGCCTACAGGCCAATCTTATGGAGACATTTTCTCAATGGGTGTTCCCTTTTTCCAGATAATTCTAGCTTGTGTCAAGTTAACAAAAAGCTTAACCAGGACAACAGCTCTAGTTAGGGTGTCTGCTAGTGTTTGAGATTCCAGGAAAATGCGTTCTGATTACTCCCTTGCTTAACTCTTGTGAGAACCACTGGCTAAGAAAAAGCGTGCCCTGTGACCCACACTCGCAGTATGACTAGTGTGGAGAAGCACACAACAGCTCCTTCTAGAGAAAGTATCTTCTGTTCCGTGTGTGCCTTTGCAATCTTTATGATCTCTATGGGATTCGACAGGTAGACAGGTGGACTGTGGACAGAGTGGGGAAGATAAGTAGAGAGACTGATAGTGACATGCAGTAGCCTCAGTCATTAGAAGATGCAGGAAACAGCTCTTGCCTAGAGGAAAAGGACTTCACTGGCTCCCTTCTGCCTACATAATCCCCCTGCTGTTTCCTGCTGAGTAGGCAGCAAGATCAGGCCTGCTTTGGCAGCCTCATTCCCTGAAATGCCTGGCTCCTATCTTCAGGACATTTTCCTTTTCTGAAGTCACCCCATCACGGCTGTGCTACCCGCTTCCCCTTTCCCACAGCAGAGCCCCCTTTCTGCTTTCACCTGTCTTTGCCCCTTTTCTTACCACTGTGTGGCTTCCCACGTGGGAGCTCACCCATCATGACCAGCAAGTCGGTAGCCTGATGGACATAGTTTGGAATTGTGCTTTTGTTAGTGCATAGATGAGCGATATATGTGTCGTGTGTACACTGACTATTCTGGTCTTAGTTTTACCTCTGTGCCCCAGGGTAGTCTCACCAAGCTTGCGATATGAGACCCTGCACGAGAAAGGGACCAACAGAGAGTCTCCGGTACATGTGGTAGTTTCAAAAAGGGAGGCAGGCGGATCTCTGTGAGTTCGAGACCAGCCTGGTCTACAAGAGCTAGTTCCAGGACAGGCTCCAAAACCACAGAGAAACCCTGTCTCGA
>NC_022020.1:21243740-21245957 GCF_000317375.1 Microtus ochrogaster
AAAATTAGTCTTGGCTGATTATATTTTCCCGCTTCTGTGAAAGAAGCAGTAATCTACATGGATGTCTGTTTGATTGAGGTTTTTGGTCTCCAACAGTACTCCATCAGACTATTGATAAATTCCTTCCTTCCCTGAGGTGGGGGTTCTGTGTGGAGTGAGCTTAGTGTGGCCCCGTGATGTGGCCCAGACTAACCCTGACTCATGGCATTCTTCCTGGTTTAGCTTCTGAAGGGTTAGGGTTATGCTGTGGGACAATGGTTTTACCCTGTAAACATTTGTTTCTTGTATTTGTTCAATAAAATGTTGACTTGCCAGTAGCCAGGCAGGAAGTATAGGTGGGGCAATGAGAACAGGAGAATTCTGGGAAAAGGATTCTGCCGTCTGCAGTCGTGATCCAGCTGCAGAGGAAACAAGATGTGACTGCCTCACCGAAAAAAAGGAACCAAGCCACGTGGCTAACTCAGACAAGAATTATGGGCTAATGTAAGTTATAAGAATTAGTTAATGAGAAGCCTAAGCTAAGGAACCAATAGGTTGATATCTAATGTAGACCTCTGTGTGACTAATTGAGACTTAATGGTTGCAGGACTAGGCAGCCAGAAAACCTCAGACAACAGGGTCACAGATATAGACCACCATACCTGGATTCCTTGGGGCTCTTGTACTACTCTGTATGTGCTAACCGTCCCATTGTCCCTTTGCTCACTGACTTGGCCGTTGGCATTTGCTGTTACTCAGCTGGTTCATGAAACTTTGCATCATAGGATGCTCAGGGTGGGTAATCACCTATTCCTGGCTCACACTCGGCATCCACAGTGTGTGTCATCATTGAGGACGAATAGGGCCCCTTGGTAATATATTAGTTACTTTCCTCACCATTATGATGCTATCCCTGACAGTCACAGCTTAAGGAAGGAAGTGTGTGCTTGGCCCCACAGTGTGAGAGCACAGCTCATCATGGGGGAGGGGCAAGGTGACAGAAGCAAGAGGCAGCTGGCCACATTACATCAGCGTTTTGGAAGCAGGGGGCGATGACTGATGACAGCCAGCCCGCTTTGTCCTTCTCGTTCAGTCCAGGACCCCAGTTCATAGAGTGCTGCCGTGGACATTTCAGGTGAGTCTTCTACCCCAGTTAACCCAACCTGTAGACTCACAGAATTCCCAGAGGCCTCTGTCCTTGGAGATTCCAAACCCTGTCTAGTTGCCAATCAATCATAACTATCACACTTCAGCTTGCTATCCAGCTGATCACCAGCCTCTGAGGTAATTCTGGTGTGACTAGGGACAAGGAACTAAAACAGGAAGATTCCTTGGGGATCTTTATTGCAAGGTGGGCGGGAATTAAAGAATATTTGGAAATTAATATATTTCTAAAAAGTTTATTGAGAGAAGTCAGAAAAAAAAAAAAACTCCATCCAGCCAAAGGGACTCCTTTTACCCAATGGAGTCCTGTAAAAATTTTATACTTTTTGGATTGAATGAAGCTTGTACATCCCTTTTGACCTGCACTTGAATGTCATGTGCCAAAGGGTCTGGTGTTGAGAAAAGATGTACCTAATAGACAAACGGATGACATATTTCCACCATAAGTATGGCAGAAAATGCATACTGTTCATTTGGTTTTAAAAAGGTCGAGCTGTAATTTTTGTGGTTGTCAAATACATCTTGAGTAGCCTGTAATTTCTTAGTAGGATCAGAGGAGATTCCTCTGCCTGAGAAATGAGAAGTTGTTCTTCTGGTCTTCACACGAGTCTTGTTTGGGGATCAGGGGGATTGATCTGCGGTCCATTACTCATCAGTGCTTGACAGGGAATAGCAATAACAGTAATCCATGAGAGAAGTAAGTTTTGTCACTTGCTTCTTTGCTCAAGCGGTGTTGAGAGCTGTGTGGACATGACCTACTGAAAGCACACATCCCCACAAGCTGCATGCCTACATGGAGAAGGAATTTAGATGTGTTTGTCCAGGCCTTCAGACCGCTTGCAGTCACATTGCAGGGACAGAAGAGGTCTGAAGCTTTTCATAGGAACATGCTGAAGGAAAGTGAAGAACAAAGTGCCTTGGTGCAGGGCACTGCAGACGGCACTGGGAGCTAAGGGGATAGCTTGCTCAGATGGCAAAGAGCTTGCTTTGAAGGCATGAGGACCCAAGTCCTGGAACTCACATTTTTTTTTATTGATTTTATTGAGCCATACATTTTTCTCTGCTCCCCTCCCT
>NC_022020.1:21246997-21260462 GCF_000317375.1 Microtus ochrogaster
TTCATCGCCTGATGAAGGTTGATATTCAGGAGGATGACTATATTGTGAGTGATTTTTAATTGTATGGCTTATTCTGGAAAGAGTTTGGAGGCTTCACCTATTAGTGTGTGACAAAGCTTGGACTTTACCCAATGAAGTATAGTTACAAATGCCAACTATAGAAAGATTTGTCTTCAAAGCTGTGCCATCTGCCACGAATAGAAGCACACAAAACATTGGTAAAAGAAGCAGCTCGTTTTATTTAAAACTTTGTTTTTAATTTTAAAAATGTGTTTTTTTTTTAAAAAAAGTGTGTGTGTGTGTGTGTGTGAGAGAGAGAGTATCTGTGTGAGCATGTATGTGTGTCTGTGTGAGTGTGTGTCTGTGTGAGTGTGTGTATCCTTGGAGGTCACAAAAGAGAACTGGAGCCTTGGAAGCTGGAGGTACAGGCAGTTGTGAGCTGCCTGGTGTAGGTTCTCTGGAAGAGCAGCAAGCATCCTTAACTGCTGAGCCATTTCTCCAACCCAGTTTTACAAAATTCCTTTTCTGTTGCTAGGATAAAATATTCAGACTAAAAGTCACTTAAAAAAGAAAAGATTTGCTTTCACTGATGGCCAGAAGGATACGGAGGGAAAGGCATGTCAACAGACAAAGCTAGACATGACAGCAGAACAGGAAGTTGGCTAAACTTCACTTTTTCACTTATACAAAGAAGAGCAGAGAGAACAGGAAGAGGGGAGAGACCATAAACTCGTAAATCTTTCACCCAGTGACATACTTCCTTCCTCCAGCAAGGTCCCACCTTCTAAAAGTTCAATAAATGCTACCAATACATCCTCTAACTGGGAACCAAGAGTTCAGATACACAAACCTACAGGGACATTCTCATCCAAACCACAACAGCCCGATTATAATGTTTTAAAAGAACAATTCAGTCATTCAAACAACCATAGACATTGGGAATTAAAGGCTTTGCTTGATCTGACTACCAATTTTATACCACTTTCATATTCAGTTTTTTGTAAAGGCTAAATTTGTGTGTGCATGTGTGCATGCGTGTGTGTGTGTGTGCATTCGTGTGTGTGTGCATTCGTGTGTGCGTGTGTGTGTGTGCGTGCGTGCGTGTGTGTGTGTGTGAAGCCAAAGGATACATAGATAGCTGTTTCTCACATGCCATCTACCTTACACTGTGAGACAGGTCTCCCACTAACCTGGAATGCACCAAGTAGTCTAGGCTGGCCAGTGAGTGTCAGGGCTCAGCTTCTCATTAGTGGGATTATAAGGGCAAACCACCACTCCTGGGTTTTTATTTTTAACATGGATTCTGAGGATTGAACTTGGGTCCTCATGTTTGCAGGGTAAGCATTTTACTGATGAAGAGTTCACCCAAGCTCCTAAATACTTTTTAAAATAAATTACTTCTTAAGTATCAGCATGTTTAGATTGGCTGTGAAGAGATGTCAATCATAGGATTCGATGACAAATCAAGGAGAAGATTCCACTTGCACCTAACTCAATGAACCACTGAGACTATTGCTGTTATTTAAAGGAGGAGGAAGCTGTAAGACTCAGGAAGTAAACGAAACTCACAAGGTCAGGAAGCTCCTGAAACTTAGGCGGTTGACAAGTCCCCCTCCCCAGAGTAATTGTAAACAGCTTCTGGGCCTAGGATGCCCCCTTGTAGGCAGGGGACTCGGAGAATGCAGCCTCTGTGAGTTGTCCGCCATGCTGGGGTGGGATGCCTACTGTGACACAGCCAGCTTTGTGTCCTCCTCGCTTCTGCAAGTCATTCTTTACCAACCCTTTAACAGCAGTAAATTCTGGATAATAACGTTTAGGGTTTTTTTTTAATTTTTAAGGTTTTATTTACTTTTATTTTGTATGTATGGATATTTTGCCTTCATATATGTCTGTGCATGCAGTGCCCATGGAGGTCAGAAGGGGGCATCAGATCCTTTGGAACTGGAATTAGAGATACCTGTTCACTCTGGGTTCTGGAGACCAAACCTGGGCCTCTGGAAGAGCAACCTGTGTTCTTAACCACAGAGAAATTTCTCCTGCTCTTCAAGATCAGTTTCGTCAGTCTGGCACAATCTACAGTCACCACTGAGGTTGATGGTGGCTGTCAACTTGATGTGCTTAACCTTTATTATGTTGAAATATGTCACTTGTATCCCGAGTCTCGGCAGGACTTTCACCATGAAGGGGTATTGGATTTTATCAAAGACCTTTTCCACATCTAATTAGATAACCCTGTGGCTTTGCCTTTCAGTCTGTTTATATGGTTACATGATCTGTTTATATGGTTACATTACCAATTTTTGTATGTTAAACCATCCTTGCATCTCTGGGATGAAACCTACTTGATCGTGATAGATAATCTTTTTGATGTGTTACAGGATTTGGTTTGCAAGTTTTTTGTTGAGAATTTTTCATCTATGTTCATAAGGCCAATTGGCATATAATTCTTTTTCTTTGTTGAGTCTTTGTGTGTTTTAAGTATCAAAAATTGTGATCTCATAAAGAGAATTAGACAATGGTTCTTCTGTTTCTATTTTATAGCATAATTTGAGGAATATTGTTATTAATTCTTTTTTGAAGGTCTGGTAGGGGTCTGTGCTAAAATCGTCTGACTCCAAGACCTTTATCATGAAGGGGTGTTGGATTTTGTCGAATGCTTTTTCAGCATCTAACGAGATGATCATATGGGTTTTTTTCTTTCAGTTTATTTATATAATGGATTACATTGATCGATTTTCATATGTTGAACCATCTGTGCATCTCTGGGATGAAGCCTACTTGATCATGATGGATGATTTTTTTAAAATGTATTCTTGGATTCGGCTTGGCAGTATTTTATTGAGAATTTTTGCATCCATGTTCATGAGTGAGATTGGTCTGTAATTCTCTTTCTTGGTTGAGTCTTTGTGTGGTTTTGGTATCAGGGTAATTGTAGCCTCATAAAAAGAGTTTGGTAATGTCCTTTCTGCTCCTATTATGTGGAACACTTTGAGGAGTATAAGTATTAGCTCTTCTTGGAAGTTCTGGTAGAATTCTGCACTTAAACCATCAGGCCCTGGGCTTTTTTTGGTTGGGAGGTTTTTGATGACAGCCTCTATTTTCTTGCAGTTTATATGTCTATTTAAATTTTTCACCTGCTCTTGATTTAATTTTGGTATATGGTATCTATCTAAAAAATTGTCCATTTCTTTTACATTTTCCAGTTTTGTGGAGTACAGGTTTTTGAAGTACAACCTAATGATTCTTTGGATTTCCTCAGTGTCTGTTGTTATGTCCCTCTTTTCATTTCTCATTTGGATGTTCTCTCACTGCCTTTTGATTAGTTTGTATAAGGGTTTGTCTATCTTGTTGATTTTTTCCAACAACCAGCTCTTTGTCTCGTTGATTCTTTGTATCATTTTCTTTGTTTCTATTTTATTGATTTCAGCCCTCATTTTGTTTATTTCCTGTCTTCTACTCCTCTTGGGTGCATCTGCTTCTTTGTCTTGTAAAGGTTTGGGGTGTGTTGTTAAGTCACCGATGTGAGCTTTCTCCACTTTCTTTATGAGGGCACTTAGTTCTATGCACTTTCCGCTTAGCCCTGCTTTCATAGTGTCCCATAGGTTGGGGTATGTTGTGCTTTCATTTCTGTTGAATTCTAGGAAGTCTTTCATTTCTTTCTTTATTTCTTCCTTGACCCAGGGGTGGTTCAATAGTTCACTGTTCAATTTCCATGACTTTGTAGGCTTTCTGAGAGTAGCATTGTTGTTAAATTATAAGTTTAAACCATGGTAATTGGATAAGATACAGGGGGTACTCCAATTTTTTATTTAATCTGTGAAGCTTTGCTTTGTATGTGGTCAATTTTAGAGAAGATTCCATGAGGTGCTGAGAAGAAGGTATATTCTTTTTTGTTTGGGTGGAATGTTCTACAGATGTCTTGTAAGTCCATTTGAATGTCTGTTAAGTCCATTTGTTTCATCATATCTGTTAGTTCTCTTATTTCTCTGTTAAGCTTCTGTCTGGTTGACCTGTCCATTGGTGAGAGTGGAGTGTTTGAGTTTCCTACTACTAGTGTGTAGGGTTTGATGTGCAATTTAAGCTTTAGTAATGTTTCTTTTACATATGTGTGTGCTCTTGTATTGGGGGCATAAATGTTCAAGACAGAGACTTCATCTTGATGAATTGTTCTTGTTATTAGTATAAAGTGTCCTTATCCATCTTTTCTGGTTGATTTTCATTTGAAATCTATTTTGTCAAATATTAGGATAGCTAAACCCACTTGTTTCTTAGGTCCATTTGATTGGAAAACCTTTACCCAACCCTTTACTCTGAGGTAAGTCTGTCATTGAGGTTGAAGTGTGTTTCTTCTATACAGTCGAAGGCTGGATAGTGTTTCATATCCATTCTCTTAGACTGTGTCTTTTTATAGGTGAATTGAGACCATTGATATTAAGAGATATTAATGACCAGTGGTTGTTAATTCTTGTTATTTTTCAGTAGTTGTGTTTGTGTGTTTTTCTTCTTTGGGGTTTACTGGTTGGAGGTTATCTGTTGCTTGTGCTTTTGTGGGTTTAGTTAGCTTCCTTGGGTTGGAAGTTTTCCTTCTAGTACTTTTTGTAAGGCTTGTTTGTAGATATATATTGTTTAAATTAGTTTTTGTCATGGAATATCTTGTTTTCTCCATCAATGGTGACTGTAAGCTTTGCTGGGTACAGTAGTCTGGGCTTGCAACTGGGGTCTCTTAATGTCTGCAGCACATCTGCTCAGGGCCTCCTGGCTTTCATGGTTTCCATTGAGAAGTCGGGTGTAATTCTGATAGGTCTACCTTTATATGTTACTTGAACTTTTTCCTTTGCAGCTCTTAATATTCTGTCTTTATTCTGTATGTTTTGCATTTTGATTATTATATGGCGAGAGGACTTTTTTTTTGACCCCATCTATTTAGTGTTTACCTTCAGTTTTGAGAGTCATAGTGGTTTCTCTGAACTATTATGAAACAACTCTGTTTACCTAATTACCCATTGTACAGTCTTACAAAGCAGGAACCACATCTGCCTGCGCACTTCATCATTTTGTACCCTGCCTTTTCATTTCATGTGTAATCATCACTTAAGTATGAAATGGATCATGATAATGTCATGGTTATCTTGATGCTACACTAGCACAAGTGCCCAGCGGGGCTGTGAAACCTTTTGGTGTTGTGATAAATGTTTGTACCTATTATTGTGCGGTTCGGACTGGAAAGATGGCTCAGCAGTTAAGAACACTTGCTCTGGCAGGGGACCAGTACTAATGCTGGTGAACTCACAGCCACCCGTATGTTACTCCAGTTCCAGGAATCTTACACCCTCTTCTGGCCTTCTCAGGCACTGCACTAAGAGTCTGTGCAGAGTGGTTGAACTGCATGGGCTTGGCATTTCTCTATGCTTACTGTAGAGACTACGCAATGAATATGGACATCCTGTATAGAAATTAGCTCGGCATTGACTGTGCCTACCACCTCACGTGCTCGCCCCCTTTGTAGTGGCGGGTACTACAGTCTGTATGTGTGCACATGTGTGAAGATGCACGTTCCATTTCTCCCACGGCATTCCTCAACTCTCCTCTTTCTGTTCCATCTCCATTCTTCTCTGTGCCCTCCTGCCCTCCCATCACATTGGTCTTTGTTGTCTTTAACAGGTATCTGAAACCAATCCTGATGGCAGCAGCTTCTCCAGAAATTACAATGTCTGGTCTCCTTGGTTGTGGCTGCAGTGCAGGCCAGGTTGACAGTCTGCTAACTCCAGCCACAGAGCTAAAGAACAGAATGGGTTTGCAATCAGGGCTGGAAACAGTGGTGGTAGATTCTTCTTCAGTTTTTCAATGCCAGCAAAGCAAATGATAAGTTTCCTTACCTTCTCACTCACTTCCTTTCCTCTTCCTGCCTACCTTTTCATTGCACAATTTTAGAGAGAGCTTTCTGGGGAGAGGAAGGTGGTCTAAGCTTTGGTTTTATCTTTGGAAGAAGAAGCAGGTACAATTGTGATTCCTCTGTCCTCCTGCCCTCTCTGCATCCATTGCACACTTGCTTCTTATGAATGATCTCACTCTCTGCTGAGTGCTTTTCTGGGCTCTGTCTGCACCGGAAGAGAAAGCAGGTGTAAAACTACCCATATGTGAGCCTTACAGACATGGATATGCTACTGTTTGTCACTGGGAGACACCTTGGTTCTCTGACAGAAGTCTTGGTCTTGGCTCTCAGAAAGAGGCAAAATCCTGCTTATAGCTAGGCTTCTGCTAGACGACAGGGATGGATATGGATGGATCTCTCAACACAGGGTTGTTATTGAAGTTTTTAGGTAAGGCGAATACTTTCCCAACTCTCCCCAGGTCACAGTAGTGTGTTTCTATCCTACAATGTTCCTCAGTAAAGAACCACCTTCAGAGGTTCTCTGGAGCCTTTGAACACACATCTTGAGGCCAGTTGCTCAGCCCTCTTGCAGGGCTTTGGCAGAGCAAGAACTTAGGCCTTGATTGCGAATGTACCCAGGGAAGATGCAGTCTTCATAGAAGATGTTGGCGTTGCATGAAATCTTAGAGGTGGAGGCAAAACCACCTTGTGTGTAAAATTCAACTTAGTTCAAGAGGTCGTGAGCTTTACCCAGCCCATAGAGGAAATTTGCAATGTTTTCCACCTGCTCTACTGAACTTTGTATGAGATATAAAAGGCCAGCATTAGTATTTAACACACCAGGAAAGGGATGAGCCATCAAGATGGGCCACACCTGAGACCTTCAGCCTTATGGTCCCTCTGGTATTTCCTACTGCATGTTCATGAGAGAATCTGAATGTGGGGATTACCCAAATCCAAAGAGACTTTATATATTTCTCAGACCTGGATCTCCCCTACACAAGGGCAACATTACTTTGGGATGATAGCAAGGTGAAGAGGAAAAGTCTGGCATTAAGTCAAAAGAATTTAACTTAATTACTAACTGAATGGACCACAGGTACACACACGTACTATGTTGATTTTATGAAATTCAAATGTAAACCAAGTGGTCAAGATCTTATCTGATAGCTTCATTTGTGGAAAATCTGTGGTATGTGAGCCTTTCCCAGGGATGACGTAAAAAAGTGTCTACTAATCCCCAATGGGAAATGGATGACGTACCAAACTTACAATTTTACCAGACTGTAACTGCACAGTTTCAAAGAAGTTGATCAGGTCAGAGTCGCCTCCAGGCAACTTGACAGCGATGAGTCTCCCATCCCCAGAAATACTGTACTGCTTTACAACATGAGGAGGGCATAAAGACTCTTGTGGTGTCAGCTTTCCTGTGCTTGTGAGGTTAATTTACTTCCTGGATCTCATAAACCTCCATCCACCTTACAGGAGGGATGCTTCAATTTGGATGAAACTGCTGCAAAATGAAAATTCTGCAGCTCTGTGAGTTCTGTCCCTCTGAGCCATGGTATCTCTAAGCCTGTGAGATGCTAAGGTAGTCTGATGTCTGAATCTATTCTTAGCAACACACTAATACAAACTGAGTAAGTGACAAAGACAAGAGCCTTCTTTGAGCTCATGTACAGGGTCAATTTCAGCATGGGCGTTGGCAAATTAGATCCTTGTTCAAGTGATAGCACCTGAATGTCTAGAGCAGTGTGGATAACATTCTCTTAGGAACTCTAGAGAATGATGCCAGCATCCCTAGGAACCACTGCCAAATTATTTGGATGGACCCCACCATCACGATTGCCTATCTGGACGACCAAGGGTTGGTTGTGTCACTCATCCTAAACTGAAGGACAATTTGTGCCTGCCTCATAGCACCCTCTTCTAATAGAATATTTGTTTGTGTTTCAGGTTACTTGTTATTCTTGTCCAGTGAGTCACAGCCAGGAGGAAAGGCAATGATTGTTTATTTATGTAAGCGTCTCCTCAAGGAAGCATTCCTTAGAAGGGGGGACACTCAGTACCCTTTGGGCAGTGATGAGAACTCTCTGTTCTGTGTGACACTTACCCAGAATCGAATGGGGAATGGAAAAAAGCATGATGAGAAAGACAGAGAACCTCCTGAGTAGGAAGGCTGTTGGTAGATCTCAACTCTGCAGCCTAGGTCTTTAGATGCCATGGCTTTGGATGCCATGATGCTTATGGGAACTAGGTCAGGCCCCTGTAAGGCATCTTTAAATTATGTTTATGGAGAAGTCAGTTGGCTTCTCATCTCCCTGTATGAGATTGATTTTAGTGTAGACACGAATTTTGCTTCTCTGCGCAGAGGTACACTTTCGAAGTACTTACATCTCAGTAATGCAGTCAGTGTACACAGGTCATATTTCGTGCAGAAATTGTGATATATCTATGTCCTTAAAACATACATAATGTCTTGAAATCAGACATGATAATTCTGGTGCCAAATTTCCTCAATGCCATAATCAGCCAGTGCCAGGCATTGCTTCTGCCTAAAGTTTTGGATATCTGTGTCTCCACCGCTCACTGCACACGCTCATTTTTCTCACTCTCACCGACCACCATGCTCCCCTCTTCCTGTCTGGACACCATTCCCACCATATCCACCTGCTTCCAGGCAGCTTTCTTTATCCCTTTGAGCTATAAGTGATCTCTTTATTCATTTGCTAAACATGTTGAGAGTGAGCAACTGGAGTATACCAGATGTATGTTATTGTATATTTAGATTTTTGCATTAGACTATGAATCACTTTTCTCATTGCCGTGACTACATACCCGATTTAAAAAAAACTTAAGGAAGGAAAGCCTTATCCTGACATGCATGTAGCATTGTCTCCTATGTGAGTCTTTATCCTCTTTATTTGAATATTAACCATCACACATGGGCATGAAATATGTACAGTGATGACCTCTAGAAAAGCACTGTGTTCTCAGGAAGATTGACACACTGGGCACATAGCACAACACAACACCTAATAAAATAGAAGGAGTAGGAAATGACAAAGCAGGCAAAGAGGGCTGCCAGCCTTTCCAGAGAAGCAGCCCAAGGAGGACTGAGCTTTGGAGCAAAACGAGTCATGATATTCTAATATGGAATCAGTCTTTGAACTGATACATGCATGTGGACTTAGGTGAGCAGCCTTAGGATGGGATGTTTAAGGAGATATGCAGGAGCCCTAGCAGCATTAGCTTCATGTGATGGATCCTAGATGGTGAGGTCACGACTCGGGGGCTACGCCAAACAGTGGAAATCTCAGATGAATGCGCTGTGGGAAGCCTGACCTCTGGGATAGAGAATTGGAGACCCTAGGAGGTGGTTTACACTGTCTTGAGCCGAGAAAGCACATAGCCTGCAAAGCACGGAGCAGAATGAACCAGACAGAGATCCACGTCTAGTCCCAGCAGTGATTCAGGGTAGCTCAGCAGAGCTCTGACTGAGCTTCTAGTAAAGGAGAAGAGTAAGGAGAATGGAGCTAGCACCATTTCCTCTTCCCTGCACTTCTGCAGCCAGAGTCCTGTTCCAGAGGCAACACCGAGGACCGTGACAGGGCGGGCCCAGTGGGTCTGGTCACAGGTGCTTTAATTGCAGTATATTCTTCTAAATGCAAAAGCCACCTCTCCCATCATGGGGACCATCAGGGTTGGTCTGTTTATTATGCTTCTTCTTGTTCTCAATTACTATAAATGAATTTCTGCAGAGCCATAAAAACTCAGTAAGATTTAAAACAGATTAACTTTCATCTTGTTTAATGAAATGATCTCAACACATAAATCTAAGTTGCCTCTGATTCATGATTTTTTTTTATAGCTATTACATTGTAGACAATTCTTTTTCACTTTTCCTTTCTTCGCCTACCCACGTTGCCCCCTTTTGATTCCACACTGCCTTCAGAGTCATCCTGGGCTCTGCACCTCTGTTGGAGTGTTTCTAGCTAAGAGAGGAAAGCTTCCAGAGAGCTGTGGAAATATATTTATGCTGTCTCTCTGAAAACATGCCTGTTTAGTCATAAATGAGTATAAATGAAGTAAGGCAATCCATTTGCTGTGTGGAAGCCAGTGTTAATGTATCGCCACCGTCACACCTACTCATGCAAACATGTCACTGAGAATCGGGGCTCTATTCTGCAGGATCTTAGTCTTGTTGGCAAAATAATTTGAAAACCGACTTAGACAGAAGTTCCAGCGCCACTTTATTAGAGCTTTTGATAAAGATAATAACAGACCAGGCTGTAAATACTAAAAGCTCCTGAGAGCAGGAAGATAGAGGAAAGGAAGGAAGAAAGTTATGCCCTTTGAGCTGGTGTCTTCATGCAAGTGTAGAAAAGGGGGAGGGAGTCTTCACAGAAGCACCAAGAAAGCACAGTGCCAGGGCAAGCATGCTTAGGATTATGGCTGGTGTTCAAAGAAGAGATGAAAAGGAGAAAGGAAAAGTTAAGACTTTTGAGTGAGAGCTCAGAAAAACAGGCTTGTTTATCAGTGAAGATCTGTCAGGAATTGCCTGGAGGAAGGCACTCCAGGGTACCTAAGTTTATTATCTCATTAGGGGAATGATTGTTCCTCCCATTTCCTCGGTATATTTCCATATGAATCAGCCTTCCTGAGGTGTGTCCTCTTGGTCAGGTGATTGACAGACCCAGATTAACTCTTAAGAAGGAGACACTGAGTGTATAATCTAATCTCTGAGACAGATCAGAGCACCTTGTTTCTGCCTGAGGCTAATGACAGAACTGCCAATCTATTCTTTTGACCAGGAGAAAGTAGATTTCTGATAATATGACTCAACAATGCCAAGACACCTTCACGTTTTCCTGTGTATTTTAAATCTTAAGAGAGCAATTGTGGTACTCCCTGGGGAGATGGGATACAGTGTCCTAAGCAGGTTATGAGGATGGATGCCTACCATGCAAGCCTACCAGCATCTGTCTAGCCACTTACCAAACAAACAATTTTTTTTCCCTTGGCCAATGCGTGCGGTATTCGGGTCCAAATTGTCTTGAATTAGGAATAACCTCTTTTCTTTTTAAAGATGAAATATCATCCCATGATTTTGTGTTCTTCTCATAGATTGCTACAGTTGGGAGATTATTGTTTGTTTGTTTATAGCTAGTGGGAACATTACTATGGAATGAGGAGAGAGTCAAGCTTTCAGGTAGTCAAGTCCTCTAAGTCCCATAGTCTGTATGCTTCTATTAGATGCTGGAGTGAGTGGGTGGTGGCATGATTTAAATGGCCCCTGGCGGGGCTCACTATCTCATGCAGTACGGCGGAGAGTCAAGTCTATGGTTATATTGAGAGAGAGACTCATTCAGCTTCCTGTCTGATGCTACTTTCCCACAGATTGTTACGGAAGTCTTTGGGAGCCATCCCTTCAAACCTGGAGGGCATACAAGTGCTTTCCTGCTTTGAATTCAGGGCTTGAGAAATCTTTGAGCCTTGTAACTATGCTCTGCATCTCACAGAGGCAAGTGTAAGCAAAGAAGGTATAAAGATGTTGCAGGATTGTTAGGGTCAGACCTGGACTTGAAGCCCTAACAAATCAGGATTGGACACTTGCCTTCAAGTGGCCAATTAAAGAAACTTACTGTCTAGATCAGTGGTTCTCAACCTTCCTAATGCTGTGACCCTTTAACACACTTCCTCATGTTGTGACCTCCCAACCATAAAATTATCTTTGTTGCTATTTCATAACTGTAATTATTTTACTATTATAAATCGTAATGTAAATATGTTTTCCCATTGTCTTAGGCAACTCCTGTGAAAGAGTCATTGGAGTCATTGGAGCCCCATTTGGGTCATGACCCAGAGGTTAAGAACCACTGGGTTGATTAGCTGTGGCTGGATAGTTTTATGTCAACTTGACACAATGTAGAGTTATTTGGGACAAGGCTCTCAGTTGCAAAATGTCTCTGTAGGATTGGTGTGTGTGACATTTACTGAGTGATTAATGTGGGAGAGGTCAGGCCATTGAGGGGTTTTCCAGGGATAGGTAGGTCCTGAGAATGTTTAAGAAAGCAAACATTTGAGTGAATCTTTAGGAGCAAACCAGTGAGCAGCACTCCTCTATGGCCTCTGCATCAGCTCCTGACTCCAGGTTCCTACTGTGCTTGAGTTCCTGTCCTGACTTTTATCTGTGATAATATTATCTGAAAGTGTAAGATAAAATAGTTCTCCAACCCCTACCTCCCAGTTTCCTTTGGTCATGGTGTTCCATCACAGCAATGGAAACTGTTAAGATACTAGTGTAACTAAAACTACAAGCTCTAAGTTTAGTGACAGATCCTGTCTTAAAAAAATAAATTGTTGGGCCAAGATTATCTCAGGGCCTGTACCTTGAGGCCAATAGGACAGAAAAAAAGCCTGGCTCAAGTTCAGCGCCTATACTTTGAAGCCTGTAGGACAAAGAAAAGCCTGGCTCAAGCTTGAGTGAGGATGAGACAGCAAAAGCTAGGTAGACACCTCCATATCACAGGATATCACTTAACATATATAAGCTGACGCTCACAGTAATAAACCGAGTTCCTGCTTTGACTTGACTCCCTATCGCGTTTGATTGTCCTGCTTTGTGGGGCTGTGGGATGGGCGGATAGCGCACTCACCTTTCCCTGGGGAATAAGGAGGCTCAGGAAACCTAGCAATAAATAAGAACAGAAGGTACTCAAAATCAACCTTAATCTCCACATCGACACACACATTTTGAGCTCTCATTGCTGGCATACTTGCAGTCCCCATTATGCTCTGGAAATAGCAGATTATTTTATAGTTGAAATCTATGGGATTTTACACCCGTATCCTATGAATCGCCTGTTTTACTGGGTTCTTTTTTACAGTTAATTAATGTCCTTTCTAAATATGTTTTATTATGATATGTTTACTTATCTCTCTTATGATGCAATCATTCTGAATTCTTTCCAGCTTTATACCAAAATAAACTTTTCCTTTTTTAAGTTGGTTTATCTCAAGATTTTGTCCTAATGACATAGAGCTGACTAACACATGCTCCTGTGTTCTGAAATAGCAAATGAGTAATTTGCTCTTGCCGGTAATTTCGCTACTTTTGTGGACAGTAGTATACAGAGTCATCACACCACCCATAGATCAATCACACGTGTGTGCACGTGCGTGCACCCGTGTGTGTGTGTGTGTGTGTGTGTGTGTGTGCGTGTATTGTATATGCTCATGTCTTTAGAGGTAAAACACATGCCTGTGCATTTGTGGAGAATAGAGGAGGGCTTCAGCACTTTTTTCTATGACTCTCAACTTTAATCTTTTGAGACAGGGTCTTTCACTTAGATCACTAGCAAGCTCCAGTGATTTCCCTGCCTCCCCAGCACTGGAGTTACGCAAACAAGCTGTTATGTGACGGTGTAGATCTAGCCTCAGTTCCTCATGCTTGTGCACCAAGTACCATACCAACCTAATCGTCCAGCTCAAACGTCCACTTCTTTTTAAAGGATTCCTATTTTAATTAAGTGAATAGTGCCGTACCTACAGAGGACAGAATGGGACGTGGGTCCACCGGAGCTGGAGTTG
>NC_022020.1:21260682-21311167 GCF_000317375.1 Microtus ochrogaster
TTGCTTTTTAAAATAAAAATAATTCCCCATGGTCACCACCTGAAATCAGTGTAATGTGTTCATGGTGGCTTGTCCCCACATAGTAGCGGTGTATGTATACAACCTGCCCATACTGTATTTGCAGTCAGGCTGTTTAAAGCTCACTCCTTAGGCTCTCAGGGGAGAATCATGAAAACAATATTCCCTGTATCCTTGCATAAGAATCAAATGGCACAAGTGACATTCAACTTGCAGGTCGGTTGGACCTGACAGAATCATGGTTTACATTGCATTTTCTTCAACATTTTAAATACTTGGATGAAAAAAATTGTTTTCAAAGAGTCTAATTGGAGCACAAATTTATTCAGCTTGTATATTATTTGAACTTTCACCAGAAATTCCCAAGTATCCTCTCCCTTCCCTCCTTCCATCTCTCCCCAGTTCCTTTTTCCTCCCATATCATACTTCTTTCCTCCCTCCCCCTTTTCCCTTCCCTTCCTTTCTTTTTTCCTTTGCAACTCATGACAAAACACCATGACCAAGGCAACTAATGAAAGAAAGTGTTTAATGTAGGTGCTCGCAGCTCCAGAGGGTTAGAGTCCATGACCACTGTGGTAGGGAGCATGAGAGCAGGCAAGCACGGTGCTGCAACAGTGGCTCAGAGTTTCATCTGATCGAAAAGCATGAGGCAGAGGAGGTTGGTACTAACTGGGAACTACGTTTCCAGTGGCACACCTCCTCCAACAAGACCACACCTCCTAACCCTTCCCAAACAGTTCTACCAACTGGGGACCAAGCATTCAAATATTTGAGCTTATGGGGGCTAGTCTCTTTCAAAGCACTGCACCTGAAGCAGAGATTTTATTGTAACAAGAGTGGGTGGGGCTTGCCATGAGGTGAATTCTGTGGCCACTATGGGTGCTGTTTGGCTGTGTTGGAGGAGCTGCAGTGGGAAAAGGCAGATTCATAGCATATATATATGCTAGTGTCCTTGGTTATGGTTTGTAACATCATGTCAGAAATAAAGATAAATAAAATAAAGAGACACTTGTCCCCCTCCCTTTTGTTATCAAACTGATACAATGACTTTTAAGAAACTCCTATTTCTGCAGGAATCTTATGCTTGGAGAAGAAAAACGCTGAAGGCTGGTGGGAGCCGAAAGAGGAGCTTCTGTCCCGAGAAGAGATTTCACACAGTTCTCCTAACTTGTTGCACCACTTCTCAGAAGAAACTGAAGCTGAGACAATGATGATCCGGTCACACTTTGACCGAGACTTCTCAGCTATGCATACCTCTGGCTCTTATTTAAACCCACGCCTCATGTTAGGACAGAGATGGACTTGGGGACAAAGGGCTACTGCACCTCTTTATGCAACTTCCCAGAGTGGTTACACTGACTAAATCTCTGCTGTCACATATCTGTTTGATTGGCCTGTTTGGGGATAGGAAGCTAAACCTAGCTGTCTAGGGCTACCAGAGAGCAACCTGTGACTCTAACCAGTCTTGTGATAGCATAGGGGCATGTAGCATGCTATGAATCTACATATGAGTCATGTTTTGACTCAGAAAAGGTTTCTTGAATTATATTTTTAGGACTTTTTTCATTTGTTGCTCATTTTTGAAACATTGAATCATCATATACTGCATTTTGTTAGCACCTTTTCCATATCTGCTGTCTGCTCTTGTACAGTTTTTGCTTACCGTTCAATGTTTTCTTATTTATTTATTTATTTATTCATTCATTTATTTATTTATTTATGATTTCTGCCTTTTCCCCGCCACCGCCTCCCATTTCCCTCCCCCTTCCCCAATCAAGTCCCCTTCCCTTGTCAGCCCAAAGAGCAATCAGGGTTCCCTGCCCTGTGGGAAGTCCAAGGACCACCCACCTCCATCCAGGTCTAGTAAGGTGAGCATCCAAACTGCCTAGGCTCCCACAAAGCCAGTACATGCAGTAGGATCAAAAACCCATTGCCATTGTTCTTGAGTTCTCAGCAGTCCTCATTGTCCGCTCTGTTCAGCGAGTCCAGTTTTGTCCCAGGCTTTTTCAGACCCAGGCCAGCTGGCCTTGGTGAGTTCCTGATAGAACATCCCCATTATCTCAGTGGGTGGGTGCATTGTTTTCATTTAAGTAACTTAACCACAAGCCATGATGTTTTATGTTTGTCATCTTCTTTCCATTACATTTTTGCTTCCGAAATGGTTTGATTAGAGCGTCATGAAATCTATCATATTTTTGCAAATCCTCCTGACACAGGGAAAATCAGAGTTCCCCCTTGAGGTTCTTAAATTCTTTAATAGGAGAACTTGAGAACAGACTCGAGTGGAAGGTTAAGAACAGTTTTATTAGAAAAAAAAATAAGAGCAGGCAATCTGAAAATCTCAGCCGCTACCTAGACGAGGATGAAGGGGAGAAGGCAAAGGCTGTGTTACCTAATCTGGAGTCAGACGCGTGGCAGACAGACAGTCACAGGACGGAGAAGAGAGTTTAGAAAGAGATGTAGGAAGCCCCAAACACCAGGGAGCCCTAAAGTGTTAGGAAAGCATGCTTGGAAAGAGATAGAGGGAAAGAAGAAGTTGCACTTTTTGGAAGAATTTAGACAGTGGGCAGATTGACAAACTTCCATGGCTAGGAGCTGGTAAACTGCTGCGCTAGACGCAGGGATTCTGGATGGAAAAGAACATTATCTCATTAAAGGATGAATTATTCCATCTGTCGCTTTAGCGTGGCTTAAGGTAAGCCCTTCTTCCTGGGGCATGGTCCCTCCTAGCACCTTCCCAACTCAAATGTTCTGTCTATCCAGACCAGAAATTCTAATCTCTTGACCAGGAGTTTTTTATACTCCTGTGTTCCTGTGCTCAACCACTTAATGGTAATTTATGCTATCTTTTCTTAGTGTCTGCCACTCCTGACTGATATACCCTCTGGCACCGAAAGTAACAGAATTATAAAGATAAATCTCTCAAGTATATGGAGCAGGCTTGTCATTTGCCAATACCTACATTACCGAAGATTCCCCTGGTAGTGTGGAGAACACTGGTTTGGAATATTAGAAAGTCTTGCTGTATGCAACTAAAAATGGCTCAGAGGTTAAGAGCACTGCCTGCTCTTTCAAGGGGCCTGAGTTCAATTCCCAGGAGCCACATGGTGGCTCACAACCATCTGTAATGAGATCTGATGCCCTCTTGAGGAAGCTACCTGCTCAGTCATCCTTATCAATTTAGACCCTGAAACCCAGTATGGACAAGTTCAACAGAGCTGCAATATACGGGCTGCTCATGCATGCGTCAGCATTGCCAGGGTATAAATTTCACTTGTTTCCATTCTGTATGCAGCAAGAAATTTAGTGACTCTGTATATAAAACTTTTTGATAACGTGGAGAAATAAGGAAAATAGTGAGGCTGGCTATTTGCTTCTAACATCACTGGATAAACTGACAATAGGAGAGAATGAGTTTAGAAATAAAATCAGCCAAATTCCGGTAGCTTGTGGAGCAGTGGCAAAAGGAAATAGGGATCTCAGTGGAGCAACGGTCTAAAGGTTTGTAAGTGTGCCCTGGAAGAGAATCTTCTCTCCAGCAGTCACAGAGCTCGGGTTGCTGAAAATCAAATTGAAGCCCTCATTATTAGGCTGGCTGAATTACAGTGAAAATCAAGTCCCAGCTGCAGAGTGTATTGTGATTAAATTAGCATGCTGGTTGGTAAGGAATGGGATCCTGTAACTTGGGATGGATGATGTAACTTGTCATGTCGGAGGACTCAACTGAGGCTGTCTCACCTAAGAAAGTAGTGTCTCCTCCATTTAGAGGATGTACCCCAACCACCACCTTCTAAGGAAGTGAATCCTTCATTATCTGCGAAACCAGCAGTGACTGTCTCTGACCAGCAAGACAATACTGATGTCCTTCAGGGCCCTCCAGTAGTTGCCTCTAGACCTATAACCAGACAAAGGGCTAAGCAGGCTCCTAGAGAGGAAGTAAAAAGTGCAGCCCATGCAGAGGTGCACTAAACTACTAAAGAGATGAATGAGTTTGCTAATTCAGAAGTTTGGGGAATCTGTGTGGGAGTGGACTTTAAGGGATAATCGTAGAACAACATAAAAATGGATCAGGCTGAGTTGATATAACCACTGAGTGGAGATTCCAGGTTTAGTATGGAAGCTCATTGGTGTAAAGCATGTCAAAAGTTTGAATAGTGGCTGGAGCATTTATCAAAAAAAGGCCTCCTGAAAAGGAGCCTGTTATCTCTTGGCTTAGGGTTGATGAAGAGATCTTAAGGCTCAGGGAAATTACAATGCTAGGGAGGGTAGGGAGGGTAACCTATGCAAAGCCTAATCCTCTGCTGTGGGAGGGCCCAGAAGATGTGCCCTGCACTAGTCCTGTAAGACACACTATTGTGAGAGGGGCACCAGCACATATGAAGAGCTTTGCCATCGTACTTTTCCGTGTGCCAGACCTTAGGGTTGGAGAATGCAGTTGTTCAAATGGATAATTAAACGTATTGGGTTTAACTGGGCTCTGGAGTAGCAGGGACCAGGTGGTAGAACCGAATCTCCAAAAGGAGAGGTGATTGCAATAGGCCACACAGACAAAGCAATGTTCTTAATGGTCTGATCCGTAATAGGCAGCCTAGGCAAAGAGATTTTTAAGGTGGCATGACTTGTATGGGCATTTGGGGCTGCTGAGCCAGTCCCAAATGAAATAGATAATATGCCTAGTATATTTTTTGTTTGATCTGATTATGTAGAAAATTTCTTAAACAAATGAAAGAAAGGCTGCATTAGGTCATGGCAGGAGGGAATCTCAGCCAATGAATCAATTTCCAGACTTGAAGCCAGTTTGCAGACCCAGAACCCCTTGAATGAAGGGACAGCCAGGTTCCCCTGAGGGAGCACCTTGATAAATTACCGAAGAGTTTTGCTGTTAGCCTTTCCCTAGGTCTTCCCCAGAGGAGCCCAGGGCCCTTTACAATGCGGAAAAGGAAACAACCAGATGTTCCAGGGTCTGTTGGGGATGGTTCTGCAATGGATGCTGATAAACCCCGGGGCCTTCGAATTAAAGTAGAGATTATGGAGGTCACGTGATTAATACTTTTGGAAGCAACCACTTTGGATTTGCTGATAAGCATATGTTCATCAGAGGATGGGAAATACATCTAAGCAAAATGCAAGGGCCTTCTACCTCAGTGAATTTTCTTAGTTGTTTAGTGGTGTGGGCCTGTCTGAGATATTCTTTTCTCAGGGGAGCCCAGCTGTTGATTCTTTCAAGAGGTTCTGGGTTACACACTGGTTCAAGTCTGGAAATTGGTTTATTACCCTGAGGAAGGATCTTGATAAAATACCTAAGAGTTTTGCTGTTAGAGGAACACACGGGCCTCCCAGCACCAAGAAAGAAACACAGATCTTAGTGGGCTTATTTGGATTCTAGAGACCACATACTCCTAATTTAGGTGTGTTACTCAGGCCCATATATGAAGCGACTCAGACGTTTCTAGCTTTTACTGAGGCCTAGAACAGGAGAAGGCTCTTCAACAGGTCCAGGTTGCTGTGCAGGATGCTCTATCACTTGGATCGTATGATACACCGGACCTGATGGTACTTGAGGGGTCAGTGGTAGATGGGGTGCTGCTTGAAACCATTGACAGGCCCCTAAAAGTGGGCAAATCACAGAGAAGGCCCTTGGGATTGTGACGTAAAGCTCTACAGTTATCTTTAGACAACTCTTCTGTTGTATGGCTAACGGAGCTCCATGTTATACTAGGCAGCCATCTTGGGACCTACCAGTCATTTGTCTCTGAGTCCAGTCCCTGGAAGCTAAGTTTCCAGGAATCCTGACCCAGTGACCACCCCCACCCAAAGCTGTAGAGCGGTGACTACCTACTTGTTATGATATGACTAACTGTGCTTTGCCCCTTTAAAAATTCTTCCCTCTGCTCCCTTCTCATGGCAATCTCAAATTTGGCTCAGAGATTGCTCATCCTGCTAGCAGGTAATCAATAAATAGTTTTAATTATAAGGGAATTGAGTCTGTGGTCCTTTCTCAGGGGTCCCAAACTCCACAATAGGAATAAGAAAGGGATCCGTAGGAGTGGGATGGGGCAAGCAATGGTAATCGTGGTAACGGTGGGGATTATGAGCATACGTGATAAACATGAATGGAAATCTCATAATGAAATCAATGATTATGCATTAATTAATGCACCATCTTAAACAAATAAAAACCTCATTTCTCTATATTGCCCCTGCTAGATGACTTGGGTTTTCCTCCACAAAACAACAACATGAATCAGTCTAGAATCCAATCCAGCTCACGGGTCCCTGCCCAGCACTAGCTCCCTCAGATGGCTCCTGACAAAATGGGGGTCCATTCCTAAATGTAAGTGGGCTCATAGGCCACTGCAGGCTCCAGCACAGGATTCTTCCAGTGTACCTTTTAAGTCTTACTGCTATTGTTCTTGAAAAGGAATCTGTTGTAGCCTCTAGCTACTTCGAGTCCAGAGAGCACTGAACAAGCAGCCTCTGGCTCGAGAAGGACCAGAGAGCACCAGACCATCGGGCACTCAGTCTCTGTGGGTAAGAGAGCTCCTTGTCACAGGGACTCCAACCCAGTGGTCTTATGGATCGGTTCAGGCTCAAGCTTTGGCTCCAGTGTGCCCAAGGTCCCCTGAGAGACTGGAGCTTTGGTTTAGTGTGAGGTCAGTGTGGGCACTGAGTTCTGCCTTCTGAGGTTCCAGTGTTCACTGAAGGATCCAGACGCTATACCACTGTAGTCCAAGAAGCTACTTTGGGACTGTAGTTCTAACCACTGTCCCTAGATAGCACATAGACTTCAGAGGGTATCCTGCCTCCAGCAGGTTCACAGAAGGTTCAAGGCAATCAAGGTTTTGACTGTACCTCATAGTCTCAGTGCAGCGATTGGTGTGCAGTTCTACCTTCGTCTCATCGGCATGCAAGACAGGATCACCTCTGCAACTCCCTCTGACGATCAACACCAAGTTTTAGCCTGTTCCCCATCTGTCTCTCAACAGTGGTATGAAGTTTGAGCTTTAATGTCATGGAAAATAAGACACAGAGAGCCTGATTTACTCCACCAAGACCACAGAACCTGTCTGATAGATAATTCAGGCATCCTGGCTTTTGAGCTACTGCTCACATCTCTGACTCCTAAGGGCTGTTCTTGTAGATTTCCAGGAGTAGTGTCTTTGTCCATCCCCAAGCCTGTTCTCACGTAAGTGTGATGTTTCTGCTTTGACCTCAGCTTCTCCAGTTATGACTCAGCTTCTGCTCATCTCCACTGGATGCCATGAGAACGTGCTCTCCCCGTGGTGCCGCTCTGTGTGTTTGTGTGTTCATAGAAAGTATAGAACTCATTACCGCTCCAGTCATGCAGAAACTAGTCCTCATGATTTTTGCTTCTTTGGGCCCTATTATGGTTGCCTTGGTCAGCTGTTTTTGGTTTTCCGCGCTATGTGTACGAGCACGTACCACACACGCCTGGCTTCTCTGCATCATAGGGTCCTCGTGCTTGTACCGTGTTGATGAAGTCATCTCCTGAGCCCTCCAGTCAGGTCTACTCATGCGTTTCCACCCATGCCAGCAGTTGTTCATTGTAGCCTGCCAAGTCCAATTTGTGCTGACCAAGGAGATAATGGAAAGCCCCAGGCGGCGGCAGCATCCTTAGGGGTGAGCATATCAGTCCACAGGATACCTGCCGAGCTTTCCAGATTCTTGTGTCTTAGGACAAGGACTTGAACTGGGCCATGTGGACAGTGACAGCAATGATTTAGCAATGAGAAAGGCGTTATCGGAAATGGAACCAGGCCAGAGAATGGCAAAAGCTTAGGGTGCCAACTCTGAGTGTGGAGAGGCTCTGAGGGTTGTTTACATAAGGCCAGCCTCCTCCTGGGTTCGCTTATTGTTGTTGTTTTGCATATCTTCTGTCTCTGATATGCGGCCCTAGTTGGGTTTATGGTTGGTCACTATGTTGGAAATCTCCATGTACTGTTTAAGCTTGGTGAAAACAGACTGTGGAAATGACGGGGTCTTCCTTGGTTTCCTCCAAAAAGCCCTGTTCCCAGCCAGGCTCATCCTCTGCCTGTGTGACGTCGACAGAAACACGTAACAAGCAGCTAAGAGTATTGAAGCCATTGCGTCTTTGAGAACAGCTGGAAGATAAACAGTCTCTAGCAGAGTTGCTCTTATTTATCCCATGGTCCACAAATGCCTGGAACAGAAACGGGAATCCCGAGCTCTGTGGAGAGAAAGCTCATGGGGAACTCTAGCTGGCAGGATTTCCTCAGTTCGTTCTGCTGGATGTTCCTCTCGGTTGTCAACCACACTACTCCCTAGTCTCTAAGAAGATGGTAAGGCCCTGATTTGATGATGCTTTGGTATCTAACTTTTTGCTTCCATTGCGATTTTGTTCTCTCACTATACTTGCTACACACTTGCTAAGCTCACTCGTTCTCATGAAGATGCAGCCATCACAGGCCGTTCTGCAGCACAGACAGCACCAATATTTCTGGCTGTGACCTTTCACAGGTTAATCTCGGTGACTCTCTCTGACCTGTGCTCCCACCACGCTGTAAGTGGACCCTGGAGCTGGTCTAAAAATGTGATTTAGGTGAGGATTGCTTTTTAGGAGGCTCTGATCTCTAGAACACGGGAGTTAGGGGGACTGAGCGTGGGTGTGTGTGCGCTTGTTCCTCAAGTCAGGCACTGAGGAGGAAGGGCGGCTCACAGCCTGTGCTTTCTAGGAACAGAATTCAATGTGGAGTGGACTTTGTCTGTTAGAGGACCAGGGAGGGAGGGGCAGGGCACAGGGGCAGGGCACAGGGGCAGGGCACAGGGGCAGGGCACAGGGGCAGGGCACAGGGTCCCTTGCACTCAGAAGACAGGTGTGTGTGAATGCAATGGGAGCTGCTCGTCTTCGGGTAACACACTGGGAACGTTCTGAGGGTTTAGCTCAGTGGTAGAGTGCTTGCCTAATATGTTTTGAGATTCTGGGTTCTAACGCCAGTACCCCCATCAGTGTAAGCCAATAACAATTGGCACACTGATGGACCACTGACTGAGCTTCTGACTGTTTTGAGTAAGGTGTAACTAGCTTAAATCTCTCATATCTATTTGGATGATACCTGGTTAAATTGGCCTTTTTTCCACTTTAATAGCTCTCTCTCTCACACACACACACACACACACACACACACACCCCACATGTACTTGGGTGCCTGCAGCGGCCAAAAGAGGACATTAGATCTCTAGAGTTGGGATTACAGGCAGTTATGAACCATCTGATGTGGGTGCTGGAACTGAACTCCAGTTCTCTATGAGAGCAGTACACTTAACTGCTGAGCCATCTCTCAAGTCACCAGGATGAGTTAACACACATACACACACACACACACATATATAAATTCTTTGAGAATCTCATACATAAATACAAAAAATATTTTGATCCTACTTACCCCCACATATACTTTTCCTCTAACTTCTCCCAGATCCACAACATCCCTGCTCCTCCCAAATTTGTGTCCTATTATTTATGTTTGTTTTATAACCCAGCAGGTCCAATTTGTACTGACCATGTATTCACCTGTGTGAGGCCATCCTCTGGAGCACAGTTGACCCCTCACGGCCTACAGCCTTAAAGAAACTGGCTCTTTCTCTCCCAACAGCCACTGTCAATAGTTCCTGCAGGAGGATTCTCCTAACGCCACTGGTTATGCAGCAATGTGTTGCGGTGTTGACTGCACAGTACTTTAAAGATCTCAGGGAATTTAGCTGCTCAGGAGTGGGATCTAGGGGAGAAGCAGTGACTTAGGTTTTTGTATCCATTCTGAGAATGTCCCCTACCTTCCTCATCACTAATAGAACTTTTGTGTAAAAATAAATAAATAAATAATAAATAAAACAGTAATAGGAATGTGCACGGTAGTTTGCCAAGTTAGTAGCCTCTGTGGAAAGAGGACCTTTTATTTCCAGGAAGTGAAGGCAAGTCCCAGCCTTTGCTGCCCTTGGCAGCAAGCAGGGGATGTGGCCAGGGCTGAGTAACTTCCAAGAGTGGTGAGATACTGCTGCTTTTCATTTCCACTCTGTGGCCTAGAGAAAGCTTAGCTGGAGTGAATAACAGGAAAGGGTTGCTTCCCTCTGAATCTCTTAGGGGCTGTTGTCAGGAAGCAGAAGCAGATGCTGGCCAACAAGTGGATCACACTGACTCCAGCCGTGTTGGTTTTCTAACATATATGTGTGTGTGTGTGTGTCCCCACACACATATATATAAAGATTTGATGTCAGGTGTCTTCCTCACCCTGTCTCCACCTTGTCCACCTTGTTTTTTTGAGACAGGGTCTTTTTTTGTCTATCACTGAACCTGAAGGCCACCAATTGCCCAAGCTGTTTGGCCATTAGCTCAGGAGATCACCTCTTTCTGGTTCTCAGTGCTATGCATACAAGCACGTACCACACGCCTGGCTTCTCTGCAGCATAGCCTTCTGTACTCGGGTCCCCGTGCTCGTACCGTGTAGATGAAGTCATCTCCTGAGCCCTCCAGTCAGTTCTACTCATGCGTTTCCGCCCATGCCAGCAGCTGTCATTAAATCCTCCACAGACACGTGGAGGAGACTCACGAAAGTGAAGCCAGTGTGATCTCGTCCAAAGGGATGGACCGAGAGTCAGCTTCACACTGTCACCTGCAGACACCTGACGTGTTACATTAACCTTGTAAGACCCTCTTCTCAGGTGAAACTAAATCCTTCCCACAGGAAGGAAGTTCAAGGTCAGGCAGTGTGAGGCAAAACCGAGGTCCTTAAAACACATTTTAAGAGTATGCATTTTGCTTATTATTATTGCACATTGCAGTAATGTGTGTGTGTGCATGCAGGTGTAAGTATGGGCATCTGTGAAGCTTAGAGGACAGCATGCAGGAGTTCTTCCATTGTGAATCCTGTCTCTGGGATCAAACTCAGGTCATCAAGCCTGTGACAAGTGCTTTAATCTGCTGAGCCTTCTTGACAGTGCAAAAGATGTGAATATAGATTTTTTTTTTAAAAAGCATGTGGGTTAAAAGAAAAAATGGGGTCCTTGGGAAGACAGTGAGAATGGGTGTGGGCCTCTCTGAGGGAGTTACTCCAGTATCTTTACAGTGTTCAGATATAGGATATGGCGCACTCAGAAACTAATATCTTTAAATGGTGGCTTTGGAGCCTAAATGAGATCACAGATAGTTCATAAGAGGCACTGGTAGGGTTACAGTGGACAGAGTTAAAGTAGACAAGGTGAACTCCAGGGAGACTCCAGGGTTACAGTAGAGAAGGTGAACTCTAGAGGCACTGGACAGGATTACAGTGGACGAAATAAACTCTAGACAATGGTGATGCAGGCAAACAGGGTATCTTTACTATAAACAAAGTTGATAGCCTTGCTTAAGGTTCATGGACAATTATCTGGGAAAATGAAGAAGGTCCAGCCTAACCAAGGTCATGTATACTTAGATCCTAAGCTGGTTCTTTTAATAAAATACACACACACACACACACACACACACACACACACACACACATATATATATATATATATACACACACATATGTGTGTGTATGTGTTACTAAGATAACTGTATGTCTGAAGACATCACAACAGATATAAATTATGTTGGAATTCCTGCTTTTCAGTTGGTGTAAGTCCTCCACAAGACTCCAGGGCAAGTGCTTTCTTGGACCACCAGCTCCCAAATCAGAACATGGAGACTGATTATGAATTATGAATTCATCCTTATGGAGTTATGGAAAGAAGACTTAGCTTAGGCTTCTTTCTAACTGTTTTTTTTTTAACTTAAATTAACCCATTTCCATTAATCTATGTGCTGCCCTGAGGCTCATTTGTCTCATCTACATACTGTCCCTCCTGCTTTCCTGCTTCCTCTGTGTCTGTCTGTCTGTCTGTCTGGCCCCCCGGTGGACTGCTCCCCTTTCTTGCTGCCTGCCAGCCCTGCCTATTCTTCCTCCTCTGCCTAGCTATTGGCCATTCAGTTCTTTATTAGATCAGTCAGGTTCCTTAGGCAGGCAAGGTGAAATAGCAACACATCTTTACATAGTTAAACAAATGCAGCATAAACAGATGCAACACATGTCTACATAGTTAATTACTCTGAGACACAAACAGTGCGACACATCTTTACATAGTTAAACGTTCTATTCGACAACAAGGGCCCCTTCTCCTCCCTGTGTCCCATCACCTTCCTTCTTCCTGTCCTGCCTCAATCTGACCTTACAGTACAGTGATGCATTAATACAAAAAGAGAGGGGCCAGCGTGACCTGCACAGCCAGACTCGAAACTGTGGGCAGAAGGTCAAGGATAGTGCTACGCCCCAACACCCCACATTTTGGCTCCTATCTCAGACCTGGGCCTGATGTCACTTCTCTATAGCAGCAGGAGTGGACATGGAGAGAAGGATGGAAGACAGTTAATCACCCAAGATCCAGGGACTAAATTAATCACCCTTTTAGAAATTCCCCTAATAATAAAGTAAATCACCCAGATGGTTTGCTGATGAACTGCTCTGTTCTGGGGCCACAGGGGCTCCAAAACTTATGGTTGGCTAACAATAGCTTATTAGAATACTGGGGTGCAAAATAAAAAAAATATCAAACAGTACAGGTGCTAGAAGAATCGGATCATATAGAAGAAGGGATCAATTCCAAGCAAGCACTGCTCGTTCTGCTCTGAATATTACAGCTATTAACTGGAAGGCTTCAGTGAACCTCTGGCCTATTGGAATCTTGATCCTCTTCATCAGCTGTCCAGGAAAATAACACCTTTGATGGGAGCTAATCAGTGACTATAAGAAAGAACTCTCTGGCCAGGAGGACTCTCTCAGCTTAATAACCATGCTCCTGAAGGAAGGAGGCGCTGGGGTGTGATATGTGTTCCTGCAAATGGCCCAGGTCACTTGTCTTAGTTGCTCTCTGTTTCTCTTTTCTTCAACCTCAGATTCAAGTGGTATTTAAACTCAACTCAGAGAGTGCTGTCTATGAAATGGTGGTAGGGGAACAGGACTCAGAGAGGGGGGGGAGGGAGGGAGGAAGAGAGAGAGAGAGAGAGAGAGAGAGAGAGAGAGAGAGAGAGAGAGAGAGAGAGAGACATCCAGATTAGCATCAGCTCGGCTGGAGAGATGACTTAGCTGTTACAAGTGTTCATTCCTCTTGTGGAAGACTGGAGCTCAGTTCTCAGCACCCACTGGGCAGCTCATAATTGTCTAGAGGCGCCAGCTCCAAGGGATCTGATGCCCTGTTCTGGCCTCCACAGGCTTCTGTGCTCACTCAGCAGACACATGAATACACAGACATTATTTTTTTAAAGATTTACATAGGAAAGAAGCCACTTGGTAGAAAGACTAAACGTCCTTCCCACCACAGTTGTATGTAAGGGACAGAGCTAGCTGGAGAAAAGGCCAGGATGTGCAAATGGAGATGGCGCATGTGCAATGTTACTGACTGGAATTGGTTCCTGACTCTCCTACCAAGACGTTTGACCTTTCCCAGCTCTCTAAAAAGTCTCTTCAGCCTGAGACCTTTCCTGGGAAGACATAACAGCCCATATAGAACCCATTGCAGACCAAACAACTGCATCAGTCTGACCTGATGAGCAGATGCGGCCATTGAGGTCATTCACAGGGGTATGGATGAGGAGCTGCTTACAGGAGCACAGGTGACTCATCAAAAAAGCCTGCCCCAGCTTGAGTGATGACTCAGGAAGGCTGTATGCCAGGAACGCTCCGTGTCCTGAAGGCAACGCCACAGCCTGGTCTCTTTCCCCAGCTCTGCTGGTCAGTCCTCGCCACACAGTTGTTTATGCCTTGGTAAAAGCTGGAGCAGGGCCCCAGTGAGTCCCTAACATCTAGCTTTTTCCCATCTTGTTTACTTCTGCAGTCTGATGAGTCTTCCTTCCTAGAGAGAGTATTTCAGCTGGGGGAGACTGACCTATAACACTCTGACCTACAGCGCAGAGCTAGGACACAGGGGTTTTCAGCAACTCCAGTCTCACCCGCTTCCGTCCCCTCCCTGATAGATAATCGCACAGTCTTCCCCGGATGGGCTGTGCACAGAAAAGGGAAACGCAAGGACAAGGCATAATGATTTTATAATTATTGTTTTCTTCACTCTAAGCGTGGGACCTGACTCCATATAGATATTCATTAAACAGCTGTTGAATGGGTATGGTCGTTCATTTCTACAATTCCTGTCTTTCAGGTCATTCTCTAAGACACCACTGTATTCCACAGGGATCTCCTCCACACTTGGTGCTTCCCGCGTGGAGGTCCTAGCTGCTGCACTACTGTGTCCTGCAGTGATGTCCATGCACTCCAGTGCATTTCCCCCGTGGTTTTTTGGTTCTTTCCCCAAGTGGTTTCATGTTGACTTTCACATACTTATCAACATATTTGTGCAGCCCCTGTTACCTTCACTTGACTTGAAAATACATACACTTGAAGGGGGCATCATTTTAGAATACTTTTTATTTATTATTTGGCAATTTGTACATGTAACCAATATATATACACACAATGTATCATGGTTGTATTCAGCTCTAATTCCCTATTCTTCTCCCCTGGGACTCCCATGATGCTCTCCTTCACCTGTGTCCTCATCTATTTTTTATTAATAATCCATTGAGTCCAATTAGTGCTGGCCACATACACATGGGTGTGGGGCCGGCCACAGGAGCATGAGCAACACACCAGGGGCCACACTTCCCAAAGAAAAATGGCAACCTCTCCTTCCAGCCGCTATCAATTGCCAATAGCTCCTTGGCTAGGATTAGAGTCTCATTTATTCTAGAATGTTGGACGACTTGATCTTGTGGGGCTTCTATGCAGATAACCAAGGCTGCTGTGAGTTCGTGAACGTGCTGGCCCTGTTTTGTCCAGAAGGCTGTGTTTCACAGTTCCCTCCTTAGCCTCTGTCTCTTAGATGCTTCTCATCCTCTTGTGGTTTGGGGTTGATGTAGGTGTCCCATACAGGACTGAGTATCCAACAGGCACTTGTTCTCAGCCTATTTGCCAGGAAACGGACCACTGGCAAATGTTGAAAACAGCGATAATGTAAACAAATAATGAGAAGGCATTTTGATCACCCGCCCACTCAGCCAAACAACAGAGGTAGGCTTCTCCAAGCGGGCCTGTAAGAGGTGTCATCTGGTTAGGACGCAAGAGGGGCCATCAGAGGTGACCGTAGATCCTGTGTCTAGGACCCATGTGAGACAACACCAGACTCCCCTGGTCTGTTCAGGTGTATCAATGTGTGTTAGCCACATGTGTTTGACTTTACTACGCGTGTTTCTGTCAGTTGTGTTGCTAGGAGAACTAGATCTAAGTGTGTGTGTGTTGGGGGGTGGGGGGGTTTCAGCCATCCTCAGACCACAGTTACAGCTGCCCACAGGGCAGAAAACAATTTCCTGTAGACCCACAGGCTGAGCCTGCATGCCCACCCACTCGGTGGTGACTGTCTCCAGGCAGCTGACTACTGCTGCTGCTGTTATGGCAATGCTGCCAGCTCCCAATCTGAGATTATAGCCACCAGTTTCCCAGGAATAACCAATGGCTTGCTCTGTTGCAATGCCCCCCTCTTCCCCTGGCTTAAGACCTCTGCCCTCTTTGGGGGACCTGAATCATTTTGGCTCAGTCAGATCACCCAGAGAAATCCAAAACTTCCGCTTATCTTTCAGCCCTACCACAGGGAGGAGGCAATCCCTGAGCCCTTTCTCCCCTTCCTACTCTAAGCAGCTGGTTGTCCCAGGGAAGGAGGAAGTGATTCCTCAGCCCCATTGTGTGTGTGCGTGTGTGTGTGTGTGTGTGTGTGTGTGTGTGTGTGTGTGTGTGTGTGTGCACGTGTGTGGGGGCTCTGTGGCGATGGTGGGGTTCTTCCCCAGTCATGGTACATTTATGTCTCCTTTTCTCTACTGCTGACTTGTGTAATTGGAAAACTTCCATTTGCAGAGAAGTCCCAGGGCTCTCTCAGCCTGCTGAAAACTGCTTTCAGATAAAAGGTGCATGGGATTTTTTTTTTCTGCTGCTAAACATTCTTGGGAGGATTAAATGTGGCAGCTAGAAACCCTGCCAGTTAATTTAAAGTAACTCAGATTACGCAAGGACCTGATGAATTGCCCTCTCGGTTTCTGGGGTGCTCTGTGAGAAAAAGCAGGTATTTACCCCCGTATTAACCAGTGAGCTGCCGACAATGCCTTTGTCATGCAGCTGGCCCCAGTCATGAGGAGAAAGCTTCAGAAATGTTGGAGTGGCTCACAGACTGTGCTCCAGCTAGTCAACAGGGGCTACCAGCAGAGAGGTCAAGAATCTATAGTTGTTTACCCACAGGGCTGGATGGTTCAGCTGGTGCCAGGATCCTGAGGAAGGCTCTTAGGCCAAGGAAGGATTAAACTTAAGCACAGTAGGGCAACAGGATAAGAACATAGCCTTCAATGATCTCAAGGTTTATTACTAACTTGGGTACCAAGTTGAACAAAAGTTCATTCTCTTTGAAGGTAAGAGATACTTTCAGAAAAATGAGTCACCACAATTCTAGATCCTATCAGCTGAGAACAATATTAACCATCACATGATTGATCATAGTGTCCAGTTGTGGAATATTAGTCGAAGATGTGTTACATCTGTTTATGCTGTGGAACATTTGCTTAATGATGCAAAGATATGTTGCACTCTTTTATGTTGCATTTCTTTAACTCTGTGAAGCTGGGTTGCTTTGCCTGCCTAAAACACCTGATTGGCCTAATAAAGAGCCAAATGAATGGCCAATAGCTAGGCAGGAGAAAGGATAAGTAAGGCTGGCAAACAGAGAGAAGAGAGAGAAGAAAAACAAGAGGAGAAAGGAGTGAGAAAAGGAGGAGAGGAGACGCCAGGGATCAGCCACCCAGCCACACAGCCAGTCACAGAGTAAGAAAGAAAGAAAGATAGAATAAGGATAAAAGGCCTACAGTAGGCAAAATCTAGAAACCGAGAAACAGAATAATTTAATATATAATATATAAGAAATTGCCTTATATTATACCTGAAAAACTGTGATGTTCCCCCAAAAGTAAAAACTAACAAATTAAATAATGTTGCAAAATATAAAAAGAATATATAAAAATTTGTCTATACAGTCTAACAATAAGAATCTAAAGCCACAACTAAGAGAATAGTATGATTTGTAATTTCACTACAAAAGAATAAAACTTGGGAAATCAGTGTAACCAGGAAAGTAGAATATTTATAAACCAAAAACTACAAAACACTGATTAAAATATGAAAGATGACATACATGGGGTGGCAGTCATATTTGTGAACTGGGGTTGCCTAAATGCTGTGCTACGTAAAGTGATTTTCCGGTCTAATGAAATTCCTGTCAAAACTTTAATGGTGCTGTTCTTCTCCAGATAGAAAAACCAGCCCCACATTGATAAGAAACCCAGAAGACAGAATAAGCAAAGGAGAACAAAGTCAGAGACTTTACAGTTTATGATTTCCAGACACCCCACAGAGGTTCAGGAATTCGTTACTTCTCTCTTGCTGTGATAAGACACCATGACCCAAAGCATCTTAAAGGAAGAAGACTTTATCTGGGGTCAGTTCCAGGGGGAGAGTTCACAATGGCAGGAGAAGGTATGGCAGCCAGAGGCTGAGGCAGGAAGAGGAGAGTGCAAACACAAGCTAGAAGTGGGGCGAAGCTGGGAACTCTCTAACCTGACCCCAGGGACACACATTCTCCAGGAAGCTTCACCCACTAAAGGTTCCATAGCATCCCCCAAATCGTGCGAAAACTGGGGCTCCCTGAGCCTACGGAGACATTTCTTATTCAAATCATCACACGGTGCGCAAAGCATACGCCACGAGCCGGCCCCAAACAGACTTACAGGCCAGTGGAACAGAATAGAGAGCCCAATAGAGTCACACAGTTGTGCTTGTCTGATCTTTGGCAAGTGTACACGAGTCCACATTCTCCCTCTTCGATAACCCCAGTGCTGTGTTGTGTGGGTGATGTCAATGCAGAGAAAATCATAGTCCCAAAGTTCAGTCCCGCAGTGCCAAGGGCTCAGGAACTCAGTGATCTCCAGAGTCCCCTGCTCAGCCCATGGCTTCGGGTGCTGCCTCCTGGTATCCATCCATGCTGGTCTCCCTGATGGGCCTATTTTGTATTTCACATTGTTGTTGCTGCTGCCGCCGCCACTATCTCCCCACCTCCCCTGGTCATGAAACCTTTCCAGTAATTTTAAATTATTCTAGCTATTTTTGTAAGAAATAAATTATTCTGGCTTACTTGCAGTAAGAGTTCATCGCAGAATCAGATAGAAAGGCGGCACTAGGACCCTGTCTTCCCCAGTTGGCAGCTAGGGTTGGAAGGTTACAGCCAGTCTGCTTTGTGACTGAGTGCACAGATCAGAACGGGTAATCCCGTGTCCTAGTCTGCATTAGGTTAGGTCTCGTGTCCTGAACTAAAAGGATGGGAGACTTAGAAAGGGCAAGATGCTGCATACAGGAGTGGTAGTGATATCTTGTTTATGTTTTAACAAATAAAGCTTGCCTGAAGATCAGAGTGCAGAGCTAAGCAACTAGAGGCCAGGGAGTGGTGGCACGTACTTTTAATCCCAGGACTCGGGAGACAGAGGCAGGAAATCTCTGTAAGTTCAAGGCCACCCTGGGCTACACAAGACTGAATCTGTCCGAAAAAGAAAAGGAGCTCACACAAAGGCAGTGCCAGCATTTGAGATCTCAGCACTAGGGAGGTGGAGACAGGAGTGATATGGCTGGGCAGAGAGAGGAATATAAGGGGGAGGAGACAGGAGCTCAGGACAGATACAGTCCACGGACAGGATCACCGCTTCTGTCTGAGCTTTGGTAGAGGTAAAAGAACTGTCTAGTGGCTGGCCTCTCCGCTACTCTGATCTTCAGCATAGCTTTATTTGTTAAAACATAAACAAAGTATCATTGCAGGAAAACTGTATCTCTTGCAATAACTCAGCTAGTAAGAGGCATAGGCAGCAGAAAACTACAATCAGAGACTATAAAAACTATCATTTTGTATCAAATTGCTGCCAGCCGTTTTCACCTTTTCTCAAAGCTGATGTCCAACTTCTCAAGGTCCAGAATAAACTGCTTATTTTTCCCACTCTTTAGTGCTGTTATTATGAAGCAAAGTGTTCCATTTCTAATTCTGCTCATTATTATTTTATACAGAAATATTATTTTATCCAAAAATATCTAGCTGGGTTTCCTGTCATGGATGAGTTCATTGAACCAACTTTGAGCCTTCCAAAAATCTACTCCTTCACTCCCCACAATGCTCAGCTTTCTCTGTGAAAATGTGCTCCCCGCTCTGATGCTGGAAATTTATTCTGTTATCTTCCTAGCTTCCATTTTAATATCATGCGTCTTTGGAAGCTTCCCAAGGCAGAAATGACGGCTCTCACCCCTGCACACTGCAAATCCTTGCTTTGTTAGCTGTGTTGGCATGTGGTTTTCTTAATGCAGCCAGGCCCCCTCATACCCCCTCTTCATGTTCTCCAAAGCTGGTAGAACTGAAGACGAGGCAGCAGAGCGGGACAAAGAGGAGGCTTGAGAGGCGTGAAGGTGGCTGTGTGCAAAAATGAACACTAGAGAACTAGAAACCCCATCAACCTGTGGACTACGATAACAAAGCCAAGCACGTGGGTCCAGGTAAATGACCCACACAAGGTCTCGGGCTTCCAGGCATGGGGCCATTGGCTTTCTCTAGCACTGGGTCACTTCCAGTCTCAGAAGTGTTTTATTCCCTTGAGAAATGATAATGTTTCTGCCACTCTCCACATGCACCCAGTCCAAGTCCTTGTTCCTAGACACAAGAACCTGGAAATCTTTAGTAGGTGCTCCCCAGACCAAGATGCACACCTAAAACACAGACACAAGCATACCACGGAGTCTCTAACTTCATGATTAAGGAATTGTTATCATTGTTCCTTGCGTGCATCCATCCTCTACCTGAACCCCATTTCCGAGGATGAGGGGGGTGCTGGAGTAGGATCTGTTTCCTCTAGCTGGAATTTCCAGCTCCTTGGCTTTCTGTTCTGGGTTCCAGTCATGCGCCACTCTGGTGTATGGGTGAGGGCGAGGCTCTGACCCAGCAGTCTGGAAGTTCCTTAGCCAAAGCTATTGGACAGCCCCTGCCTTGGCTCCTGTTGTCTCCTAGCTTGTCTTCCAATGGTTCCACAGCAGTCTTTGCCCCTGCTTGCAGCATTGATTCCGAGAGCCAAGAATCAATCCTGTATCGTGTTTTGATATCTGGATCCTACCTGAGACCATTGTCCAAGGAGTCCTTGCCCAGACACCAACTTCCATTCTGTGTGTGTGTGTGTGTGTGTGTGTGTGTGTGTGTGTGTGTGTGTAAAAGTAAATGTATGTACGTACGTGTACACTTGTGTGTGGAATCCAGAGTCTGGAGACCACATGTCACTCGCAGCTACTTTCCTTGGGTGTTGCCTGTCTTGTTTTTGTGAGACAGAGTTTATTACACTAACCTGGAGCTTGTCAAGTAGGCTAGGCTAGCTGGCTAGCAAGTCCCCAGGCGTTCTTGTCTTTCATATCATCATACCTAGGTACTTAAAAACAAACAAACAAAAAACAAAAACCATGGCCTCTAAAAGTTGCGCCAAGATCCTCATGCATTACCAACTGAGCTCTTTCCCTGGCCTTTATGTTCGCACTTCTGCCCTCAAGCTGTACTTGACTCTAGGCGGGTACTTATCCTACCATGCAAAACACAAACATACTTCAGGGAAACTCTTCAAAAGCTTAGCTCCTCGTAGACTCTGAATTCCCAGTTCTGTGCCTGGTGCAAGACATCATCTAGTAACGCACAACACATCTCCATACTGTAACCAACCATAGCTCGAGCGTTCTGTATCATTTGTGACTAGTGTCTACCTGCTGTGTACAAGTTTGCCCAAAACTGAAGCGTTTCATTCTGCAGGGAAACTCCCGAAGACAGGAAGTAAATAGCTACAGAAAGTCATTGAAGCTGACCAGGTTCACTAGGTCTCTTCCTCCCAGAGTAAATAGGAAAGTCTGCTGACAGTCACTTCGAGATAATCCCAGCTATAAAGAAGACTCTTAGACAGGCCAGTCTAAAAGAAGCAGAAACCTATAGAGCCGTCGGGAAGAGGTTCAGACCAACTGAATCACTTGGAAGGATGCTCTCTAACCTGTTAAGCTGCCTACAGACAGTGCAGTGTGCTCGGGTTCCTAGCGTATGTGAGCTGTCACCCATGCTGGGGTGGGCTCTGGAGATGCAGCTGTCTTTGAGTCATTTCTGCTCCTGTAAGTAATACACCCCCCCCCATATTCCTGTAAGTAACTCCAAGAAAACTCAGTGGTTCACCAGGTTCAACTTGGCTAATAGTCGTACTTTAGTTTGTCATTGACTCCCTGTCTGCGGTGAGTAGTTGTGTGTTTGTTGTGTATCCTCCAGGTAAAGTCTTGTTATACAATGCCACCACATTAGGTCATACAGTAAAATGTTAAGTTTTATTGGGTGAGAAAATAAACTTTTGTTATGAAATAGACTCTTCTGTGACACAGAGTTTTACAATGAATGATAGTGGAGATGTGGGCAGAGGCGCAGGTTCATACTGTCTCCCACCAGTGAAAAGGAATTCTCTTAATCTTTTAGTCCTTTTACTCAGGTGAAACCAGATCCTTGGGTTTATTGCTGGAAGGAATTTCAGGATAAGCAGAGTCTGGATTTACTGAAAGGAAGCTGCCCTCTCAGCAGCTGGCCTGCAGCTTCCTGCTGCCTCCCCTGTCCTGCAGCACTGACAGCCCCATGCAGTCCTCAGGTGGTGGCTCACTTCTCAAAAGCAGGGCCTGGTGAGGAACGGTGGCTGGGTGTGCACACCCGGGGCTAGATGGGAAAAGAGATATATGGAAAGGAATTTAAAACTGTATGGTGTGCATACATGCCTGTGTGCATGCATGTGTGTATATATGCATGTCATGGAGCACCTGTAAAGCTCAGTGTGTGTACATGCATGTCGTGTGTGTGTACATGAGTGTATGTTCACGTGTGTGCACACATGCATGCCATGGGAAACCAGTGAAGCTCAGCGTGTGTACATGCATGTCATGTGTATGTACATGAGTGTATCTCCACGTGTGTGTACATGTATGCCATAGAGCACCCGTGAAGTGTCACGGCCACCCTCGTCCCGCAAGGATGACACGACCACCGGAGCTCTTTTTACTGCAGTTTTATTCCAGGACTTTTTACACTTCTCTCTCTCTTCCCCTCTCTCCCCGGGCAAACCTCTCCCAGCCCTTAAGTAGGCATGGGCTGCCAACCCCGAACTGCCAGGTGGGCACTGCCCATAGGCTCACACATATGCAGGCAGCTGATAATCATTGAGTGATCATAGCATAGGTCAGGCCTTAGCCATAGGAGTTGATTATCATAAAGAGCACTCGCTTTCGGGATCACGGAAGGCGGGAGCCAGTACCATCAGGTGGCCCCACGCAGCTCTCTACATTGCCATCAGGTGTGGCTCTCTACAGTGAAGCTCAGTGTGTATATGCATGTTGTGTGTGTGTACATGAGTGTATGCTCATGTGTATGTGTGCACATGCATGTCATGGAGCACCAGTGAAGCTCAGAGGACAACTTGTAGAATTAATTCTTTCTTTCTACATGGATCCTAAGATCAAACTCAGATAATGATACATGGTGGCAAAGCCCTTTTTAACCACCAGGCTTTCTTGCCTGCCCTGAAAGGCATTTTAAATGCAGATTTTTAAGCATCATGGTTAAGAGGGGGAGAGGCTCTTGGGAAGAAAGACACATCTGAGAGAATGGTTGTTGCTTCTCAAAGGAGACCTGTTGTGCAGTGGATTCAGATTTACCATCAGGATATAAACACATCGACTAACTTTTCAATTGTACATGCCTAACTTCTTCACAAAACAAGGCAAGAGGGGCTGGAGAGATGACTCAGAAGTTAAGAGCTCTGACTGCTCTTCCTGAGGTCCTGAGTTCAATCCCCAGCAACCACATGGTGGCTCTCAACCATCTGTAATGAGATCTGGTGCCTTCTCTGGCATGGAAATACACAGGCAGTAGGAATGTATACACAATAAATAAATCTTAAAAAAAAAAAAACAAGGCATTTGGATCCTGTCCTTTGTTGAATAAAAGCCAAGCATTACAGCTTCAGGGATGTATCTTAAACCCATCCCCTTTGCGCTGTGATGTTATGGAAATGAAAACTACTTAATTTACTTAATTTAACCACCCTTGACTAGCCTCATAGATTTGAAAAATTAATTAACCAAATGTCATATTTTACTCCTCAAAGTATTGGGTAGAAGGAGGAAAGCAAACTTTAGTAGGGGAGTGAGGAGCACCTTCTCCATGGCAAAGGCCAAGTAAGAGTTCATGCTACGGCTTCCCCTTGGCTGTGCAGTCTCCGTAGGCTGTCTCCTGAGGCTGCCATGCAGAACAGGAAGTCTGGAGTCAACACAGACTGGTAGGTATGGCTTTCTGCTTCAGTCCTCAAGACTTTCACACCTCAAGATCCTCAAGGTCTCTCTGGGACCCAGGCCACTCATGTGCAGTACAGATGGGTGCATTGGGGCTCCAGAAAGGAACAGAGCTGGTACAATAAATATATATTAAAAGGAACAGAGCTGGTACAATGAATATGTATTAAAAGGGGTTTGCGTCATTGGATTACATGAAGAGTCTAGGTCATTCAACAGTGACTTGCCACACCAAGGCCGAACACCCAGGAGCTGTTCAGTCCCTCAGACTGGATGCCTCAGCAGGCCCAATCAGGCACCGAAGGCACGGAGGATTCCTGGAGAGTGGCCAGCCTGCAGTCCACATTGGAAGCCAGAAGGTTGAGTTCTGATATTAGTGAAAGAATATTCTGTGCAGAAGCAGCAAAGGGTTAGATGAACTTACCAAAGAAATAGACCCATGTTCTGAAAATGTCCCCCTATGGACTGCTTATTAGCAGTGGAGAAAGGGAAACTTTCTGAAAGGGTGCTTAGAATTGATATCACCTATGAGAGTCAGTTGGTCATATATGTTCAGTACCGGAGAGAAACAGACTTCATTTGTGCAAAATTCTCAGCACAAAGGATTTTAACACACCCACAAAGGAATGCCAGACACCAGCAGAATGAAAACAATCATAAACAAGAAGGGAAGATTCAAAAGTAGCACTATCATAAATTCAGTGAAAGGAGAAGGTGTTTTGTTTTTTTTTTGTTTTTTTGTTTTTTTTCGAGACAGGATTTCTCTGTGGTTTTGGAGCCTGTCCTGGAACTAGCTCTTGTAGACCAGGCTGGTCTCGAACTCACAGAGATCCGCGTTCCTCTGCCTCCCGAGTGCTGGGATTAAAGGCGTGCGCCACCACCACCGCCCGGCGAGAAGGTGTTATAGAATAAGGAAGACAAAGAGAAGGACCACTCTCTACATACTGTCCTGTGAGGGTTTCTATTGCTGTGAAGAGGACCATGACCTTATAAAGGAAAGCATTTAATTAGGGTGGCTTACAGTTTCAAAGGTTTAGTTCACTATCTGTCGGGGTCTGGTGCCAGCCCGGACCCTAAATTTATTTCTCCAGACCAGAAGGGAGGCATGAGAATAAAGACACAACTCACATGGCTTTATTGGGAGGGAGATTCTCATTGATCCCTCATAAAATTCTGAGTTCACATCCTAAAAATTCCCCAGTTTATTCTCCAAACAGCCTTGTATACCAAAACATAAACTGAGGTTTCCTAGGTAACCAGGTTGTGGTCACGTCCACATCTACCTATGCCTGCTCTGTCACGTCTTCCTGCTCTGTATGCCAACTCTGTCACGTAGGCTGAATTAACATCTCTTTTCAGGCATCCTCCAAATTGCAAATAAGGAGCAGAACATCATCCTGACCCTTTGGTAGGGGTGGCGGCAGGCTAGGTGACTACCTCCTGTGCAGCAGGCGCAAACTGTGGCCTGGGATTCTGGTTGCCATACCATGTAGAAATATGGGTCTACAGTTATCATCATGGTGGGACATGGCAGTGTGCAGCAGATGTGCTGGAGAAGGAGCTGAGAGTTCTACGTCTTCATCTTCAGGCAACAGGAAGTGTACTGTGTATCATGCTGAACGCAGCTTGAGCAAAGGAGCTAGGCAAACTCCAAACTCTGCATCTTCATGTTTGATGTCAAAACACTCTTCAGATCTCCAGCTCCTTTCAGCTTTGTTGACTGCAGCACACTGCTCTCTCTTGGGCTGGCTCCACTCCCTGTTAGCAGCTCTTCTTGGCAAGTATCCCATGGCTCTGGGATCTCCAACATCTTGGGGTTTTCAAGGCAATCCAAGCTTTACCTTCACAGCTTCACACAATGGCTGGGCTTTCTTTTCTTTTTCTTTCTTTCCTTTTTATTGTTTCTTTCTTTCTTTCTTCTTACATTCTTTATATATAATTGATTTTTATTGAGCTCTACATTTTTCTCTGCTTTGTAGAGTCATTGCTACTCATTCTCCGCTGCTTGAAACACTCAGTGTGTAGATACAGGCTTCAAGATTTCCCACAGGACAAACAATCCATCCCCTATCATCTGAGAAAGAAGGATTAATTCATCCTCTCTATTGATGAGGACAAGGTTCTTAGTAGGTCTAATCTACACAGCGTGGAACAAGAGCCTTCAGACTTCTGTCACGTTTTATTAGCCCTAGCATTCTTATCTAACTACAAGACCAGCAAGCAATTCGCTCTCGTGGGATCTGTGGCAGCAAGATATCTCTGTCAATTCCAGAGTTTTGGAAGTTGCTTACAATGTACTTCCTGTTTACTTAGGTAATATTATATTCTTCTGCAGTCTTTGATGGAGTTGAAGAATTTATGGTTATAGTTTTCTTTAGTTATGACAAAGGATAAAGTAGATATAAATATTGTAACTGTAATTACCACTAGATACCTGTTTTGTTATATGTAATTTTACTATGTTAAAGTTAAAATCATCCTTTTATATTTAAAAAGAAAAGGGGAGGTAATGTGGGATTCCCTTCTGTATGCTGTGAATACCATTGGTTAATAAAAAAAACTGCCTTGGCCTGTTAATAGAGCAGAGCAGAGCTAGGCAGGGAAAACTAAACTGAATGCTGGGAGAAAGAAGGCAGAGTGAGGGAGAAGCCATGGAGCCACCACTGGAGACAGATGTGCCAAAACTTTGCTGATAGGCCACAACTTTGTGGTGATGTACAGATTAATGAAGATGGATTAAATTAAGATGTAAGAGTTAGTCAATAAGAAACTAGAGCTAATGGGCCAAGCAGTGATGTAAATAATATAGTTTCTGTGTGATTATTTCGGGACTGAGCAGTCAAGAACAAACAAGTGGCCTCATTACAACAGAGATGGAAAGAGCGAAAGCTGTGGAGCTAAGACAGCTCTGAGGTCGGCCGCTCAGCTGCAGGCAGCCATGTGGGGAGGAAGACTTTAGTAAAACAGTAAGGAAGCAGAGTATAAGTTAGGGAGTTTTAAGGTCCACTTCTGCTCTGGCTAGCATCTGAAAGAGGACAGAAGAGGAGAGAAAGATATAATCTTGCTTTTCTGAGTGAGGGTCTGAAAGGGCTGATCCAGCCCACTTCATGGTGGCTCATAGGAACTGCCCTAGGGATCCGGAATTCAGGGAAAGAAGAGCTCATCATCCTAAAGTGAACCTGCCTTTCTGGGCATTTCCTACCCTGGCCCCCTACTGGCCCCACTGGAATAATCCTTAAGGGAGGAGATGTCTCCACCTAGAGGCTGATTTTATCCTTACAATAGAATTTTATTATTTTTTATGCTATCAGCTATAATACAGCAATAAGATCTCTATGCTACTCACTATCTATTGCAAATGGAGGCTTCTCTGAAAGGCTTGAGAGTTGCATTATCTATTGGTATAGCAATAAGTCATTAGGAGTCGGTTTAATACTACGTCCATTGAGCAGAAGAATAGTAGTAGGTCCCTTAGGGCTTTTGCTCCATCTAGCCATAGGCTCTTGGCCCAATAATGGTGCCAGGTACAGGTTTCGTCTTGTGGAGAAGGACTTAAATCCATGAAGAAAGTGGTTGCTTATTCCCGTGGTGTTCTTGCCACTGTCGCACCAGTGGGTCTGTCTTGTTGGGACAGTAATTACTGTACCTCAAGGTTCACAGCTGGGTGGGACTAAAGGTTCCTTTTCTCCTCTCGTAGCTTCCACAGCACCTTCCAGCACTGCGATAGCAAATGAGTAGGGATAAAGCTTCCGGGCCAGTGCCAAGTTTATTTTCCATGTTCTATGTTACTCAAGATGTGGTGTCTTCAGCAATGGGGTCTTATTGTCAAGTTCTGGATTGTAGTCTAAGAATATTGGTGATAGCCTGTAGTGTTTGGGGTCTTTAATACCTCAATGACCAACACCTCTTCCAAGAAGTTGCCCATTCCTGGCACTGGGCTTTTTATTTATTAGCCTTTGGTGTCTAGTCAGGGTATTATTGTTCTAGAATGGGGCAATTGCATTTTTTTCTACCTCGTATATGGAAGCTTTTGTAGTAGTGGATTTCCACATGACCTTTCAGAAAGGCATTTAGTGTTATTCAGCCCCCACACCCACAACTGGCCAAGGTGCAGAAAATAGAGATGGCTTAGTGCTTGGCCCTAAATGGAGAGATCTCCCACACTCCCTCTGTCCAAGGCTCAGAGATCCTTGCAGAGAGTGGAGAAGAAGTAAGAGCTGGAGGTAGTGGATGCAAGGAAACAGTATCTTCTGGACCCAGCAGGGCATCTGCACATAAACGCACAGTGACTGGAACAGGATGAAGAAGACCTGTGTAAGAGCAAGGCAGACAAAAATCTCAGCATGGAGAGGACAGCTGGGCCGGAGATCCCGCCCAGAGCCATGGGGCTGATGACCATTGTTAGCTGCTGGAAAAAGAAGAATCTGATTTCTCCAAGAGTGTAGTCCCTGCTGAGTTGACCACACATCCGAGAAAACTTGAGAAGAGCAAATTGATCTTGGTGGACTTGGTTATTTTTAGGATACAAGGTTAGGTAAAGCGGTGGGGGAAGATCTGGGAAGAGTTCAGGGAAGGGGCTGAGTATGATCAAAGCATGTTTAATGAGGTTCTCAAAGAATTAATAAAATTAAAAGCAACAGGAAAGAACTTTTGCAAACACAAGTTATAAAATACTGTAAAGTGTTTGGAAATCAGAAGCCATACATTCTTGTTGAAGAATAAAATGCAGGGGGTGGATAATTCAGCTATGATTAAGATTAAAAAGCTGGGCAGACTTCCTGCTTGAATTGATGAAGGGCTTTGTAAATACTGTGCAAAAACACTTTGTCTGCTAGGAAATTAGATAATGTGTAAGGCCAGACAACAGATTCAGGGATGGCAGAGCTTGGAAGTATAAGTCCATATGGTTGGGATCCTGAGACTGTAGGTTCATAGCTTTGTGTTTTGAAGTTTCCTAGGCTCTAAAAACCTAAGTTTAGAGCCAAGATTAAGTCCATTTGTTCTTCACCTTGTACAATTAAAAGATACAGTGATAGAAACTGCACTTAACATCATTATCACCACCATGAGAACCACCACCACCACCAACAACAACAGCAACACCACCACCATCACAAGCACCACCACCACCACTACCACCACAACCAACAACAACAGCAACAGCAACACCACCACCATCACAAGCACCACCACCACCACCACCACCACAAACAACAACAGCACCACCACCACTATTACCAGCACTACCACCAACAACAACACAACCACTACCACCACCACCAACACTAACAGCCACAGAAACACCACCATCACCACTACCATTACCACCAACAACAGCACCATCACCACCACCACCACCACCAACAGCAACAACACCACCATCACAAGCACCACCACCACCACCACCACCACCATTACCAGCACCACCACCAACAACAACACAGCCACCACTACCACCACCACCAACACCAACAGCAACAGAAACACCACCACCACCACTACCATTACCAACAACAACAGTAACAACAACACCATTACCACCACCGCTACCACCAACAGCAACACCACCACTATCACCACCACCACCACCACAAACACTACCACCACCACCACCAATAACAACAACAACAACAACACTGTCACAATGTTTCACTACTTCTTTTGTTCTAGTGCTGAGGAAAATTGTAAAAGAAAGAAGGGAATAAAAAAAAACTTGTTAAAAATTCTAGTGTATTCTTCTGTACGGGAGAATGGGAAGAACTTAAACAGCCCAGGACAATGGTGAGGAGAGAGTTGGTATGAGAAAGACATGGAAAGTCAGACCCACGTTGTCTATTGAGTGAAGAGAGCAAAGGAAAACTCCTTTCTTATATATGATCGAGAGGATCAGGAAAACAGTGTTGTCAATAAGTTTGAAATTTGGATGGATACCCAACATTCATGGCTAGGAACACAGCCCTTGCCTAGCATGTGCAATTCCCTGTCAGATCTCACTGGAAAGGAAGGTTTCTTTCTGAAAGTACCCTCGCTGATACGTTGGCGTTGGTAACTCCCCTTTCTGGGGTGTCTCTGTGGAGAGGGCATTCTGGAGGAACCATTCAGAACTTAATTCTGAGTTTTCCTGCCATCCACTCCAGAAGGTAATCCCTCAGGATTCAGGCTCCACATCTCATATTTCTTCAGCAGTTTGCAGAACGCTTATGCCTATGATGAATGTAGAATGAATGACAGATCTGTATGGATAGCAATCCTAATGCATCTACTATGCTCATGCTTCCTGACAAAGCTCTGCATTTCAAGATCTTAAAGAAAGAACACTGAAGGTATGTGTGTGTGTTGGGGGGAGGTATGTCTCCCTTGCAGCTACTGCAAGTGGTGTTATCAGTGGTAGTTTAATCTTGTATGCCTATCTCCCCAGCCCTGTGTCAGTTTTTGGTATGGATAAGTTGATAATCGTCTCCCCAAATGTTCATATATTGGAAACTTAACCCCTAACTATGAGTTGCTTATATTTAAACATGGTATTTGGGGGAGGAAATTTGAGTTAGATGAGGTCAAGAGATGGGGCTCCCATGATGGAATTGTTGTGTTTGTGTGACGAGAATGCATTTGATCCATCTCTCCATGTGGTCCCTGTCATTGTGTCGTGATGTAACAAGCTCTTCATCTGATGTCAGTGCCATGTTTTGGGCCTTTCTAGCCTCTGGGAAAATGAGCTCAATAACTCCTATTCACTATAAATTCCTCGGCTGGTAGTATTCAGTTTCAGTAACAGAAAAGTGCACTGTGACCATTGCCCTTGATTCTCATAAGCACTTGATTTTGTAATTACAATAGAAACTACTCATCTGTGCTCACAAATTACACTTGAGAGTGTGAGCCATGTAAGATACACAGCTTCTAATCCTGCCCTCTGGCTCATCCAGCTGCCAGGCATGGAAATTGTCAAAGAGAAACTTCCAATGTCCGATTTTCTTGAGAGCTTTCTGACTCTGGAGTGGGTGGTGGCTTTGGCCTCTGTGTCAGCTGCCCAAGCTCTTGTACAGCTTACTGTTGTGGTCATTTCCCTTCATGGATGCACCAGCTGCTCCCAGGCCTCCTCCGCATGTCACAACCCTCACTCACTGAATGGCTGGCATCCAGCAGCTCACAGCCCTTCTCCCAGTACTGCTTTGTGGACAAGGTCAAGTTTGGATCAGGGTCCAGTTAGAATTCTGTTCCCACAGTCCCGTCTTTGTGATATTTTCTATTGAGTGCACGATCCCTTTGTGTGTGTGTGTGTGTGTGTGTGAGAGAGAGAGAGAGAGAGAGAGAGAGAGAGAGAGAGAGAGAGAGAGAAGGTACATGTTTGTGTATAGGTACACACGCCTGTGTGTGTGTTGTCCCTCGGACACTGTCTAGTTTTTGTTTCCACTGGCATGCAACTAGCCAAGTACACTTGACTAGCTGGCCAGTGACCATGGATTCTCCTGTCTCCTCCTTCCCTAATCCTAGGATTACAAGTGGGCACCGCCACACCTGATCATTTCATTTTTTTGTGGGTTCTGAGGATCGGTCTCACATGAGACTCACGTAAGGTAAGCATCTTCAAATTATTTAGTTCACCAAACTCTTGTCTCCTTGTCAGCTGGCCACAGGTGTTAGCACTGCTGCTGAAGACCTGCTGTGATAAGTGTTGAGGTTCCGGCCCAGGTCCAGCTGAGAACAACATCTTTCTGAGCCCCCTGCTGGGCAGATGTCATTGAACCATTGCAGCGGCGTGGAAAGAACGGCACTGCTCAATAGCCTTGACTTCTTTGTCTCGCGTGTCAGCTTTCTCTGGCTCTTACACACAAAGAGCTTTGTACTGGAATTGTCAGAGTCAGAGCCTGAGCCCCAGGATCTCAAAGGAACTGGGTCTGGCTGCCTGCCGACAAGCACTTAAACAGAAAAGGAACAGAAAAGGGGGAAAGGAAACTTTCTTGATGTGACCTCATAGAGAAGAGGGACAGCGATATCTAGTGACCTCCCAAGCCTCTCTATGGGCCTTCGCATGACGTTTTGGTTTAAAGAGAAGACAAGAGGTGTGCTTAACAGTCCTGCCCAACACTGATCCATCAGTCTCTCAGCTCAAACTCTCCTACTAGGTCATCTGAGACACTGTCAGAATGTGTCACAAGCTCTGAGACGCAAGCTCTCCCATGGTCTAGTACCCAGCTTCAGCCTTATCCTCCCAGCATAAGACTCCTAGAAAGATTCTAGATTCTCAGAGTTCATTATGTTAATAGTCTGAAAGCCAAAGTGTTTCCGGGAGGGACACACGCTACCTTTAAAATGTCTTCATTCCTAGGAGGACCGGTATACGTTGAAGTTGGTCTGTGTTGCACATGTCTCTTAAAACCCTTATTGTACTTAGCGGAGTGCCACAAAGGGACATTTGCACCTGTCATGCCTAGTCTGTGACAACCCTGACATACTGAAACTTAGCTCACTGGTTTTATTGTTTTCTCTTGAGAGACAAAGACTTCGTCAACAGATCTGCAAATTACATAACACACTAAAAATGACTTTCACTTCTTGAAGTCACTATATGTGGCTACTCTTGTGCATGTCGTTGTAGCTGAGTCTCTTCTCTCCTCCCCTCTCTCTCCTCTTGCAAGTTTTGCATGCCAGTGCACATATGTGTTTGTGCGTGGAGGCTGGAGGTCAACCCTGGACTTTATTTCTCAGGCACCACCCACCTTGGATAAGATGCGAGCTCTCACTGGCCTGGAACTCACCAAACAGGTTAGGTTGCCTGGCCACTGAGCTTTAGGGATCTACCACCCCTACCTTCTCAGCACAGAGGGCCTCCTAGGCATATTTGACCATACTCCTTTTTTTCTTCTCTTTTCTTTTCTTTTCCTTTCTTTTCTTTTCTTTCTTTTTTTTTTTCTTTTGTGGGTTCTAGAGACCAAACATAGGCCCTATAATTTCCATGGGTAGCGCTTTACTGACTGATGTATCTCCTGAGAACTGAAAATATTTTTTTTATTTATTTTTATTGAGCTCCATATTTTTCTCTGCTCCCCTCTCTGCCTCCCCCCTCCCCTTCAACCCTTTCCCAAGGTCCCCATGCTCCCAATTTACTCAGGAGATCTTGTCTTTTTCTACTTCCCATGTAGATTAGATCTATGTATGTCTCTCTTAGTGAAAATATTTTTCTAATTTTACAGATTACACAAGAGAAAAATCAAAGTTCATCAAGCTTAACTGAATTTCCTAAAGTCACAAGATACTAGGAAGAATGAACAGAACTAAGCTCTGAGCAATACAACCCTGGGATTATGTTATCTGGCATAAGAACTGCTAATTATAAGCTGTTAATAATTATAATAAACTAAATGAAAAAATATTAGCTCCTTAGTAACTACCTGTTGTACTCTATTGGATAGTACAGAAGAAAATATCTACACCACATGAAGTTGTCTTGCTCAGCTTTAGTGTCTTTGTATAAAGCCTTGAAATACAGCACCAACTCGCCTTCAGAAACGCCTAGACTCCCCGCTCTCCTTGCTGGCTCCGGGCCACCCACTGCAACTGTGATTCCCATTGATTCCCATATTCTACTCTCTCAAGACCTCTGCTTTATTTACTATTCTCATTGCTGTTACAATATATCCAAAAAGAAACCATGTAAAGAAGGAAGAGTTCATGCTTGTTCACAGTTGTAGAGCATAGTCTATCATGTCCACACATAAATATATGTATGTACATATACATCTGTCTGCACATAAACATACACATGTTCACAAATGGAAATATACACATGTCCATTTACAAATGTTAATATATAAATGTACATACAAAAACATAGATGTGCACATGCAAATACAAGTATAAATAAACATGTGTAGAAACATAAATGTACACATGTATACAAATGAATATACACATGAAGACATACATAAAAATACATATTCTGCAATAGATAGACAAATGTACATGTGCAAACATAAATCTACAAATGTATATAACACACATACAAATGGACACAAAAATATGATATGTATTTACATATAACATGCACATGTACACATGTAAATAAACATGTACGCACAATTTTACACATGCACATACCTAAATGTACACATGCACAAAACATAAATGTACAAATACACACACAAACAAACACATATAAACACATCAGCAGACATGACATACAAACAAATATACATATGTACACATAAACTTATATTTTTACACAAACATGAATGCACACATGTACAAACACAAACATATAGAAATGTACACATTAAATATACACATGTATATATGCAAGTATAAATGTACGGATATTTACACATAGACAAATATGTACTGTACACATGTAAATATATATGTACTTACACATAAACATACACATTTATACACATAATACACATAGAGATTTATGTACAAACACAAAAATATGTGGGCATAAATATGGATTTCTCTACACACATAAATATACACAAGTATATACACAAATACACAAATGCATGCCCACCCATAAACATACACGTACACAAATATAAACATGTACACACATTAACATATATATGCACACATATGCTTACATATGTACTCAAACATAAAGAAAATCATGTACTCACATAAATATACACATATATATACCCACAATAATATACAAAATTACAAACACATAAACAGATAAAGGTACAGTCAGAGAATACATTATTACATATACATATAAACATACACTTGTTTACACACAAACTAAAGCATACACAGGAACACACATAAAGAACACATGCACATACACATTATGAGCCAGATACTCACAAACATAAATATTCACATGCACACACATACAAATATACTCATTTATACATGAAAACACAAGTACACACATGTATACACACAAATCAATATACAGATATATACACAAACATAAATATGCTCATGTAAACATAAATATACACATCTACACACATAAACATGCATTTATATGCACCCAAACACACACGTACTTACAGATGTGCCCACAGATAAACATGAGTCACAAAACCTAAGTCCTTAATCCTCATCTGTATCTCCATTCTCACCACCCTGACTCAGCTCTTGTCAACTCCAACCTAAACAACTCAAACAGCTTCCCTTCTGTTCAGCCTCAGGCAAGTGTCACGGATGTGTAAACTCCTTTGCACATGCTCTCTAGATTTTGAAAATCCAAATCTGATTTTGTTTCTCCCATGATTAGTATCTTAACATGATTATGCATCCAATGGGGAGACATTAGAAAACTCTCCAAGCTCTTTTTCGTGACTTGTGTGTGATCCTAAGGGACCCTTCTAGACAAAGTTGTGCAACGCACACCCTCACTCTGCCATGACTGCCCCCTCCCTCATTCCCCAAACACAGTGGCAGGCGGTTCTCCTCTAAGCAGCTCCACGTCTTCCTGGAAACACCAGCACAACCACTGGAATTTGCTTCTGGAATCTTTCAGGGCCTTTTCCATTGGAACTCATTTTTTTCCTTCTCCTCCCTCACACGTGGGTTCACAGCAGTTATGGTGTGCTACATGTGTTTATACTTGTAGCTTTCACAGGTTGGAACTCTTTCAAATAAAAACAATACCTTTAATTCTTGATTTGGGTCCTAAAACCTAAAAATTATGCCTGACTTATTATCTGGCACTTGTTAGGAATTTGAAGTGCCGGTGAATGACAGTTAGATTAAATTGTGAATTTAGACAATTATAAGCAAAAACAGGAGGCAGGAAGGATGTCTGGGAGAATTTCATTGTCTCTCTTCTGCTTGTTTTGTAAATCAGGAAATTAAGAACAGTATGGTTTTAGGATAAAACATCCAGACATGAAAATAAAAGTTGCTAAAATGTGTCTGACATCAGATAAAGAAAGGTTGCATCTCTTTCTGTCATATTTTCTTGATTCATAAACTGTTTATAGTTATTATTTTTGATCCTTTGCTACTTATTTTTTTCAGGTTTTTTATAATCACACCATTTCTCCTTTCCTTTATTCCCCTCCAAACCTTCCTTTCTACCCCTCCTTTTCCGCTTTCAAATTCATGTCCATTTTCATTCATTGTTGTGTATATGCATATATATTTCTAAACATAATCTGCTCAGTCTGTATGATGTTACTCATATGGAAGCATTTTCAGGGTTAGCCATTTGGTGTTGGAGAACCAGTTGGTACGCTCTTCCCTGGAGAAAACTAATTCCTCCATTCTCAGCATTCCCCAGCCGCATGCACTTCTCTGTGTAGGGTTGAGGCCTCATGGACTTTCCCTTGTCTGCTTTGGTGTGTCTATTATTGTTGTCCTTGTCAGCTCATGTTTTGATCATCATGTTGATGACACTTCATGAGCATAGCTTCTGACATTCCGAGGAGATGCAGTCTCCTAACAAACTCCCTGATCTTCTGACTCTAACCATCTTTCTACCTACCTGCCTCTTTCTTTATCTTTGGGTAGGAGACGTGTTTTGTGGGTGTGTCATTTGGGGACTGGGGTCCACAACTCTGCATTTTGATGGGTTGTGTTTTCTGTAATGGCCTCTATCTGTTGCAGAGGGGAGCTTGCTTGAGGTGAGGACTACGCTTCTCTGTGAGCACAAAGACAAGTGTGTAAGCTGTAGTTAGGGATTCTGATGGTTAGTGAAGTGGTAGCTGCAGGCTCTCTCCCAGACCCCTGGCTTCACTAGCCCTGACTAGCTCACTGTATCTCCTTTCAGTACCAGACGCTGTTTCCCTCTTGTTCCCTGGGTCTTAGGTCCAGTTAGAGAGCTTTTGGTCACCATCAAGTGGTGTGTGCCACTACAGCACCGTTAGGGTTTTCATGACATGCTGGTCACGGTGGTAAGGCTGTTGGTTGCTACCCTCATTTGGAAGTTTGCATGTTTGCGTGGTACCTTCAGGCTCCATGAAAACTAGTACTCAGGGAAGAGGCATTTAATGCCTTCTTTTGAGACAGGGTCTTAATATGCAGCCTTGGTTGTCCTGGAACTCACTATGTGAACCAGAATGGCCTAAAACTCATAGGCACCCACCAGATTCTGTCTCCTGAGTGCTGAGACTAAAGGTGTATACCACCATGCCCAGCTCTTCTAATGATCTTTAAATCTAAGATTAAGGAAGGAAAACACTTCATCTATCTTCTTATAAAGGGTTACTCTAGGGAAGAATTCAGTAATGGCTCAATCGTGTATTCTGTTTGAGGCAGTCTAATGAAGCAGAATCTTTTCACTTGCTTTGTTACTTGACCACATAAATACACCTGATTAGATCTGAAGACCCACAATCCCTGCTTTATTCAAGGTCCATGAACACTTATTTATTTACTTTGGAACTTAATCAACATTAAAGATTTAAATGATCTCTACTAAATTGGACTCCATTTATTTAAGATTACAGCCTATGTAGGTCTTTTAGATTTAAATACTCCTGTGTATGTCATAGGGTCTTTGTACCACCTACATAGTTCATTTCAAATATCTTCAGTCTGTATCTTCTAGACTTATTTGAAAACTGAGTGTCACAGACCAAAGAACAAAGTTTTGTGGAACATATTTATTTAAGCATGCCTTCTCAATTAATAATAATCTCGCTTTCGCCTAGTCTGCCTACATAACCAATAGTCACTGAAAAATAAAGACATGGTCATAGTCCAGATCTTTACTGTGAATACATGTATGGCCCTCAGTAAGAAGACAGGGCAAGAAAGAGTCTCAAAAACCTCAGAATAATTGCAATATTTAATTTCTAACGTGTAGTCATCACCTACAAAGTCTGTAGGGCCATCCAGTTCATATAGTTGTTCAGGAAAGAGTAAACCTTTAATTATTTATACTATGTAAATACACAAATTTACTGGTTAGAATTCACTCATACAACTTTAGGATCACAAATACAGCCGAAAATGTTTTGTTCCTGTGAACATACTGTTATGGCTGTGCCATAAGTCCCTCCGAGACCACCAGGAGTCTAAGTTTGTATGCAAAAGATAAAAGCCTTTATTGCAAACTCGAGCTTGAATCCCCCATCTGTTCTGACTCAGTGGTTGCGTCAGAGAGCCCTGCGCTCAGTTATGGAAGGGGTTTTTAAGGAATAAAGGATGGGGTAGGGGAATTCCAGATTTAGAAGGGGGTTGAACTCAGATGGGGGTTGCAGGAATGGGGCAACAGAAGTCTTGTCAGACAGGGATTGGTACTGGCGCTGCTGCAAGGAAATTGGCAACCTATATACAAATTATGTAAGCTATTCTCAATGTTCTGGAGCATGCAGTACTTGCTTGTCTCAATTCTGATTGGTGGTCCCCCACAGGGTGCAGTTTGTTTTTTTCCTGGTTGTTGTAAGAATGAGGTCTAGTCTTCTGTATTGGTAGCCTGCAAATTTATCATGGCTGCACTGATGTTAAGTTGGGTCTCCTTAAGTATTTGCACAAATGTTAACTAGCTTTTATATTTTTTTAACAATGCTATATTCAAAAACACAGTAAAGTGCTGCTCAAGGTGTTCCAGGTACTTATAGCCCATTTAATGTTCTATTACTTAAAAAAAAAATCATCAACATCATTGGCTTTTGCTATCTCTTACATTATCGTTTGCTTAATATTTTAAAATTTATGCATGTAATCTTGTCTCCAGGCAAAACTGAATTGCAAAATCTGAATTGGTAATTATATAGTATATTTACTTTATAGCAGCCGCAATAACTAAAACGGCACTGTCAAAACAACAAAATATGTAGTTCCTTCATTGCTGCTTTTAAAATCGGCCCCGGCCTAGTGGTTTTATATAGCCATTGATTTCATATCTTTCAAGATATATACATTCAGTCTGTGCATGAGTTGGATAAATGTCAGGATAAAGAGACGACATCTGCTGAAGTTTATGAGTCTTAAAATTTTGACTAGAAAAAATAATGTTCTCTTCTTTTTTTTTATTCCTGTTTCCTCCACATACACCATACATAGACTAAATAGAATGGAAAGTTTCATGAAAAACAATATAAATTGACTCCTTGACCAGAGAGAAAGAACAACCCCACACTTTAAAACAGCCATCAATGTAACATGATAAGACACCTTTCCTTGAGGGACATTAATTATCACGATTATTGCTTTTAAATTAAATTAGGCTGTATGGAAGAAAAATGTTTTTGAATCATAATATCTAGAATGATTAGAGTTCTGTCAAATAGCACATTAGATACACATGTTTGTGATATTTAGTTATTTATGAATAAAAAAACCAAGGGTATATCTGCAAAAGATCAAGTTAGTCACCATTTGAGCATGGAAGATGGAGTGGCTCATGAGCCCCCATACCTTGCTGAGGAGCTATGGACAGTGATGGTTTCTTGAGTAGGGAGAGCCAGTTTCCTTTAAGGCTGTGTAAGCTAGGTTAGTTGACTATATCCTAGTGGATGGTTCCACACTCGTAAGTGTTATGAGCAGCACAGTTTGAACTTCATAGGTTATTAATTAAAAAAAAGAGGCAGGGGCTAGATCTGGGAAGAGTCAGAGTAAATATTATCATTACACATTGTGTGAAATTCTCGAAGAATTAATAAAAAGATACAAATTTTAAAAACTGAAGAGTATTAACAGATGGACTATAGACATCAGGAAGTTCTTGTGCTTCCACTAACCCAGCAGTATGTGGTGTACAATGTGGACAGCTGGCCTCTTGCTCCTGCCGCCGAGCCTTGCCTGCCATGCTGGACTGTGTGCCTTGTATTGTGAACCAAAGTAATTGTTTTGTGTTTGGTATTTGATCACAGTAATGAGAAAAGGAACTAATACATCATCACATCATGATTTTCCAAAGAGAGAATATTTTATCACAAAAAGGGCATATTCTCCAAAATGGAGATATCTTTGTGTGCTGATTGGTGTTTATTGTGAACTTGATAGGATCTGGAATCCCCTGGGAGATAAATCTCCAGGCACACAGTGAAGGATGATTTGGATTAGGTTGGTGCCCACCTGGGAGTACTGGTTTACCCTGATCTTTGGGGAGGGAAGAAGGGAAGGAAAACAGAAGCACCTTCTCTCCCCGCCTCTTGCCCCCAGGTACCATGGTGCCACAGCATGAGAAGGCAGAGACTACCCAGGCAGACCTGTGGTGGTCTCCTCTTCCATCCCATCCCGGCGCTTGTGGGAGATTACCTAATTAAGGTTAGCCTCAGAGCCTGTCTGTGAGGGATTACGTTAGGTTAATGGAGCTGAAAAGACCTAACCTAGCAGTAGTTAGCACCATTCAGGCTTGGGTCCTGGACTGCAAGAAAGGAAAAAGCTAGCTGAGCACTGGCATTCACCACCCAGGTCTTGCTAGCTGTGGACACAGTGTGGCCAGCTACTTCAAGCTTCTGATGCCTTGAATTTCCCCCCATAATATACTTTAAGTTGTGAACTAAAACAAACTCTTTCACCATTCAGTTGCTTTTGTCAAGTTATTTTATCACAACAATGGGATAAAAATTAAGGCAGAAATTGGCTCCAAGGAATTGGAACAATTGCTGTATTAACCTGACTCTGTGGTCCTTGGGCTAATTTGATTCTTGGATGTCTAATATTCTTGGAACTACTTGTGGCTGGAATGTGGAAGAGTTAGGCACTTTGAGCTAGAAAAGTGCGGGCACGCAGAACTCCTAAGTTCATTTACCTTTCTGGTGGGAACCTGGGAGACAAGAGTTCTGAGGGGCATGTAGACAGCAGAGACCGAGCTCATAAGGGTTCAGAGCCGTAAGAGGACTGTATTAGGAAGTGATAGAAGAGTCGTTTGTGTGATAATCTTGGCCAAAAATCTAGTTTCATTTTACCTGTATCTGGAGAACTTGAATGAGGTTGAATTTAAAAATATGAACTCATTGTTTGGCAGAGAAAGTTTCAAGGCAGGAGAGCATAGGCTGGTGTGGAAAAGATGGCTGTAACTGTTAGAGAGATCCATATCACTGAAGAGAAATCTTATGTGGTGCACTTGCACAGGAGGAAAGGTGTCCTAAAGGCAAAACCTAGCCTTAGACCCTAAGTTAACCTGGAAGTTTTATCTGCCCAAGGACCAGGTAACGTCCTAGGATTGTGTGAGTTGTAGTTCTTGAGAAACAGACAAACAAACAACAACAAAACCAAAGCCTCATGGGAAAGTACAGTGGCCAATGAGTTTTGTCTTTGTAAACCCTAACAACACATGTCTTGCGGGGTGGAACTTAATAAAAGCTTGTTTTAAATGTGAATTGTTTTAAAATGGTGGAATTGGTTTTCCCAGGCAAATTTCAAGATTAACATTAGCCCCTCATAGGGTCTGCCTTACAGAAATGCAAATAGGATTCCAGTAGCCCAGGGAATGACCTCTCACATTGACATATTGGGTTAGATGAAATTTTAAAGATTCAGTGAAGCTGCCAGCAAAGTGAAGAGAAAGTCACTGTCCTTCATTACGTCATACTTACAGAAGGTGTTCACATGCTGGCTAAACCCAAACCGTAACCATTAATTAGTTTTTAAAAAAAAAACCTTTAAAGTTTTTTTTTGTTGTTGTTGCTTGCTTTCAAAGAATTTCTTTCTATATTCCTGAGTTAATTTTTTCTATTTTCTTAAGTCATAAATTTTATTTTAATTTTAGTGAAGTTACAAAAGTGTATGTTTCTACTTTCTGTTCTTCCTGATTTTCCTTGAGTCTTTTGGTAATTTTTTCATGTTACAGATTTGAATGTTCTAAGTCTAATTTCACCAAAATTCATGATACACAGTGACAGCATCATTTAACAAATCACCTCCTCTATATTCATGACTTCTATAACCCCTATGTCTTATGAACAGGAGGAGTGTGCCGAAAAGTTGACTTAGCCCTAAGCAATTGTAGCTTTGTAGCCTTAATGTTTAATGAGAAGAACGAGCCTGCTGAGCTAGTCCTCAGTGCACATCAGTGTCAGCCCCAGGAGTTAGATCCTAGGTTGGGGCTGGTAGAACTAGATTTCCTGTCTCATAGACTGGAGTCTTGAGGGAGACAAGACACGTCAGAGAGTGGCTCTAAGACATGCAGAAACGCTGCAGAGAAGTCATCAGGCTTTGATGAGGTGCAGGGTAAGGAAGCCATTTGGCTCAAACACCCGTAATCACAGAATAGAGAGGCCATGGCCATGAGCACTCCAGAGCTGGCCCTCCTTCGTGTCCTCCAAGGACAACCCGTGACTCAGCATTCTTAGAAACAGCGTCCTTTAGACAGTAATGGAGATGTGGACATGCTGTGTCAGTATGGAGCAATGAGCAACAGGAACTTGCTTTCACTCTGCTTATCATTCCCTTCCCTGGACAGAAGCTTTTCGATTTGCGCAATCCTATGTGTCAGTTGTTAAGGCTTTTCTCTTCTACTTGTGGAGTCTAATTCAGAAAGTTCTTCCCAATATTTGTGTTTTGACCTTTCCTTGTCAGGCGTAGAGAGCATAACAGGATCTGTTGAGAACACTGTGTGACTAAGACCTTGGTAGACACGTGATTCTGTTTATAGAGGAAAGCTCTCTCCAGTCCAGAGAGAAGAACCCAAGATTTCAACCACCAAGACCTTTGCAAGAAAGAGCTTTGCTGCCTAAAAGAGATTTGCTGTCTGAAAAGCTACAACTTTACAGAAGCAAAAAGAAGCAGGCCCAATCTGAATTCCAAACAGACAGCTGTAAATGGTAGCTGGTTTCTGTGTCTACCCTGCTGCCTTCCTGTTTGTCATCACCACCCACTCCCGGCTAGGAGTCAACCACATTCTCAGGTTTCCAATAGTTAATAGTCACCTACTACTTCCTTCCTTCTCTCAGCCTATCTCCCTGGGGTTTCCCAAGGGCTCCCTTTCATTTGTCATGTTAAAAACGGTTAACATAAACATTACGTGGTGAGAACATTTCAACCCCAGCTTCACGTTGACACCCCAACAGCCGTGAAACCACAAGGAATGTCCCCATGTAATAAATACAAACTAGCACTTCTCTGTGACCTATGTGACACACGAGCAGAGTAAATAACAAATATTATAGGAAAGGTCAGTTTGCTGCCATGACTGGACAGTCTGGGTTTCATAATCTTTTTACATGTGTGGTGAGTTCCTTAGAGCTCCAGGTTTTTCACTGGATTAACCCCCTTGCTGTTCAAAGGAGCCATGAGAGCCCCTTTGTTTACTGCTTTTGGTCATCTGTTTTGCCTCCCACCCTTCCTCTGAATGTCCATCACTGATTAATCCCCATCAGCAACTTGGGACCATGCTTCTTCTCAGTTTCTGGGTAGTTGATGTGATAGTCAGAGAAGTGCAAAGAATAATTGGCCTAGAGGTAAAAAAAAAAAAAAAAACAAAAAAAAAACAGGAAGGGCAGGAAAGATGTCTCAGTAGTTTAAGAGCACTGGCTGCTCTTCCAGAGGACCCCAGTGCAATTCCCAGCACCCACATGGCGACTCACAACTGTCTGTAGCTCCAGTTCCAGGGGATCCATCACTTTCACACAGACACAGTCAGGCCAAACACCAGTATACACAAAATAAAAATAAATCACTAAAATAGTAATAATAATAAAAGAACAGGAAGGGTTGCAGCATGCTGCATTATTCTGTTTTTCTAAGGGACTAGGGAGAACCTTAATTGAGAAGTTAGGTGCCCTCTAGGTAAAGATGAAATACTTTGACTTCAGAGAATTACAATTGAGCTACAATAACTATGAATCTCTCATTTGTTAATTGACACTCCCCAGACTAAAATGATTTTCTTGAATATCAGTCACTGCATCAAGAAAAACATGATGTTTTCAATACTTAAAGAGTTGGAGATGAGATATGGTATGAATTATTTCAAAAAGAATTGCATGGTCCCTGTGGAAACAAACAGCCAAAAGACTGGCATTAGACGAGAGTGAGGTCAACTTCCCCAGGTGTCTCACTGGTAGGAATGAGTTACTACATGCTGTAACAGACACGGGGAACCTAATTCTCTGGTGTGCTTGAACTTAATTAGATTAACATTCAAGTAGGATTTCCTAAAAGCCAAGAGAAAATTCTAAGTGCCCACTGGAAAATTGAACTACCAGTGCCGAAACCATTAATAGTCATAGTATAGGTGGGCAGATGAATCATCACATGTAAGACGGAGAAAGCAGGGCATAAGGGGACACTGATCTTTCATAGGCAGAGGAAAGACTGGGCAAAAACACATCATAGTGGCCACAGAACTAAGAGAAGAAACAGTGGAAGCCCAGAAAAGCAAGGAGAAAGACAGAATCTCGATCAATTCAGCATTTAACACATGCTGGTTCTTGTGGTCTTTACTTCATGACAGTTTCCACAGAATATTCAAAAAACCCAGGGGAATGTCCCATGAACTACTCTAACTAAAGGAGAAAGGCATAGTTCAGAGGAGTAGAAGTCAAGTTTAATACATAGAAGGGCACCACTCTGTCTGATTCAAAAGCCTGTGGCTCTGCCGTGATAGGTTCTCTTCCACAGCCCTGTATTGGCAGCAAGACTAGGCGGGATGGTTAGAAAACAAGAAAATCCTGTTTTCTTTAATTTGACAGCTTCTTTGATTTATTGTTGATATCCAAAGGGAAGCAATCCTGTGAGAGTCCCATCTCAATGCCACTAATAATTCTTTTCACTAATAATTCTTGCCTCTTTCCTGGAAGACTCATAACTGTTAGCTCAAAAGATCTCCTATCTTTAAAACAAACCTTTTTGACCTTTGAACTTTATTTGGTCTTTCACCTGATAGTCCATCCCTCTTAAGGAAGCCAAGGCGGGAACTCGAGGCAGAAACCTGGAGGACAGAAACTGAAACAGAAACCACAGAGGAGTGCCACTTACAAGCTTGCTCTGGCTTGCTCAATGACCTTCTTTCTATAGCCCAAGTACAGGGTTCATTGCTCACTTTTATACTCATCATTATAATTTGTTCTTGCTTGATTTCTCAATGGTCTTCCTAAAAATAGCACTACTTTCTTCTTTCATACCACATACATTCCTTCACGCCCTCACCTCTTCATCCATGTTAGACCTTATCATAGTTAACGTCAATTGTTAACTTTACACATCTGGGCAGAGGGACCCCCAGTTGTGGAATTACTTCCATTAGACTGGTCTGTTGACATGTCTGTGGGGAAACTGTCCTCTTCAAAACATGATGATGGTGATGACGATGCATGTGGGTGTTTTGCCTTCATGTATGCCTGCACCCCACTACATAGTGCCTGCAGAGGCCAGGAGGGAGTGTGGGATCTCCGATACTGCAGTTACATGTGTTTGTGAGCCACAATGTGAGCTCACAAGGAAAGCTGAACCCGGAGTGTCTGGAAGAGCCACGAGGGTTCTCAACCAATGAAACTCCTCTCCAGCATCTTGTGGAGAATTTTCTTAATTGCTAATTTATGTAGACTAGTTCAGCCCACTATAAGCAGTGCTATCCTTGGGCAGGTGGTCTCAGGTTGTATAAGAAAGTGAGCTGAGCAAGCAAGAGAGAGTAAGCCAGTAAGCAGCATTCCTTGTGGTGTCTGCTTCAGGTTTTACCTCCACGTTTCTGCCTTGAGTTCCTGCCTTGCCTTCCCTCAGTGATAAACTATAAAGTATAAGATCAAATAAAGCCTTTTCATCCCCAAACTACTTTTGGTGTACTATGATAGCTTTTATCATAGCAAAAGGCAAATTCTTCCCTATCCATAGCCCACCTTCTGCTTCATGTCCTATTTAAATACAGACAGGAGGGACAATGAACTATTTATCTTACTGGGTTTGACTTATTTCATTAAACATAGTGATCTCTAGTTCCATCTGATTTTATTCTTCTTTAAGGCTGAATCAAAACATACTGTGCTGTGTTTAAGCGTTTCGCTAACATTCATTGCAGGTGACACCCTTGTTTCCCCCCTCTTGGCTTCTGCGATGACGCAATCTCCTGTTTCCTTCTGTCATCATTTTTACTCTCACATTTATCTCTCCTCAATTCTAATTATTAAAAAACCTTCTAGAACTTTCTTTTAGCATGAAATCTCCCCTTGACTCATCACATCTAGTCTTATGGGATTTGTTTTGTTTTAGTTTTAGTTTGTTATGTATTTTATGCATGAGTGTTCTGTCTGCATGTATGCCCTAATGTCAGAAGAAGGCATTAGATCTCATTATAGATGGTTGTGAACCACACGTGGTAATCAAACTCAGGACCTCTGGAGGAGCCACCAGTGCTCTTAGTCACTGAGCCATCTCTCCAGGTCCATCTTGTCTTGTGAGTTTTAAATACTTTATATACAATGAAAGCTCGATGATCACATCCCCTGACATTTCCCTCTGTATATTCAAAAAGAATCTCAATCTTAAAACCGATAAGTCAGAACTCCCGGTTTCTCTCTTGCTTAATAAACAAATGGTTGACTCAGCAGATCTGAGCAGCAGCCCCAGGAATTCCAAAGATCTTCAGGACTGTGCCTTTGCTTAATCTGAGGGCCTGAGATCTGAGCTGTGTCTTAGTAAAACCCAGAGGTGAGTGTCAGGTTGAATGCTGAAGATTGCACAGAACAGGCTAGGCACGACACATCCACGGTCAGCCATCTGGATACCCTTGCTTATGTAACTGACTACAAAGCATAGGATGAGCTTCCTTGTAATGAATATACATATGATCACACAAGGTGGCTGAGAGAGATAAACACTGACCATGTGAACCCACTGGAAGAGAACAAAAGGAAGCGTGTATTTACTTCTTTTTAGACATAACCTTCTTTATCTTTTACTGTCCATAGATCTCTAGCCTTTTATACCAATAAGAAGTAATCATTGGTACAATGGAATTCATGATTTTTCTAAATAAAAACAAACCCAACCTAATAACTTTCTTAGGGCCCTACCTTCATCTGTAAAATTTAGTTTTCTCCTATTTTTCTTAGACCAGTAACTGCAAACACATTTACACACTGATTAAAGCCAAAACTTATTAATATACTTTGGGTCATCCTTTTCCTTATTTCAGTCTCTTGGTTATTCACCAAACCCTCAATGTCCCAACTGTAAACTACATCTTCTCTTTATGCTTCTCTTCATCTCAGGTAATACCATCTCAATACAAATAACACTTCTGTAGCGACCTCCTAACGAGTATTCCCTGTATATCACGTAGAACAAACACTTGAAACCTGCAGTGATTTCTTCCTTATCCTAAAGACTGAAATCCCTTTATTTACTAGGTCAGTAAGTACTGTATGATCTTCTAAATAATCTACTGTTGTTTACATTCAGAATGATTAGATTTTTGGCTTAAAAAATATATCCAACTACCCTCTTCCATACTCCCCAAAACTGTTATATCCTTTCTGAATTTTTCTACTTCTCTTGAGGGTGACATTAATATTCTCCAGTTCTATCATCTAGATGTTTATAATATCAACATGTCTTCATTAGTCACATCCCTGGGAGGAACTAGTTTGTCCTTCCGTGATTCAGATGACTGGTTTTTGTTTGTTTTTAATGAAGGGACTAGGGCTAGAGGTGTAGAGAGACCAAAGGAACAAACGATAGCCATAAATCCCGAGACAAACAACAACAGTAAGCTGTTGATAACTCTAAGGACGAAGAATGAGAGAACAGAATCTAGATTAGAGGCTGAACTGTCCCAGGGCCCTTGCCACAGCCACCCTGGTTGTATGGAAATGTAGTCATCACCAAAACACACACCCAGGTTAAAAGGTAAAGAACCCTCATCTTCCTCAGCTGTCACCATCCAGTCTATTGTTCCTCCCACAGAAGGGATGACGAGAGACGTCAAGGGAGCTACCACGGGACATCTTGCACAGGTAGCCTCCCATGACACAGGGCAGTGTAGACAGAGGAGGGTAATGGGGAAAAGAACAGGCAGAAGCTCCTGTGCCTCTGTCCTTCTTCCACATACAACCATTCATAAAATATGATTAAAAGTTTAAATATTCTCTTTAAGAATATATCAATTCTCCGCTTTGCATTTAGATGTCAAATTGCTTCACTTTAAGTCGCTGATGTAATTTCTTACACGGAAGAGCCTGAGTACACGTCACTCGCACATTAATGTCCTTCATTACTTGTCCCTTCAGTACCTTCATGCTTGTCCCTCTGTGTCTCACCATTTTGTTTTTCTCTACACGGTCTTACTAAAATCTCACCTCAGTGTGATTTTCTATCTTAAACCCTACTAATAACCCACTTGAACATAAGTACATCTGATTAATAATCTCTATATCCCAGACACTGTTTTAAGAATTAGGAATTCAAGAAGCAAGTGGATCTCTGTAAGTTTGAGGCCAGCCTAGTCTACAAAACGAGATCCAGAACAGCCTCTGTTTTATAGAAAAACCCTGTACTGAAAAACAAAGAAGAAGAAGAAGAAGAGGAGGAGGAGGAGGAGGATAATGATAATAATAATAATAATAATAATAATTCAGGAATAAACAAAATAAGTCAAGTAGGAGAGTGCATTAGAAGGTGGTAAATGCTATACAAGAATGGGGTGTGCCAAGGAAGTCTGTAATTGTGAAAGTGATCAGAGCAGGCCTTATTAAGGCAGAGATAACATCAGAAGAAAGACTTCAAAGGCATAATCATGTGACACAAAACATCTGTAATAGACAGAGCAGTACCAGCAATACCAGGACTCCGAGACCAGCAAATGTCTGGCTGGTTTGAGAACTAGCAAGGAATGACGAGTGTGTGACCGAGATGGAACCTGAGAAAGGTGATGTAGGCCACATCTTAGAGCACCACGGGCCCTCGTCTAACTCTACTGGCTACAACCGAAGCTTCCCACACGTCTATAGGTGTTCCTGTCTCACGGCTTTCTTTCTATTTCTCCCTTTCCTGAAAAGACTTTCCTCTTGGGGTCACTTTGTAAAAAGCCACCAAATACCATATTGTGTCCTTCCTAGCATCCTCTGTAACTCCTCAAGTCGGCAGTGATTTTTCACTGTTTAATTACACATGTATGTTGACACAAATGATATCTATCATAAAATCCTTGTGTCTTCTCTTTTTGAAATAATATTCTATATTCAATGTGAGGGTAGTGATTATGTTTAATAATAGTGAGTATGGCTGCACTTAAAAGCATTATTTGGGGAGACGGGGAGACAGTTTCTTGGTAGATCATTTACTGGTCAAGAGTGAGGCCCTATGTTCCACTCCCAGGACCCATGAAAAAAAGTAAAACGATGAGTGTGGTGGAGTGTACCTGTAACCTCAGCACTGGGGAGACAGACGCAGGTGGATCCCAGGGGCTCATGGGACACCAGTCTAACCCACGCAGGTAGCATTGAGAACCCCTGCGTCTGTAGGCCAGATTGGCAGTGCCTGAGGATGACACCTCCAGGCGCATGCACACTCACATGGGCACACAGACACACACATGCACACACACGCACAAGAGTTTGCACTGATAAAGAATCTTAATCTTGAAATATTAGCTATTAAGCTACCTGCAGTGCTAGTGTGATGTGAAAGTATTCACAGGATACTAGTGGGTGGGCAAAGGTTCTTTGCATTTTCTAGGCAGCTTACACTCAGCATTTGTTACTCAGCTGCTATAATTAGCCATTGCCACCAATGCGGTATCTAACACAGAAGTGATAAGAACAATTATTTTCTCATCACTCCAATTCCCGTCTAGATAGGAGCGACGATGTGACCAATCGATGGTGATCTGCTCCTTGCTTGTATGAAGTATCTGAACCACTCAAGTCCCTTTCAGTCACGTGCTGTCTCAGAAAGTATCTCATACTCTTAATTTGCTCTTTTCACAAATTTGGTTCCACAAATTTGTCTCATTTTTTTTCAACTATACAGAAATCGTAGAGCACATTTGGATTTTTTTTTTTTAAATTTCTACACACCTCTGCCAGCACTTTAAACTGCAAGTATTGCCAGCGGATATGCTAGGAAGGGCAGTCTTCTTTGTCTAGCCTCTGTCTGCTAGTTTTCCGCTGTGGAAGGGTCATGCCAGGAACGCTGAACAAATATAATTTAGGTACTTGACTATAGTCAACTCCTGTTGCTTGGCTGTAGCCAGCTCCTGTTGCTTGAGCCAGAGCGAGGGCTTTGTCATGGAGATTCTTGCAAGAACTGGCAGGTCTCAGGCTCTACCTAAAGGGACGCTTGGTCCTGCCTTAAGCAAACTGGTAAAAGTGAGAACAGTCATGAATTTTTTTTTATCTTCATCTTCAATCTTTTGGAAGGCGAGGGCAAGAAAAGAGCCAAGATATTTAGCAAGCCACAAAACACGGAATATGCTTAAAGGAAAATTTTCCTCCTCTCAGACCATTGCTATGACCTCACATTTAAAAATCACATCCTACGAGAGGACGGCTCCCATCTGTAGTTCCCGTTCTTGGGAGGCAGAGGCAAGAGGATTGCTCTGAGTTTCAGGCATTCAAAGCTAGCTGAAGTTACACCATCAGACGCTGTCTCAGAAAACCAGGAATGGGCGGCTCATAACCGAGGAATCTTGAAACTGAGAGCAGTGGCAATCTTTAAAAATATCCATCAATAAGGAAGAGTCAGAACTAGACGGCACTGCCCACAAGTGCCCCTCCCGTGCCTGTCAGCGTCACTTCAATGACAAGGAAAAGGATGAAGCAACGGTGCTAAAAGATGATCGAAACCTGATGGCTCATGGTGTTACCTGAAGCCACAGAGGCCTGCAGTTTACATAGTAGTATTCGGATTGCTCTACTTTCCGTGAGTGTAGCTTACTGAACATTAACTCTGGTGCACATTTATGAACTGTTATTAAGAATGACAGGACATCAGTTATGCTGAGATACTGTGTGAACTGTTAGCAAGTTCAGCTTCTTTTTAGTTTTGGTTTGTTCACGTGTGCTTTGCTTTGAGGTTCAAACTGACCTGTAAGGTTGTCCTTCATGAGTATAAAATTTAACCATGAAAGGAACTTCCTATGAGAAGTAACTTTCTCTTCAGATAAATTGGATTTTGCT
>NC_022020.1:21311322-21315507 GCF_000317375.1 Microtus ochrogaster
CTAAGGTCTGATCTACATTGTTCTGCAAATTTTCTCTGTTGGCCTCCCTTTCTTGATCGTTCTTCAAGTACCTCTCAAGACAAAACACTTGACGGAGATTTCGAAGACTAGTGAGCAGGGCTGTGTCAAGCATTCCCAAATGAGAATGTCGCTCATCTTGTTTTAGAATGGGATTCCACTCCCCTTGTACTGATGAATCAAACAACTGTACTAGCTAAGCTAAGTCCATCAAAGTCTTCTAGGAATGGGAATGTGAAAGACGGAGCAACAGGGCAAAATAAACCCCCCCTGGTTTCCTTGCATTAGAAACATCAATTTGAGCATTTTTCCACATTTAAACATACTTTTAAAAGAATTAAGAAAGTAGGAAAGAGACACGAATATAGTCATGGTGGTAGCATGATGATAAGTAAAGAGAAGAGGGCAGGAACAGAGTTTCACATCACCCACATCTCCCCTCCCCCATTCAGGTCAGTACAGTACCAGCTACCGTGTTCATACACAAGGAAAAGGAATGTAATCTTGCCTCACAACCCTGGGCCTGATACTGCAAAGGTAATCACTGGGTATATTCCATTGGCCCTGAATCCTTACATTGCACCAATGGACTGTGATCTCAGACCTGTCCTGGCTCCAACAAAATGAAGTCAACCTGTCGACATCACTACAGCCTTGGGCTGTATTAAACCTTCAACAACCACACCCCAAGACTATGCTAACATCAGCAATCCCAAGATTCTGTCTCAGTACTTTACCAACTACAAGAAACCGAGACTTAAGACAACTCTGCTACCACAGTGGCCATCACAGTCTAGGTACAAAGAAATATCAGATAATTTACCTTGACTGTCTGGATAGGCTTATTCTTGAAAAGCTCTCCCACATAAGCCAGTCTATAAGGGAACAGGTAGCTTGCAAACCGATAATGATAGGAAATTTCAGTAACATAATAAGAAAGAATTAGATTAACTATAATTCCAGCCAACTAGACCTGACAGATGTTCACAGAACATCCCATCTCGCCACTCAAAATATACATTCTTCTCGAATACACTTTGAACATTCTCTAGGAAAGGTCACATCAGGTCTCAGAACAAGTTTTAACAAATATGGCAAGATTGAACTCATATCAGTTATATTTTCTAACCAAAATCATATAAGATTAGAAGTGGGACGATGAAGAAAGTAAAAGAAAAATTTTTGATTTCTTGAGACAAACAAAAAATGGAATCATGATATGTCAAAAATGTTTGGAATTCAGCAAAAGAAATTCTAATAGTCAAGTTTATGGAAATAAATGCCTACATTAAAAAGTAAACATCAAATATTACTACATTACAGTTCAAGGTATTAGAGCAAGAATAAAGTAAGTCCAAAGTTGAGAGAAAGAAGGAAATAAAGATCGAAAGAGCAGAATAAATAAAGTGGAACAAAGAAATGATAAATTGATGCATTAAAAAGATAAAATCAATAAACCCTTAGCAGGGAAAAAAGAAAACTCAGACAAAAATTCTTTAACATATAAAACTTACTGAAGTTAAATTATGACAAGATGAAAAATCTGAACAGAATAATGAATTGGGCAATGAGTCAGTAGCTGAGGGTCTTCTGTTGAAACAAAACAAAATGAAACAACCCAGGAATCTGGTTATTTCATTCCCAACTTCTACCAAACCAAACCAAAAGCCAAACCAAACCAAACCAAACCAAAATCAGATACAGCAATTCTTATGAAATGTCTAAGAAAATTCTAAAGAATGACGTACTTCAAAATCATTCATGATGCAAACATTAGCCTGACACCAAAACTAGATAAGGTAATGATGGGGAAGCAGTGAGAGACAAAGAGAGAACAGGAGGGAGGGAGGGAGGGAGAGAGAGAGAGAGAGAGAGAGAGAGAGAGAGAGAGAGAGAGAGAGAGAGAGAAAATGAGAATGAAAACAAGCCAGTATCTCTGAACATAGATAGTTCTGAAAGAATACAAAATTCAACCCAACATTAGTCCCACAAGATGACTCAGCAGGTAAAGGTGTTTGCCACCAAGCCTGCTGACACACAGAATCCACATGGTGAAGGAGAGAGCCAGTTCTCCCAAGTTGTCCAATGACCTTCATATTTATGCCATAGTAGAAGATTTATCACCCCTCCCTCCCTGTCACACACACACACACACACCAAATACATAAATGTAAGAAAATTCAACCGCACTGGAAAAGTATTATTCACCACAGACCACAGAGACCACACAAGAGATGTATCATCCCAGAGTTACAAGTGGGATCCATCCACACAAATCAATAGGCATGATCAGCACATCAGCAGAAGAGAAGAACCACACCGGCAGTTCAAAAGGTGCAGAAAAAAGTATCTGGTAAAACTTAGCATCCCTTCATGATAAAATCTCTCAGTGAGTTGGGTGTAGAGAGAAAGGTGACATACTCGAAGATGGAGTTACACTCTGCGAGGAAACAGAAACCATTTCCTGAGAAAGACAAGAGGCTTCACTCTTGCCAATTCTATTAAAGTCCTTAAAGTCCTAGGCTGAGCAGTTAGGCGAGAAAGAAGACCTTCAGATTTCACAATGAGTTCAATGGTCTCTGTCCGTAAGCATGATCTTACATAGAAAGCTCCACCAATTCCTTTGGGAGGGGAACCTGATAGAGATAATTCCAGAAAGTTATAGAACACAAAATCAATATGAAAAAATAAGTAGCATGTTTATACACTGAGATACAAAAAAAAACTAAATTAAAAAATCCCATTTACAGTTGCAATAAAAATAATCACATATTTGGGAATCTAATTGTCAAGGAGGTTAAAGATCTCTATACTATAAACACTGGTGAAAGAAATTGAAAAAGACACAGAATAGTAGAAAAAAATTTCATCTTATTCTAGACATAAAGCACAATTTTCTCAGTTCTGGACAGGATATCACATAAGATGACATCACAATGGTGGGGACACTTATGAAGAAAGAGGCCTTATTGAAAGCAGAAAAACCAAGCAGACAAACTTATTCTTATACAGGTAGCCCTAAAGCAACTCAGGATCCCAAGAAGTGTTGATCAGTGGTGCCCACGGCGACCTAAGGACATCCCTCTGGGTCCTAACTGCTCAGTTCCATTGCTTTCGGAATTTCTGCTTTGAGTACCAACCTACCAACACAGGAACCCAAAAGGGTCGAGTGCAAACCTCTGCCAACCAGAGCAGGAGTCCAAACAACACAATGTCGAGTGCAAACCTCTGCCAACCAGAGCAGGAGTCCAAACAACACAGTGTCGAGTGCAAACCTCTGCCAACCAGAGCAGGAGTCCAAACAACACAGTGTTGCCACAAAGGCTGACATATCTCCCAACAGGTTATAACACATGGTCCAGAAATAAAGCCACACGTTTATAGCAAACTGATTTTTAACAGAGACACTCAGTGGGGTGGGGGGGCATGAAGTTTGTTCAATAAACAATGTTAGGGAAATCGAATAGCCACATGGAAAACAATAAAATAAAGCCTTGATCTCAGAACATATGCAAAAGTCAAATAAATGAAAGTATTATTTATATCTTAATTTTAATTTAATCCTATAATTAAATTTTAATTATAAACCAAAACAATGATATTACTTGAAGACGATTGGGGGAGGCTTGGTGGCACTGATCTGGACTTTGGCTATTTGACTGACACCCCAATTCACAGACAGCAAGAGATCAAAAACGAATAAGAGTACTTAATCCAAAACACTTCAGCCCAGCAGAGGAGATAATCAGCAGAGTGGAGATGAAGCCTTCCGAATGGAAAAAGACATTAAACTGTACATGGAATAATAATCAAAATGTATAGCAACTCAGGGTCACAACATGGGGGGCAAGAAGACAAATATTCCTATTGGTTTTATAAAATGTGTTATGTGTCTAAATACACACTTCTCCAGAGAAGGCAAATTGCCCCTAGATGTGTGGGGGGAGGGAGGGAGAGATGCTTCACTATCAATAAGAATGAGGTAAACAAAAATCAAAACCACAATAATATATGGTTACTCCAGCAAGGGCAACCTGGAAACAACCTAGATGCCCTTCAATGGAAGAATAAATGAAGAAAGTATGGAATATATACATATTAGAGTACTACCCAGCAGTAAAAAACAAGGACTTCTTGAATTTTGCATGCAAATGGATGGAAATAGAA
>NC_022020.1:21317027-21325248 GCF_000317375.1 Microtus ochrogaster
GAGGCAGGGTTTCTCTGTGGCTTTGGAGCCTGTCCTGGAACTAGCTCTTGTAGACCAGGCTGGACTCGAACTCACAGAAATCAACCTGCCTCTGCCTCCCGAGTGCTGGGATTAAAGGCATGTGCCACCACAATCCAGCTCACTCTTATAGAGGCATTTTCTTCATTGGTGCTCCGTCCTCTCTGATGACTCAAGTTACTGTCAAGTTGACATAAAAACAGCCAGCCCAAAAGTATAGAGTGGAATGTTAAGCCTTTAAAAATAATAAATTATATTATTTTCAGCAGCATATATCGACCTGGAGGACAGGTTTTGTGAAATACAATAAGGAGAGAAAGGCAAATACTGTATGATTTCATTCATGTGTGCCATGTTTTTAAAAAAGTCCATCTCAGAGAGAGTATAATAGTGGTTAGCAGAGGATGCAGGGACTATAGGATGTGAAATCTGAGAAAATGATGGACAGAATAAAAAAAAATCAGTTAGATAGAAAGGGCAAGTCCAAGACAGCTATTGTACGTCATGATAAATGCAGTTGATGATGCCATAGCTTTGAAGAATGCTAAGGCAGTGAGTTAGGGTTCTCACCACCAAAATAATCAGTATATGGTGTAATGCTTGTGACAGTTGGCTAAATTTAGCCATCCACAACACACTTCAGAACAACAAGAGCATGGTAAACGCGTGAAACTCTGTCAATATAAACACTTCAATTTATACTTAATATGATGTGTTATTAATCAAAATGTTTATAATATTATTGATTAATGTTCATGAAGTTGTAAATGTATTTCCATAGTACTACAGCTTGGCTTTTTTTTTTTTGCCTTTTATCTTTGAGACAGGGTTTCTCTATGCATCCCTGGCTGTTCAGGAATTCACTCTGTAGACCAGGCTGGCCTTGAACTCATCAAGATCTATCTGCCTCTTCCTCCAGTGGCTGGAATGAAAGGCATATGTGGCCACTACCCAGCAATACTATAGCTTTTATTTCATATCTAATTATAAATTGTCAGCTTGTTATTGTATTGTTGACTCATAATAAATGTCATGCATTTAAAAAGCATCATGTGATTGGTTTCTACAGATGTTTATCCCTGTGCAAACATCACCACAACCCATTACCTCCCAAGTTTCACTTTCTGGGCTCCCAAGTTCTCCACCATCCTTGACATCCTCCTATAGAATCACTTTCATTGTCTAAAATTTTCTCTCAGGGAAGCTACTCGGTCCTAATTTACTCCTTTTTTTTATTCCACTCCTCAAAATTGCTTATTCATTTTCTTGCTGCTTGCTATGTCATAGCAAGGGGTCTGCAAATTTTTTTTTTACTGATTCAACTACTGTGGTATTAATAGAAACTATTAAATCATTTCTTTTTTGTTATTAAAAGCACAGCTGCTGTAAGATTTGTATCAAAATATTTCAAAACTTGGAACTAAAAATAGCTTCATATCCTTTTTGGCAACAAAGCGGTTGTGGCTGATGGCTCTGGTTCCAAACACAAGGAAACAACTTCTCAGGAGTGACTTCAGCTCAGAAAGAAAAACAGAATCAGAGAAGAGGCACATTCCAGCTCCAGAGCAACTGCTGCTTGCACTGTTTATATAAATAGCCAGCCAATTGCCCAATTACTCTTTTATGCCTAAGCCAGTTCCTTCTGGCCTTAGTTGAGACCAAACTAGTCTGAACTATCACCATCACCACTCTGAACACCTTAAGTCACAACTGAAACTTCTTTGAAGAAATGATTTTGGAATCTTTTGTATATGCCATTATTATATCCATGCAAAATAACATTAAGCATATACTATTGTTTTGAAGAATCCTGTTGTTCACTGGCATAACAATAACCATTTGAGGCTGTAGGCTGTCCAGTACACACTTGGAGAACATGACATACTTTGATCAGGATTAAAATGACACGTTCTTCAATTCACTCAGAAGAAACACACTTAGGCACAGTCTTGGATGTAGTTGAGTCTTACACCTTAACACATACAATCTACAGTTTCAGAGCACAGTTCTTAACATTAAAAGTACCCAAAATTTGATCATATTTATGATAATGTTTTCCTCTCTGAATAAATTGGTTGATAGCAGGACATTTATATAAATGAGTAGAGTTACTCAGGTTTTATTAAAAGACTTGGAAGACATTGTAAATAATATAATCACTGCATGATTTCTTTGCCTAAGAATACACAGTATGGTGAAATAATGGCTCAGTAATAGTCTCACAAGATCAAATTCTGAGTGACCAGTGACTACTAGACAAAATATCTTTACAGTGGCCATTTATGAACAAGATTAATTCCAAGTCATCAGTCTTAGCATTTGACCTTTATTCCTTCCTATTAAATGTCTGTGCTCAGCACTTGACTTCTTGTCTCAACCTAAAAACCGTGATAACTTTTCTAAAAGGTAAATATTAATACCCTAGCCAAACACATGGACTCTGCAGAATTCAGAGAGCTACGAGTTAGTCAGAACTCATATGTAAACAATCCAGCCTCGGAACACTTCTGATCAAACAAGAGGTAAGTGAGCTAACAGAAAGTAAAACACAGTAGTATTGATGGGAAAGAAAACATGACTAAAGTGGAAGACTATACTTCACAATGATGCCATTTATTGGGTTTTGAGTAATTATTGCCAGGCAAATGCTCTCAAAAGTTTTGCAACATGGATAGGTTTGTCATCATTGAATAGAGAGAAGGGAACTTCATACTTAATCAAGTTACGTGATTTACCAAAATATTATGGAATTACTAAGTGTAAGACCAAACTATAACTAAATGTAGACTTATGTCAACTTTTGGTCAGTTGTTTAATTTTATTCCTTGATCTGGGAGCAAGCTATATGTATCTTCCTTACCTTTTACTCTGTATCTCTTTGTGCTCATGCCCAGCTTCAGATATGTCTAATTCAAAGACAAAATTGGTTTGGAATTTAGTAGTTTCCAGAATGGGTAATCTTATCTTCCATAGCTTTATAATGTACCATTTTATATACTTGCTATAAAATCAACACTTACGAATTCCTTGGAATTATACACTCACAATATTTTGCAATCATCAACTGCATATTTGCCGAACTTCTTATCTCCTCAAATGGAAGCTGATTTGGGGGCCGTTTTAAGTATGGAATTGACTCTGTGTCTGGTGTTTTATATCTTGCTTTTGAGGAGACACTTCTGTTTATCAATAGAAAAGTCTTGAACAGAGTGGCAAGAGGAGTTGCTGAAACCTAGGAGGAGTCTTTAGAAGACACATGGACACACATTGCTTCCACTTCTAGACCTGAGGGGAAGATATTGCCAAAGCTTAAGAGTCAAAATGTTAGATAGGATCTTTGGTGGTAGCGGAATAGAGAGAGATGTAGTCAGGACAGCAGCAGGGCAGGGAGACAGCAAGAAAGCATAACAGGCTAGCGTTTTGATTGAGTAGCCTGTCCTTCACATCTGAACAGAAGACAGTAGCTGAAGGAGCTCAAGTGTGAGCACACGGAGCCCAGTCCTTCAAGGGTGTGGTGGACTGAGTGAGAATAGCCCCACAGGCTCATAGTTTTGAAGCTTGGTCACTAGGGAGTGGAAATGTTTGAGAGAATTACAAGGATTAGGAAGTGTGGTATTATACTGACTGGTTTTGTGTCAACTTGACACAAGCTAGAGCCATTAGAAAAGAAGGAGTCTCCGTTGTGGAAATGCCTCCATGAGATCCAGCATTAAGGCATTTTCTAACCCAGTGATTAGTGTGGAAGGCCCAGGGCATTGTGGGTGGTGCCATCCCTAGGTTGGTAGTACTGGGTTCTATAAGAAAGCAGGCTGAGTTTGGATGTCAGTATGGTGATTTCTCAGAAAATTAGGAAACAACCTATCTCAAGACCCAGCAATACCACTTTTGGGTATATACTCAAAGGATGCTCAATCATACCACAAGGACATGTGCTCAACTATATTCATAGCAGCACTATTTGTCATATCCAGAACCTGGAAAGCCCCTTGACCAAAAAAAAAAAAATGGACAAAGAAAATGTGGTACATTTACACAATGGAGTACTACATAGCAGAAAAATATAATGACATCTTGAAAATTTGTGGGTAAATGGATGGATCTAGAAAACATCATATTGAATGAGGTAACCCAGACCCAGAAAAACAAATATTATATGTACTCACTCATAAGTGACTTTTAGATATAAAGCAAAGAAAACCAGCATACAAATCACAAACCCAGAGAACCTAGACAACAAAGAGGACCCTAAGAGAGACTTACATTGATCTAATCAATGTGGGAAGTAGAAAAAGAAAAGATCTCCTGGGTAAATTGGGAGCATGGGGACCATGGGGGGAGAGAAGGAAGGGAAGGGAGCAGAGAAAAATATATAGCTCAATAAAAACAATAAAAAGGAAAATACTAAAAAAAAAAAAGAAAAGAAAGGAAAGAAGGAAGGAAGAAAGGAAGGAGGGAAGGAAGGAAGGAAGGAAGGAAGGAAGGAAGGAAGGAAGGAAGGAAGGAAGCAGGCTGAGCAAGCCAGAGAAAGCAAGGCAGAAAGCAGCTTCCTTTCATGGCTTCTGCATCAGCTCCTACCTCCAGGATCCCCATCTGATTTCCTTCAATGATGGACTACAATGTGGACGTGGAAGCCAAGTAAACATTTTCCTCCCCAGCTTGCTCTTCTGTCAAGGTGTTTTGTCACAGCACTAGAAACTCTAGCTAAGATGGCCTTCCTGGAGGAAGTATATCATGGGGATGGGCTGTGAGGTTCCCAAAGCCCATTTCAGGCCCAGTCTTCCTCTGTCTACCCTCCTCTGGCTGATCGGGATGCAACTCTCAACTACTTCTCCAGCACCGTGGCTGCCATGGATGGCATGTTTCCCACCATGATGAAATGCCCTAACCCTCTAAAACTGCAAACAAGCCCCCTATTAAGTGCTTTCTTTTATAATAGTTGCCTTGATCACAGTGTCTCTTCACATCAATAGAACACTGACTAAGGCAGAGGCATAGGAAGGAAAGACTCAGGGTAGGTGTGCTGAAGAAGCAGAGCCTGAGGTGGAGTAAGTTCAACATGGGTACGTTGCCTTGTTTTATAGCAAATGTAAAAGAAGAACAAAAGATACTTCCATGAATTTATTAAATTGTAGATACTATCCTCTTAGGTTGGATGTTCTTAATATCTTTTCTGTTTTCTTCATATAATCCTTTTGAAAAAATTATACGTGAAGATAATAAACTCAGGACATAGATAGCCTTTGGCCAGCAATAGGGACGTCATTCTTGTTCATCTTCATGACTCTCTTCTCTGTACAAAGACCTTGCTTTTCCAAGAAGAGGTAGAAATGAATTCTCACAAAGATAGAAGTTTCTAGTTGTAACAAATGGTTCAGGATTTGAAAACAGAATTGGTGGTTGAAAAAATAGTTTGAATCCAATGGTATTATACATCATCAATTTTGGCCTCTTAAAAATCTCCTAGGAAACTGTAGAATGCAGTCCTTCTTCCTTTAATGAGGATAAATGTATGATTAGTCCCTTTGTGTGACTCCAAGTACCAATCTGAGGAATGTCATTAATAGTGCTTATTCCAATTGGAAGGAAACAAATTAATATGAGAAAAAAACAAACAAAACTCCCTGATGGTCCTTTGTTTAATCTGTTCCTACTTTTAAGCCTCTGTTGTGCACCTAGGCCTTTTTCAAGCATGGTTTAAAACACAGATCTATAATGTCTAAAACCAGTGTCTCTGAGTAACATCAGACGCCACACCCATAAAGTCTCACCACCATGTCTGCCCAAATGTGAGCTGAACAAGGAGGACACCAATGAATATCCAGGATCCACAGGGGAAATCCCAGGAGGCCTCAACCCTGCACAAAGAACTGCAGGCAACTAAGGAAAGCTGGGGGCAGGAGAGGTGGTCCTCCCCAAGGAGGAGCACACCAATGGGCTGTCCAGTGCCAAATCATCAGTCCTGGAAACAGACATAGAATTAACATTACGTAGACTCAACAGGTCATAAGTGGGAATATAAAGGTATATATAAATACGTATATGCATGCAATAACAATGCATGAAAAATGACATGAATTAAAAGGAGAGTAGGGATGGGTTTATAGAAGGGTTTGGGGAAAGGAAATGGATGGGAGAAATGCAATTAAAATACAGTTTCAAAAATAAATTAAAAATAAAATAATAAATAAGACATCAATTAACATTTATGAAGATATGATCAATTAATTTACTAATACATTTGGTCCTAACACAAAACATGCCATTTGTTTAAAAAAATTAGGATTTTTCAACAGTCTATATTTAGAAATATAGAGTGCTCAGTTGAATATCATTAAAAGATGTCTGGTATAGATAGATATCATGCCAAAGTTAATATTCATGTCTGTGGTGACTTTTATCATCTTCTCTTTTCCAGAAAGGCCTCTGACCCATAAGCATATGTAAAAACACAGTTACCTTAAACTTATCAGTTTAGAAATCTTACCAACTTGTTTTTGCATGCCTCTATTACTGCCAGCCATACTCTTCTCTCCATGGAGATATAAATCTTTACTACTCTGCAAGTCACACTCTTGGGACAGTCAGGCATGCAGGGGTTGCTCCCCTGTGTAAATCAGGACTTGGGCAGAGGCAATTTAGAACTACCTTCAGAGCTACCCACAGACAGAGTGTGGCCAGAGTGGTCTAAACAGAGATGGGCCCAAACATCCATCCTCTACTCCCTTCCCTACCTAACTGAAATGGAACACCAACCCCTAGGTGGGGCCTCACCCATGTTTCTGCCAACAGCAGTGGTACTACTGCCTATGGTGACACTTCTGAACCACATATAAAAATCTCTGTTAGTCACATCTAGAAGATTTTAGTCTTTGGAAGGTGCATGCATTCTGCACTACACGCAGTTGCTATGCTAAGACATTCCAATGGATGGGATTAGATAATGCAAAATCTCCTGTGGCAAACAAAAGTGGACAGAAAGCACAGAGAACAAGCCTGGAGCAAACAGCCTGGAGGAGGGTTACAGCCCCCTGAATCACCAGACCTCTGTGATGCTTCTCCTGAGCATCATCACTATGGTGATGAGAGGTCCCTCATACAGTCACTCTGCCTCCTGTAGATGCTTCTTTCCTATAGAAGATTCCCATACCCATGCTGAACATGCTTCAGATGTGTGTGATCAGCAGAAGAAAGGCATAGCTGATTCTGTAGTTCAAGTGACTCTGTCTTTGTGTCTTTATGTCAACTGAAAATTCATATTACATCCCTTCTACTCAACCACATCTTCAACATTCAACAAGCTTGGTTTGAACATTTCCTTTATATTCAGGAACATAGTAGACAATTGGTAGATTAAATAATAATAGGAACCTGGGGGTTTCTGTCGCTGTGAAAAAAATATCATGCAACTTATACAACTGTTTAAGTGAGCCTACAGTTTCAGAGAATTAGAGTAGAGTCCATGATGCTTCAAAGAAAGGCGTGGCATCAAGAATACCTGAAAGCTCTCGTCTTAATCTGCAAGCATGAGGCAGGGAGCACACTGGGAATGACACTAGATTTGGAACCTCAAAGGCCACCCCTACTGATACACCTCTTCCAACAAGGCCACATCTCCTAATACTTGCCAAACAGTTCCATAAACTGGGGACCAAGTGTTCAAATATTGAGCCTATGAACATGATCCTTATTCAAACCACCAAAGATGGTGATGATGATGATGATGATGAAGAAGAAAATAAAAGATGATAGATAGAGAGACAGATTGATTAAATGATAGATACGTGATAAATAAATGACAGGTAGGTTAATTATTGATAGAGAGAAGATAGACAGACAGACAGACAGACAGACAGACAGATAGATAGAGGATAGAGATAGATAGATTAGATTAGATTCTGGATATGATGGTACCTGATTGTAACCCTAGCAGAGAACCTGAGGCAGGAGTACTATGAGTTTGAGGTTACCCTGGAATATATAATAAGACTTTATACCAAAAGAATGGATAAAGTCAGAGACATTATATGTATATATTGATACATAAATATTTATATCTTCACCTATTTTAAATTTATATAAATCAATCATTGAATTCTAATGGTTTGACTTACTTTTCAACATTCTTTTTTTTGTTTCATAGCTGACATTTTATTTTTATTTTTTTTAAATTTATTTATTTATTAAGGATTTCTGCCTCCTCCCT
>NC_022020.1:21325348-21327945 GCF_000317375.1 Microtus ochrogaster
TTCCCTCCCCCTCCCCCTATCAGGTCCCCCTCCCTCATCAGCTCGAAGAGCAATCAGGGTTCCCTGACCTGTGGGAAGTCCAAGGACTGCCCACCTCCATCCAGGTCTAGTAAGGTGAGCATCCAAACTGCCTAGTTTCAACATTCTAAAGATAAACATAATAGGCATTCATGAGAGGCTATACTTTTAATTCTATTTATTTATTTATTTATTTATTTATTTATTTATTTATTTATTTTAGTTTTGTCAAAACAAGGTTTCTCTGTGTAGCTCTGGCTGTCCTGGAACTCACTCTGTAGACCAGGCTGGGCTCGAACTCAGAGATCCACCTTCTTCTGCCTCCTGAATGCTGAGATAAAAGGTGTGTACTACCATTGCTTTGTTCAATTTTAATTTTTTCATCTTTTTCCAGACTAGCAATATATAGTAACAATGTTCTATTATGTTTGAGTAACAGTGGTGAAACTCAGCAAGTAGTCACTCACTCAATCATGAAGGCAGACAACTGAAACTATGTTGTTTGAGAATTTGGGATATAAGCATTTCATAAATTATATGAATAATGGACTCTTCACTTTAAAACTGGCTTGTGGTAGATAATTTTGCCCAAGTGTAAGCACCCTTAAATTAGTTACAGGCGTTGCCAATGCCTTTTGATCCCTGTGTGTGAGCTTACTGGGACATATGGAACAAACATACATGGCATTTAAGGGACATTGAAAGAAAGACAATGCAATAATACATTTGCAGCATTATATACTAAGCTTTTTGTGCTGGTTCAGAAGCAAGTTTCGTTCAGTTTGAGCATTAAAGGCCTTTCTATGTGAAATGAGTGAAGCCTTATTGAAAACTGTTGAGGGAACAAAATGTTGAAAATCAAATACGTATCTGGTCAATGAAACCTAGTTATAAACCTGGTTTAATGTAGCTAAAATAGAAAACAACAAGAATTCACCTAACAAAATCAGAGGAGAGACATTCTAGAGGACATGCAGTTCCCTCCAAATATTCAAGTGTCCTGTGGCTAAACATCAAAGCCTTATTTTATACAGCTATGAAGGTAGAAGAATAACGAAGAATCAAATTTCTTGGTGTACATAGAAGATACTCTTAACATTCTAAGCACCTCAAAAAAAAAAAAAAACAGTGCTCCAAATGCTGATTTCTCTGTCACTCTTTGTGAAATGGAGCTTTGATATGATTAAAGATAATTACATTTCAGCCACCTTTGCCACTTAAATATAATCCCTGAGTGTTATGCTCAGATTTGTAGGTTTGAGGAGGTGTGTGTGTGTGTGTGTGTGTGTGTGTGTGTGTTTTAGTGGAAAATATTATTTTTGCACATTGAAACACAAGTCCTGAGAACTTTGGCTGCCAGTATCATACTCACCAGGTAATTTCCATCTTGCTATGCTAGATGTTCCAATTGCTAACATTTTGAGAAAACCATTTGAAGTCACTACAGACTTAGAACCTCGAGGAACCCTGGAAGTTGACAGCAAGGGGCAAAAAGTCCCCACAGAGCTGTGAGCTTCCACATCTGCCAGGCCTCAAGTGCCCAAGAGTCAGGGACTGCCATCACTAGAAAATCTACTTCTCACCTACTTACAATTTCTGTCACAGCCAGATGATTGGTAATCAGTGTGTTTCAAAGCAGGCACAGCAGCAGCTAAAACAAGCAGCAGGATTTACACATCTGGAGGATGAGATATTTGGTAGGCAGTAACAGTATCCTAAACAGTCTCTATGTACGAGGGCTGAATTTATTTGAAGCACAAGAGACTGCCCCAAATGCTAAGAACATCGTGAAAGAGTCATACCAACATAGATAAGAACAAGAGCTCAGAAAGCAGGTTATTAGTTTTGATACCCGAATGATTCTAAGATCTATTGAGGGAGCCCCGAAGAAATTTACATTGCGCAACAAGAAAACAATACAAAGTTCTCAAGCTCTAGAATATTACAAATAGTTTTATGTCTTTCATGATCGTCACCACTAATTGTTTCTAAATAACCATTTTCTCTTAATTCTCAACTATCAAAATAGAGCCTTCATCCAGAAACTGATAGAAGCAGACGCAGTGATCCACAGCCAAGTGCTAGGCCCATCGCTGGAAATCCAGCCGAAGAGAGGAAGGAGGGATTACATGAGCAAGGCGGGGTCAAGATCACGAACGGGAAATCCACAGAGACAGCTGAATCAGGCTCATGGGAACTCACGAACTCTAGACCAACAGCCGCGTAGCCAGCATGGGACCCAAATAGGCCCTCTGCATGTGGGCGACAGTTGTATAGCTTGGTCTGTTTGAGAGGACCGGCAGTGGTACCAGGATCTATACCTGGTGAAGGAGCTGGCTTTTTGAAGCCCAGTCCCTGTCGTGGGATTCCTTGCTCAGCCTTGATGCAGAGAGATGTGACTTGGCCCTACCTCAACTTAATGTGCCCGGCTTTGTTGACTCCCCTTTGAGAGGAGTGGATGGGGCAGGGGAGGGGTAGGAGGGGAAACTGTGGTTTGAATGTAAAATGAATAAAAGTTTTAAAATAAATGAAGCTCAGTACAAAGAGAAAGGAAGAAAGAGAGAGAGGGAGAGGGAGAG
>NC_022020.1:21328045-21339798 GCF_000317375.1 Microtus ochrogaster
AGAAAGAAAGAAAGAAAGAAAGAAAGAAAGAAAGAAAGAAAGAAAGAAAGAAAGAAAGAGAGACGGAGGGAGGGAGGGAGGGAGGGAAGGAGGGAGAGAGAGAGAGAGAGAGAGAGAGAGAGAGAGAGAGAGAGAGAGAGAGAGAAGAAATTCATTCGCTGACAATCAGCAACGTCTTACGAGTAAAGGGAAAACAGACTACATATAACGACAGCCATCTTTTTGGTTCAAACCCAAACTACAGACAACGGAGAGGGCAGAAAGACTAAATAGCGTGTTTCTAAAGACCAGCGCTTAGCTCTCAGTTCTGTACACCTTAATCCAGACTTTCAAAGGATAAATTGTTGATTAAAAAAAAAAAAGAATTTTCTGCTACATGCAGCTATCTAACCTTAAATGCTACAGAGCTTTAAGCATTACCAAACAGGAGCAGGTGTGTTTTTTATAAGCAAAAGGTGTTCTTTCATCCAGTCCCCTGAGTTTTCTAGGAGAAACCAAAGCAAGGGACTGAAAAGATGGATGGCTCAGTAGTTGAGAACACTTGCTGCTCTTTCAAAGGATCTGGATTCAATTCCCAGTATCCACATGGCGACTCACAACTGTCCTTGGCTCAAGTTCCAGGGAGTTTGGTGACTGTGAGGGCCTTTGCTGGCACCAAGCATGCAGGTGGTGCACAGACACACACATGCAGAACAAATATCCATATACATATAACAAATATTAAAAAAAAACTTAGAGAAGAGGGAGAGAGAGACAGAGAGACAGAGACAGAGACAGAGAGACAGACAAGGGTGGGAGAGGCCAAAGCGAGTCTGTAAGTGAGATTATTGACCTCAGATAGTTTACTATACTTAGACTTCAAGCTAGTTAATATTAGTAATTTAGTTTCCAATTACTGATTTGTTTTTAATTTATTCCTTAGTTAATTATAATACCCACTACCTTGCATCCCTCACTAATGTTTACAAGGGTATGGGCAGATATTGGATATTGACCATTAGAGTTATGGCCATTTTCATCAGGAGCCCACAAATAGCAGGAGATAAGAGCTACTGTATATTATACTGCTCCCTCTAATTCTTTCCATATCTCTGGCCCCATTTATGCAAATACTTAGGAAAATCAGATATTTGGAATTAGAGTATTAAAAGAGGAGGGAACTAAGCTGAAATAGAGTTATTAGCAAAAGGTCTACAGTGTCTCTTGGATTTCCCTAAAAGTAGTTTTCCCAGAAAGATTTTGTTAGGGTGGACACCTCTATTTGTTTCTTATTCAATAATCTGCTCTTTTATAGCCTTAAAATAAATAAGGGAGGTCTTATTTATCTGAATCACCCCAGCCAAAATGTCATCGGTGATGATTTGATCCACTGGTGATAATGTAATTCAATATTTGAGTTAGGCTCAGACACAGTTTAGATTGTGTTGATCAGAATACAGTTCAGAGAGGGGAGAATGCAAATCTTGCTGAAGAACAAAAAGCAAACAACCTTTTAACGCTGTCAGATAAAAACAAACTGCTGCTGGTAACTAAAATGTCTTGTTCTTGGAAAGAACATTGTCACATATTCATTAAAGATGATTTAGAAATCTTCCCAAATTTTTAAAAAAAAACAAGCACAGTGTATGCCATGTTTGATAATATTTCTGTCATTTCCTGTATCCCATGGCTATCTCCCTACATGTGAATTTGGAGGACCGAGTTGTGCAATCGTCGAGAGATTCTGGGAAGCAGCGCCAGTCCATCGCCTGATCTGCTTCTCCACATTCCAGTGCAGAACCCCCCTCCCTCGGCCATCTGGTGCTTCTCTGTGTTTTCATTTGGGCTCCTTACTGCAGACTGTCACAGAGCTGTCCCACGGGCCTTCGCCCTACCAATCTATCCCCTCCAACAGGGCCTTCTTTTTGCCATAGAGGTAAAGAAATCTTTTGATCTTTTATCAAATCTGTCAGGCTAGCATACCCTACAATCGAAGGACTTTCCTCATCCCCTTCAGTGAGCAAACAATCTTCTTCTGATTCAATTGCCAAAATCATAACTAGTCATGACATTCTTGAATATTATTGTTTGTCCTCCAACACACACATCTCGGAGCTCACCCAGGTCATGTGCCCTTAAAGACATTGAAGAGGAAGTATAATGAGGTTCTTTTTAAAAAGCTGTTCAAAGTTAGAAGTATACGGTTTAAAAATTACAACAAAGGGCTGGGGAGATGGCTCAGCAGTCAAGAGCATTGACTTTTCCCAGAGGACCTGAAGTTTGATTCCCAGCACCTATACAGAAGGTGATAACTTTTGCAACTCTAGTTCCAGAGGATCCGACACTCTCTTCTGGCCTCTGTGAACATCCTATGCTCATGGTGCCCACATATATACAAGTAAAACACTCATACACATAAAGTAAAAATCAATATATGTTTTTTAATTTTTAAAATGAATTTGAAACATTGTTTTATAGAAAATAAAAATTTAAACAGCACTTCTAAATTGCTTTTATATGTCAGAAACTATACCAACCTTAAGACTTTCTCATTTTTTCCATTTTATTATTTTATGGGTATGTGTGAGAGAGAGAGATTGGTGCATCTGTGTTTAGATCCATGCACACTGCAGCACACATGGAGACTATTTTAGGGTGTCAGTACTCCCCTTCCATCATGGGTTCCCAGAGATTGAACTTGGGTCACCAACTTTGGACAGCCATCTGGCCAGCCCCTAGCACTAATTTTTTTTGGTATATTTATTGTGATCCTCTTTTTTATCTGTCTATATTTTGGACTGTCAGAACTGTTCAGGTGACAGTCTACAGTAACTCGCTTCTGGTCACAGTACTTCACCAGTTGGTTCCAAGAAGAGCATTATTCCAGTGCTGTGCCAGTCAGTCTTGTAATCACAAGAATTCAAAACCAGCTTAACCCAATGCAACTGATGCTCTGGGAGTATCTTTAGTCTTTGTCACCTAGAATTTTGGTAGTTTGGTCGCAGTGTAGTGCTGTTTCCATAAAAGAACCTGTCAGAGGTAGGGCTTAGTGATCACCTCAGTAAGGACGAAATCTTTGGAAGGGTTTAATGTAGTGCTCTTGGTACACATTAGTTCTTGTGAAATTGTGTTGTTTTACACACACACACACACACACACACACACATAAATGTAAAACCTTATTGCTGAATCCTTCTGGCTTTGTCTCTTGCCATATGACTGCCCACTTGCAAGTATTTCCACCAGGATGTCACCCATCACGTTGGAATACAGCCAGGAGTCACTTACCAGAATGGATCTCTATTTTTTTATGTATTACCCACCTGTGGGTATTTTGTTACAAGAGAAAACAAAATGACACTAGAAATTTTTTATTATTTTTATTGAGCTATATATTTTTCCCTGCTTCCCTTCCTTCCTTCCCATTTCCCTTTTACCCTCTCCCATGATCCCCACACTTCCAATTTACTCAGGAAATCTTGAATGACACTAAAGATTTACAATCCAGCATTATAGAATCTGTTGACCAAATTCAGTCACATGGTTTCCATTCAGACTAAATGACAGAGAAAAATACTGATTACTTGAAGTGTTTATCAATATCATTCTCTACTCTAACCCTGCCTTATTTAGCACAAGTTATATGAAGAAGATAATTACATTTTCTGGTAAGAATAAATCAGACAGATTTTTTGCATGTCAATAAGAATCAGATTATGTAGGTGGTTGAAGAAACCTGTTCTTGCTGATTGAGACTGAAGATATCAATGTAAACATCTTTTTACTCGCCTCCCTGACATCATGCTTTTGTTTTCTAGACACTCTTGGCTAGAGTTTCCTATTTTCCCAGACACTGGTAATCTTAATCCTCATCTGCTTACTTTCTTTATATATAAAGTACTAGTTTCTTCCAGTGTGTCTCCCTCTTGCATGACACACTGGGGAGCTTTGTTACCAAGACTACAAAGTGTGGTAGGAATAAACTTTATGGGTATTTAGCTGTCGAGTAGATTTATTCCATGATCCTGGAAGTACGGTGAATTACTGGTTCAGAAGTGAGAGACACATTTGTATAGATACAACCAAGTTGCTAGTTCTGTTAAAGGAAATTTGCTTATCTTATTCGTGCCCAGGCTCACAGATAGTGATTGACTCTCATGGTAGTGCCTATCATTTGGCACCAAGGTGTCTGTTTCATCTTTATCTAACAGATGTGATAGAAGAACATGAATGTAAAAACTGCATGACAAAGCATAAATATATGCCAAGACTCACAAAATTATGATAGAAATATAGTATCCCAATTCAGACTTTCTTAACTTCTCAACAGTTTACTAAACTCATGTGCTCAGAATTTCAGGAGGAATTATAGTGTGGCTAATTTGGCTAAGAAAACCCCCTTGATTTGTTGTGGTGAGTTAAGTGTCTTGAGTTTCTGGGGACTCAAATTCTAGGTGTCCCTCTACTATGAAATATGAACAATTAGACTAGTATAAATTGGATTTCTATTGTCACCTTCTTGCTTTCCAAAGTTGAATCGAATGATGTAATTTGGATCTTTCACCAATGTGGAAACCATTAACTATTTTCTCTCAACTCTAGAGTTTAGATCTAAAAATGGGAAGATATGAAATTATGAAGTATCTTAAGTATATTTAGACTGAGAAGATTCAAGAGAGGCAAAGACAATATCCTGTAACAACCATGGAATAGAGAGTGAAATTCACCAGGCTGGATCATAGTGTTCATTATTGAAGACTCTTCATGAAAATCAGATTCTTGCCAAGACTGCATGGTCCTTTTGCTGGAGATAAAATAAGGAAGGGAGTGATCAGATGCATTTCATGGCTAGGATCTCCTCTTGGCCAGTGGAATGGAAATTTCATCTTGTGTATAGAAAGGTGAAATACACTGCTTAAATTTTGTTGATGCATAAAATCACAGAGGAAATAAAAACTTATTTATTAATGGTTGCAGGGAGAAAGGGTAAACTCACACAGTATAAAAAAGGAGTGGAGCTACCACTGATCCCACGTTGCCTCTCTGCCTTTGGGTCTCCCCTCATGCCAAGCAAGAGCTAGAGCAAGATAGCAAGAGAGACCCTCCTCTTTCTTATTAGAGAACACATCCAAAGACAGAGGCCACACCCTAAGGTAGGTACCCCCAAAATATTGGTGGAATGAATACCCACATTTCCCCATTTTGTCTAAATAAAAAAGTTCTAAGCCTAATACAAAACTATATATAATGAGAGCAAATATCAGTTATTGTCCAAGAGAAAGAAAGGCTAATACCATACACAAAAATAGAACTACAACTACCTTTATAATAAAGGTCTTAAAGAGATAAGGGATACAAGGATCATATCTAAATATAATAAAAGCAATGTACAGCAAGCCGACAACTAACATCAAATTAAATGGAGAGAAACTCAAAGTGATTCCACTAAAATCAGGAAGACAAGACTGTCCACTCACTCCATATCTCTTCAATATAGTGCTTGAAGTTTTAGCAATAGCAATAAGACAACAAAAGAAGATCAAGGGGATTCAAATTGGAAAGGAAAAAGCCAAACTTTTGTTATTTGCAGATGATAAGATAATATATATATAAGTGACCCTAAAAACTCTACCACAGAACTCCTATTGCTGATAAATACCTTCAATGATGTGTCAGGATACAAGATCAACTCAAAAATATCAGTAGCCCTCCTATACACAAATGATAAAAAAGCTGAGAGAGAAATCAGAGAAACATCACCTTTCACAATAGCCACAAATAACATAAAATAACTTGGGGTAACACTAACCAAGGAAGTGAAAGATCTATTTGACAAGAACTTTAAGTCTTTGAAGAAAGAAACTGAAGATGATACCAGAAAATGGAAAGATCTTCCATGCTCTTGGATAGGTAGAATCAACATAATAAAAATGCCAATTCTACCAAAAACAATCTATAGATTCAATGCAATCCCCAACACAGTTCTTCACAGGCCTTGAAAGAAGAATAATCAATTTCATATAAAAAAACAGGTAGCCCAAACAATTCTATACAATAAAGGGACTTCCAGAGGCATTATCATCCCTGACATCAAGCTCTATTACAGAGCTACAGTAATAAAAACAGCTTGGTATTGGCATAAAAACAGAGACGTGGAATTGAATTGAAGACCTGGTTATTCATCCACACACCTATGAGCATCTGATTTTTGACAAAGAATCTAAAATTATATAATGGAAAAAGAAAGCATCTGCAACAAATGGCATAACTGGATGTCAACTTGTTGATGAATGAAAATAGATCCATATATATCACCATGAATGAAACTCAAGTCCAAATGGATTAAAGACCTCAATATAAATCCGACCACACTGAACCTGATAGAAGAGAAAGTGGGAAGTCGTCTTCAATGCATGGGCACAGGAGACCACTTCCTAAATATAACCCCTATAACACAGACACTGAGAGCAACAATAAATAAATGGGATTTATTCTCAATAAATTGAGAAGCTTCTGTAAAGCAAAGGACACAGTCAATAAGACAAAAGGCAGACTACTGAACTGGAGAAGATCTTCACCAACCCCAAATCAGACAAAGGACTTATCTCCAAAATATATAGAGAACTCAAGAAATTAGACAGTAAAATTCTAAATAACCCAATTAAAAAATGGGGTCCTGAACTAAACAGAGAATTCTCAACAGAAGAATTTTAAATAGCCAAAAGATACTTAAGGAAATGTTCAACTTCCTTAGCTATCAGGGAAATGCAAATCAAAACAACTCTGAGATACCATCTTAAACCTGTCATAATGGCTAAGATCAAAATCATCAGTGATAGCTTATGCTGGAGAGGATGTGGAGTAAGGTTAACACTCATCCATTGCTGGTGGGAATGCAAACTTGTACTACCACTTTGGAAATCAGTATGGCGGTTTCTCAGAAAATTGGAAATCAACATACCTCAGGATCCAGCAATACCACTCTTGAAAATATACCCAAAATATGCTCAATCATGCTACAAATACATTTGTTCAAATATGTTCATAGCAGCATTATTTATAATAGCCAGAACCTGGAAACAACCTAGATGCATCTCAACTGAAGAATGGATAAAGAAAGTGTGGCACATTTATACATTAGAGTACTACTCAGTGGGGAAAAAAAAAACCAATGACATCTTGAATTTTGCATGCAAATGGATGGAATTAGAAAACACTATCCTGATTGAGGTAACCCAGACACAGAAAGATGAATATGGTATGTACTCACTCATAAGTGGATACTAGCTATAAACAAAGTACATTGAGACTATTATTCATAATCCTAGAGAAGCTAAGTAATAAGGTGAACCCAAAGAAAAACATATATGGACCCACCTGGGAGTTGGAGACAGACAGGGTGGCCTGACAGGATTGGGAGCCTGGGAGCCAGCTAGAGGGAGGGGGAAGAAAGGGGGAAGAGGAGGGTTGGGGTGAACTTGAGGGAATGGGATGGTCGAGATGGAGCTGGGACAGATATGAGATCAAGGAGAGAGATATCTTGTTTGGAGGAGCCATTATAGGGTTGGTAAGAAGCCTGGCTCTAGAGAAATTCCCAGGAATCCACAAGGATGGCTCCAGCTAAGATCCTAGGCATAGTGGAAAGGGTGCCTGAACTGGCATTGTCCTGCATTCAGATTGATGATTATCTTAAATATCACCATAGAACCTTCTTCCAGCAACAGATGGAAACAGAGGCAGAGTCTCACATGAGAGAACTGGACTGAGCTCCCAAGGTCCAGTTGAAGAATAGAAGGAATGAGAATATAAGAAAAGAGGTCAAGACCATGAGGGGTTCATCCATTGAAGCAGTTTACCTGAGCTAATGGGAGCTCACCAACTCCAGCAGGATTGGGAAGGAACAAGCATAGGACCAAGCTAGTCCCTCTGAATGTGGCTGACAGTTGTGTGACTACGGCAGACTGAGGGGCCACTGGCAGTGGCACTAGAATTTGTTTCTGCTGCATGTACTGGCTTTTGGGGATCTTAATCTCTTTGGATGTATACCTTGCTCAGCCTAGATATAGTGGGGAGGGCCTTGGACATTCCACAGAGCAAGGTGTCTTGCCCTCTCTTAGGACTGGAGGAGGTGGGGTAAGAGGGTGTGTGGAAAGAATGTGAGGAGGGAAGGGAGTGGGAATTTTAATTGATATTTTTAAAAAAATCTAATAAAGAAAAAGAAAATGGCCATAAAATAAATATGTATCAAAGAAAATAAAGTCAAAAAAGAAGAGTGTCTCTGTTTTTCTGTGAAGACAAAGAACCCTGTCCCGACCCTTGTGGGTTTTTCTTTCAACCTGTAGGATGGTCACATTGGTGGATGAACTATCATTTTCCCTTATCAAAAGGTTTCTCCTGCTTTAATTGACCTTAATTAATTTTGACAGTATCCATAGCTTTTCTTCTCCTGTGGAAACAAAAGTGAAACTCCTTCCCTAATGTAATACACATCATGGTTTCCATTCTGAGGTCAACACATCTTTGAAGTACACAGACTGATTTAACTCAGAAGTCTTTTCTATTGTCCAATGTCTCTCTGCAGCTGTTGTTCCTTTCTCATTAGCATTAAGAAAATTCAAGGTTACTAATGCCTTATGCAATCTATCTCTGGAGGTCTTGGTTTGTACACATTTCTTCTAAGATGCAATTAGATCTCTCAATGACAGCTTGTCCTGTAGGTTTGTGTGGTATACCTGTAATATGCTTTATGTTATAATATTCAATAAAACTCTTATCTTACTAGAGGAATTGCTGGATTGTTATGCAGGCATACCCATGGCAGCCATAACTTCTAATAAGTATGTGATTACAGAGTCAGCCTTTTCAGAATTCAAAGCAATTGCTTATTGAAATCCTGAAAAATATGTCTATTGTATGGTGTACACATTTTAACTTCTGCAAAATTAAACAATACACTTGCCAAATTTTATTTCTTTGCATACCTTTAGGGTCACTTCCTGCAGGTGAAGGAGTTTGATTATAGAGGGAACAAGCAGGACACTTTGTCTAGATGGCCCTAATAAAATAGGGACAGAGTGTTTGAAGTAAGGGTAAGAAAATGGAGTGCACCTCGTCATTCCCTCTACTTCTTTCGTGACTTTCTCTCCAGCAGAGGGATCACGCAGTCTTGATTAAACTGTGATTCCCTTGAGATATAGTTAATGCTACACATCTCAGTACAGCCGGGTAGATTTCTCTCTTCAGACCTAAGCTGTGATGGAAGATGGAATTGCGGTTCATCAACAAAAGGGTGTTAGAGGCTGATTGTGTGTGGTTTCATCTACACTGTGTGTGCTCACTTGAACAAATCCATGTTAAACAAAATGTTTTGTGGTGGTTTGTGTTTATTTGCTTCTTCTTTTAACACATAAAGTATGCTTTATGTTTATGTGGTAGCTATTGTTTGCTTTTGAATATTTCTAAACTAGGAGCATTTCTTCATCGCCATCCCTGACACTTTCTGTACTGGCGTCAAGTTTATTAAAGGTTTCAAGTAAATTATTCTATAAATCCTTTGCTCTTATAAATTATACTGCTGTAATAGAATATTTATTTGTTCATGGAAAACTTCTATGTTCCCTTCATTGACTAAAGAGATCTGTTATTTGATATATCAGATATTGTCTCAGTGTTATTCACAGATTTCTTCTAAGAGAATTTGAGATTCATTTTACACAATGAATTTGTGTTAGCTTCACTTTATTCAATCCTACTTTAACTAATTCTCTAAGAAAATGATCTCCAGCATCCTACTAGCTATTACCAAAGCTATGATGTAACACGAACAAGTTACCTCCCTTCCTGATCCTCAAAGAGAAAACTCAAACAATACTTCCTTCTGCCTTGAAATACTGTTACTCACACAGGATGTGTGAGCCCAAGCCTTCTGTCAATAAGCATTTCATGAATGATTGTTATGTGGTCAGTGATGTAACACTAGACAATTGTATATTTCTGTTAGCCATAAGCACTAACAAGTGTCATTGAAAGTTTAAAATGGCATCTTTGATGAATCTGACAGCGGAAACATAGTCATTGGCTCTCTGTTTCGTTTTCTTCTTGATTGGTATGCCTTTTTCTCTGCCCAGATGAGGAAGGTCCTATCAGACTCTTGTCTTTCTAGTTCAACACCAAATTCTCCTAAAGGAAAACATTTGGCTCTTTTTAATCAGGAGACTTCACAGCCCTGACTCATTGTTTTAAGAAGGTAGTTTTCCATAATACATTCATGTGTGTGATAAAGCAAGGAACTCTTTCCAGCGGAAAGTCTCCTGATGGCTTGGGCTACAGGCAGCAATAGAGAGGTTACCTAGCATGCATGAGATCCTAAGATGAACTTTCTGTAAAATTTAGAATCCCCAAAGAGAAATCTACTTGTGCACATAAATTATACATGCCAACATATATTTTTGTATATTATTATCTTCAAAAATATATTTCTTACTAATCTATAATTGATATACAAGTTCAATCAGATATAATGACCCATTAATGTCCAACAAGTTTATTTCAATGTCTTAAATTTACATAGATTTACAATGTCTTAAAGGAGGTGATGTTGAAGTACCTGAGTATACTTTAAACTTTCTTTCTATAGTGTTGCTTCTTTTAACCTCAGTTTTTAGTAAGTTCACAGGAAAAAAAAATCTCACAAGTACAACATTAAAGGGACAAAACAAAAACATTTATAAGATCGTTTATACTACACTTCCTGTAATAAATTCCTATGATTATTTTTGTCCAGTATAGTTTCTGTGAATATATAAACTTGATAAAACATTAGAGAGATAAATTTAAAAAGCTATTAGATAGCTGTGATCATTTCCTGTAATAGGCTTCTATGATTATTCTGCCCAATACAGTTTCTGTGCGTACATAACCTCAGCTTCAGGCAATACAGGTTACATCATCAGGCTTTCGCTCAGATAGAACTGATAGGCAGATGTTTCCAAACATCCTGTGATGCAGAATAAAAAGGAATAATGAGATAAATAGCTAGAGACAGGAAATTTGTCAGACTCACACCATTATTGATTACTTTTCAGTGATAACACATTTGGCAAACCAGTATCTCCAGTCAGTGATGCACAAGCCTGTGGATTTCAGAAAGCATCAACAAACGAGTCTGTGTGCTGGCAGAAACCTTTCCTTCTCCTAATAAGGGCAAATGCAGATAACCTAACATCTTCTACACTGAGTGAATCTTTTGCCTTTGGTGTGCTGGCACTTTGCTATGTTCACAGTGCTGGTTTAAATCAAATGAGAAGGACAACTAGAACTAAATTTCTCTTCTGCTCTAATAATTCCATAATGTGATCCCAGGATAAAGGACAACAGACTCCAAGAATCTGGGTCCAGAGTGGTTGGAAATCCCTATATTATGATTTTTTTTAAAAAAAAATATTAATTTTGATTGTCTGAGGCTCTTCCATGCTTAGCGTCTCCTGACTCCTGTGTGCTCACATGTTGCTCTGGTGTCCATAATCTTGGGCCTAATATGACAATAAACTTGATTTTCCACAGTGTATGCTCACTTTAGCCACTTTGTTTTGGAGCTGCATATTTGCTGAAAAAAAAAATGAGGCTAGAGGGACAGAACTGTGTCCTGTGTAGAAAATAAAAATCTTTAAAATTCACAAGCAGTCCGCTTCTTCACATTGCTCCCCCTTTGCAACTTCTCCTCTGCAGCATCCCATTCCTTGCTGCTCACTGCTTCTGGCCCTGACTTCTCCTCT
>NC_022020.1:21339898-21353195 GCF_000317375.1 Microtus ochrogaster
CTCACTGCTTCTGGCCCTGACTTCTCCTCTGCAGCATCCCATTCCTTGTTGCTTGCTGCCCCTGGCCCTAGCAGCCTCTTCCCATCTGTCTGTTTCAACTCCTATTTCCTTCTTTTTCCTCCAAATTCAGGCTTCCCTTTGAATGCAGAACACTTTTTTTAACCACCTTCAAAGTCTGATAACATTTAAATCCTTTGGGAAACTCAGCTTCCATTCAAAATATTTTCAGAATATTTTCCCAGATAGTATAATTTTTATGCTCAAAGAATTTTTCCAATAGTAAAGATAACGATATTTTTCAAGTCTTTCTTCTCTTATCCACATAAAAATGCATATACACGAATGATAAATAGTTATGGATTATGCAGAAACATACCCACTACTCCATTTGGCAAAAGGATTAATAAATACTTTCCCTTTAGAATTAAACAAATATATAAGTTTGTATACATCTTGGTTTTATTTTTTATTCAAGTCACTGCCCATGAACATATAGATATTTACTTCAAATTAGGCATTTTATCATGTTAATCCTAATATTTATCTCTCTCACTAAAATGAATTTAAAAATAAAATAATATACATGTACAGTCATCAGGAAGGAGACGTAAAAGTATACATGGAGTATGACAGAGCTGTTTCAAAAGACTCAATTACACATATTTTAAATGTCAAAAAAGAAACTTTTTGTTTTTTTAGCCCCTGCTTTTAGTCTAATGCTCAAAGATATATGTATTAATGACTAAAATAATTCAATAAATTTTCAATGAAAATTATTTGTTTGATAATAATTTGCATGAGAAGTAACTCAGGCAGAAAGAAGCTGCTACAAAATTTAATATTTTCAGAATGCAACCTTCAGAAAGAAAATAGACTACTTTAGAAGAATTAAATCAGAGTTCTCTCATTAAGAAAAGCTGATAGATGCCTGAGACGAGGGTAACTAAATTACATGTAGGTCAATCAGTAAGCAAATATTTTATTTCAAAACCTACTTAAATTTTTTTAATAAGAAAAAGAAGCCAGATATCAAGTCACAGTGGTACTACCAGCACTTGAGACAGATCACAAGTTCAAACTCAACCTGGTTTTTGTAGCATGACCTTTCCTCCTAGAGAGAGGTTGTGAGGCAGGGAGCTGTTCAGGGAGAAGGACAGGATATTTTCCCTTGTAATTAAGAAAAATAAGTAATCATAGAGCTGAGTATTCAGCTCTAGTGAGCTCTCTGATCTTCAACAAGTATCACAGTTTACTTGTGCCAAGTAAGTTAAAGCAAAATGGGAAAAACTCATTCAATAGCATACAGCCACTACAAAGCAGGGTTTTAAGGAAGAACTCAAACATTACCATACAAATTCAACCATGTATGATCTTGACCCATGCTATAATCACACCTACAGAGTTACCTCAGAAGAATTAGCCATTATAAAACAATAAGGAGAACTCTAAGAGAAACATACATGGTTCCCCTGGGAAGAGGAAATAGATAAGATCTCCTGAGAAAATTGGGAATGTGGGGGTAGAGGGGAAGGGAGGGCAGAAGGGAGAAGAGGAGGGGTGAGGAGAGCATGAGGGAATGGGATGGTCAAGATAGGAGAAGGAAAGTGAGAGAGAAAGGAAAGAGATATCTTCATCGAGGGAACCATCATGGCGCTAGCAAGAAACCTGGCACTAAGGAATTTCCCAGGAATCCACAGGATGACCCCAGCTAAAACCCTAAGCAACAGTGGAGAGGGTGCCTGAACTGGCCTTCCCTTATAATCAGATTGATGACTACCTTCACTGTCATCATAGAACCTTCATCCAGCAACTGATGGAAGCAGATACAGAGATTCATAGCTAAACACTGGGCTGAATTCCCAGAGTCCAGTCGAAGAGAGGGAGGAGTGAGAATATGAAGAAAGGGGTCAAGTCCACGATGGGGATACCCACTGAAACAGCTTTCCTAAGCTAATGGGTATTCACTGACTCTGGACTGACAGCAAGAAAACCAACACAGAACCAAACTAGGCCCTCTGAATGTGGGTGACAGTTGTATGGGGCAGTCTGTGGGGCCACTGGCAGTGGGACAAAGATTTATCCCTCTTGCTTGAATAGGCTCTTTTGAGCCCATTCCCTATGGAGGGATAACTTGCTCAGCCTATATATAGGAGGGAGGGCCTTTGTCCTGCCTCAAAGTGGTATGCAAGACTTTGTTGACTCCCCATGGGAAGCCTTATCCTCTGAGGAGTGAATGGGGGTGGGGACGGAAGGTGGAGGGAGCAAGAGGAGGGGAGGGAGTGGGAACTGGGATTGGTATGTAAAATGACAAATGATTGGTTTTTTAAATTAATTATTAATTAAAAATAAAAACAATAAATAATTCTCAAGCTATAATAGAGACTTCGGGACAAGACTGCATATGCAACAATTAATTCACAGACTAAATAAAGTATCTGCCTTCCCTTTCCTCTCCTAGGGTGTGTGCCATGCAACTTGAACATCCTAGCCACTCTTCATGGAACCAGAAGGGTGCCCATCAGAAGCTGGATTAATCAGCTTCTTTGTCTCAGGAACTTAAGACTGAAATTTAGAAGCACTGAGTCCTTTAAGGGTTAACTCTCAAGCACAGGTGACATAAACTTGCAAGCTGTGGCATCATGTTGATGTGAGAAACCACCAACAGCAACTATGGAGAGAGGAGAGGAAAAATGGGACCCAGAGAGAAGGAGAAGCAGGCTCTAGGTGACTTAGAGCATTTCATTTTATGGGCGCAGTGGCCGTACATCCTGCTTTGAGGTCCTTGTTTTGTCTTTGCCCTAAAAACTTAGCAAATACATTAGCTTAAACTAATAAATCATTCCTGCTTAGTTGCTATCAAAAGGAACCTGACTCAGATACCGTCATTCTTTTGGCAGTGCAATCAATTTTCGGGTCTAGTGCCCGGAAAGAAACACATGCCTGTGCAGCGTAACTCTATATATCTAAACGGTGCCAAGGGATTTTACAATGAGAAACTTAGGCATATATCCTACTCATTTTTTAATCTGTAGAACTTGACACAATTCTTGGGACCTAAATGGAACCTTCAAATGACTTCTGAACTAATGAAACCGAATACATTCTCATAAAATTTACAAATAGCTGTGGTAAGAATCTCGTTAAGGACTTTGGAAAGTGAGATTTGAAACTTGACTGATCTAATGACTCACTGTAAGTAAAACGAAGCTTATCAAGCAGCTTCATCATGTCCTGCACGATTCAAGATCTTTAATCAGACCTGGTTGGCAGGCAGTGAATGAATTCACCCTTTCGACCAGGGTAGAAATGAAATGGGCTTATTACTGCAAAGGCAGTAAGTTGATAGCAACAACCCAACTACCTGAAGCATAAGGCATTGGGGTTGTAAGTGTCTGCGTTGTGGCAAAGGTGTTTATTTCACAACGTTGAGTTGCTTTGTGTGCAGCTGCCCATCGTATAATTCCCACAATGTGAATAAGGGCAGTTCAGACTGGCAGGTGAGCTCTTCCCCCTAATACCGCTCTCCGCATTCCATAGTCATCTGTAGTTCTTTGTGTAAGGCTGAGACCGAATAGACTTTCCCCCATGTTCAAATTGGCAGGTCTGCTATTGTTGTCTCTGTTCAGCCCATGTTTAAGAAGTCATGTTATTGAGACTCTGTGGGTGTAGTTTCTAACATCCCTAGTAGTCACAGTCTCATAGCAAACCTCCTGAACCTCTGGCTCTCACAATCCTTTGGTCCCCTTTTCTGAGCCTTAGGTGCTGGAGTTGTTTTATAAAGATGTGTCTACTGGCACTTGGCTCCACAATGCCACATTTTTTTATTGGTTGTGGTTTTCTTTAATGGTCTCCATCTGTTGCAAAGAGAAATTTCCTTGATGATGAGGGATGGGGAGTGCATTTATCTATGAGTTTAAAGACAGATATTTAGACTATAGTTAGAATTGTTCTGGGTTAGTAAAAATGGTGAGTGTATGCCCTTCTCCAAGATGCATGGCTTCACTAGTCCCATGTAGTATCATGCATGATTTCCCTCTTGTTGAATGGGTCTTGAGCTCAATTGGAGAGCTGTTGGTTACCACCAGGGTGTGTACACTACTACTAGTTATCATGCCATGATGGCCAGTGTTGTGGCTCATAGGTATCATACCTAGGTAGGAGTGTTAGTTGCTTCCCTCATACCAGAAGCATGGTGGCTTCTGGTACAATGAAAGACCATCTTCATGGAGGAAGCATTTAGATCACTTCCAGTTCAGGGGCCTCTGGGCCCTGCATCTGAAGTGCATGATGTCTTCAGCAATCAGGACTTACCTTCCACCTTTGGGGAGCAATTAAGGGCTTGCAATATTTGAGGGAGTCTCTTGGACAACCTTGACCAACAATTCAAAAGAGGGCTTTTCATGCTTGGGGTTTTAATAGTTGGCCTTTGACTCTTAAAGTATTATCAGTCCAGATGTGATATGGGATTCCCTTCTGTATGCTGTGAATACCATTGATTAATAAAGAAACTACTTTAGACCTATATATAGCAAGGCAGAACTTAGATAGGCAGGGAAAACTACACTGAATGTTGGGAGAAGGGAGGCAGAGTCAGAGAGAAGCCATGTAGCCCCCACTGGAGACAGACATTGGACGGGAACTTTACCCAGTAAGCCACAGTCACATGGCGATACACAGATTAATAGATGTTAATAGGGTTAAATAAAGATGTAAGAGTTATCAAATAAGAAGCTAGAGCTAATGGGCCAGACAGTGATTTAAATCATATAGTTTCTGTGTGGTTATTTCAGGTCCTAGCTGCTGGGCAGCCAGAATGATGAAGCGGCCTTCCTACAACAAATTGGCACTCCAACGTGTGCTAGCTATATCCATGTAAAACCTAAAAGCTTTAAAAGTAATTTTAAACATACAAAAAGAGAATTAAGCATGACTTCTTGGTAGCCAGCATTTTGCTGATGGCATGCCATGGCCCCTTTAAGAGAAGTCTTTGATTCAGCGATAGCAGAAAAAAGCTGCACCATTTTGAAATGCCGGCTTTCTGGGCTTTGCCACTAGTACAAACTCTGGCTCTTTCAGGAGGCCAAGCATTTAAAAGAGGTTTGTGAACAGAGTGCTACAACTTGCTGAATGGCAACATAGATGGGCTGTTTGCCTAAAATGGGGCAATGTACATGGCTCTCAGAGGCAGCAAACAGCTTTGCCATGCTGAACTGAGTGGGGCAAGCAGACAATGCCATATTTCCTCTAGTAATGCCACTGCTTTAAGTTCATAAGAAGGGCTTAGCATTTTAAAAATCACTTCTGGTCAGAAAAGGATTACAGATATGCAATAAAGACAAATTCAGATGAAAAAGACCTCTAAATGAGACACACTGTGTTTTAAAATTGTACATAGGCTTGGGAGAAAGAGAAAAAGAGTATAGAGAATTATAAAAAGAAGTAAATGGCTTATAAAAATAAAACAAAGTCTTTAAAGAGACAGAGTACAGACATTCATAGATTAAAGGAGTAAAGATAATAAAATAAATATTAAAAAGCAATAGAGTAAAAAAAGCCATGTAAAGATGGAATATACAAAGAGAGTCTGGATTATGTACGTTATTGTGTTTTCTTTGAATTTTTTGACTGTGATGGAGCTAAGTACAGAGAGATATTTCATTATATGGGCTGCTAAGCTAAACCAACATAAATGTCTTAAAGGTTTCTTGACTTCAAAATTTGTGTCTAAGGATATGTTGCTTTGGGAAAAGGTTCTTTTGTTTCCACAGAGGATGAGAACCTGTGGGATCCTTCCAGACTTATGTGGTTTGATGGGACAAAACCCCCTGAAAGGTCTCCATAAACACTCCCAAAAATTGTTTCACCCAACAAAAAGCAGGAAGCAGTTTGGAGAAAACTACGCTCATATTCCCAAATATTGTTTATAAATGTTTCTTTACATTTAAAGGGGGATATGCTATAGAGATTTGCATTGGTATGGATCTTGATTTATTGATACAAATTTAATGTCAATTTTGTTATACTGTGTATATGTATTTCTGATCTTGATTAAGGCGTTGTGTTTGTCCAGCTCATTTAAACATGTAATGTATAATTAGGAAATATAGATTAATTGATAATCATCTATAATAGTCAAGCTTGTAGTCATGTTAGTTAGATTTTCTAGATGGACAGAGATCAATTTCAGATAGATAGGCATTTTTTAAACCTTTCAAAGACTGATAAAATGTGGCATTTAAATGTTTTAATAACTTAGAACTTTTCATGACAATGAGACACATCTGCTCCTGGCAGCACCAATTACTTCAAGAGGAAGATGGGCATTGGAGAATTTCCTTATGGAGTTGGTTAGACATTTGGGCAAGAAACTGCTCTTGCTTGGACTGCTTGATGACCTGGACATGCAGGACTCATAGAGAAATGACTGCTGAACTTGCCTAAAGATGAGATGATCCTTTGGAATTCCTGCTTCATGAAAGAGTCTGCCAGACATTCAGCAGGACATAGAAAAAAGCAACTGATGGACTTTGTTATTATGAGGCAGAACAGATCTTCAAATTTCCTGCTTCATGGAAAAGTCTGCCAGATACTATGAGACTATAGGCTGAAGACTGGATGCCCCAAGGATACAGAACTTTGGGTGACTGTCCAGGTAGCAAGATGTCTAGAGTTTTGGAAGTTGCTTACAATGCACTTCCTGTTTTCTTAGTTAATATTATATCCTTCTGGAGTCTTTGATGGAGCTGAAAAATTTATAGTTATAGTTACAGTTATAGTTATAGTTTTCTTTAGTTAAGATAAAAGATAAAGTAGATATAAATATTGTATCTGTAATTATTACTTGATACCTGTTTTGTTATATGTAATTTTACTATGTTAAAGTTAAAACCTTCTCTTTTATTTAAACAGAAAAGGGGAGGTGATGTAGGACTCCTCTCTGAAGGAATGCTGTGAATGCCATTGATTAATAAATAAACTGCTTTGGAACTATAGCAAGGCAGAACTTAGGTGGGGAAAAATGCTGCTATGAACATAGTTGAGCACCTGTTCTTGTGGCATGATTGAGCATCCTTTGGATATATACCCAAAAGTGGTATTACTTGGTTTTTTGGAAGGTTGTTTCCTAATTTTCTGAGAAATAGCCACTCTGACATCCAAAGGGGTTGAACCAGTTTGCACTCCCACCATCAATGCAGGAGTGTTCCCTTTACCCTACGACCTCTCCAGCATAAGCTGTCATCAGTGCTTTTGACATTGACCATTCTTACAGGTGTAAGATGGAATCTGAGTTGTTTTGATTTGCATTTCTCTGGTGGCTAAGAAAGTTGAGCATTTCCTTAAGTGTCTTTCAGCCATTTTAGATTCCTCTGTTGAGAGTTCTTTGTTTAGGTCTGTACCCTGTACCCCATTTTTATTGGATTATTTGTTCTTTGGATGACCAATTTTTTGAGTTCTTTGTATATTTTAGAGATCAGTCTTCTGTCCAATGTGGGGTTGGTGAAGATCTTTTCCCATTCTGTGGGCTGTCATTTTGTCTTGTTGGCCATGTCCTTTTCTTTACAGAAGTTTCTCAGTTTGAGGAGGTCCCATTTATTAATTGTTTCTCTCAGTGTCTGTGCTGCTGGGATTATATTTAGGAAGTGGTCCCCTGTGCCAATGTGTTCAAATGTACTCCCACTTTGTTTTCAATGAGGTTCAGTGTGGCTGGCTTTATGTTGAGGTCTTTGATCCATTTAGTCTGGAGTTTTGTGCATAGTGATAGATATGGGTCTGTTTTCATTTTTCTACACGTTGACATCCAGTAATGCCAGCACCATTTGTTAAATATGCTTTCTTTTCTCCATTTGGTATTTTTTGCTTCTTTGTCAAAAATCAGGTGTTCAAAGCTGTGGGGACTAATATCTGGGTCTTCTATTCAGTTCCATTGGTCCTCCTGGCTGTTTTTATGCCAGTATCAGGCTGCTTTCAGTAATGCAGCTTTGTAGTAGAGTTTGAACCCAGGGATTGTGATGTCTCTTATTTTACAGGATTGTTTTGACTATCCTGTTTTTTTTTTTATTTTTTCCATATGAAGTTGAGTATTGTTCTTTTGAGGTTTGTGAAGAAATTTGCTCTGATTTTGATGGACATTGCATTGAATTTGTAGATTGCTTTTGATAAGATTGCCATTTTATTATGTTAATCTACCTACCCAACAGCATGGAAGATCTTTCCATTTTCTGGTGTCTTCTTCAATTTCTTTCTTCAAATATATATAGTTCTTGTCATACAGGTCTTCCACTTGTTTGGTTAGAGTTATTCCAAGATATTTTATGTTATTTGTGGCTATTGTGAAGGGTGATGTTTCTCTGATTTCTTTCTCTGATCATTTATCATCTATGTAAAGGAGGGCTACTGATTTTTTTTCCCAATTAATCCTGCTATATTACTGAAGGTGTTTATGAGCTGTAGAAGTTCCTTGGTAGAATTTTTGGGGTTACTTATGAAACTACCATATCATCAGCAAATAGTGAGAGTTTGATTGTCTTCTTTTCCAATTTGTGTCCCTTGATCTCCTTTTGTTGACTTATTATTCTAGCTAGAGTCTCAAGTAGCATATTGAATAGATATAGAGAGAGTGGACAACCTTGTCTTGTTCCTGATTTCAATGGGATTGTTTTGAATTTCTCTCCATTTATTTTGATATTGGCATCTGGCTTGCTGTATATTGCCTTTATTGTGTTTAAGTATGTTCCTGTATCCCTGCTCTCTCCAAGACCTTTATCATGAAGGAATGTTATATTTTATTAAAGACTTTTTTAGCATCTAATGAGATGATCATGTATTTTTTTCCTCAAGTTGGTGAAAATGAAAAAATTTTGGAAGGTGAAACAACCCCGCAACCCCGGGAAAAAACCAAACTGGGCAAGGGGGAAGAATTTTCCGAAGGGCCCCTGGAATCAAATTGCCAAGATTTTATTGAGTATTTCTGCATCAATGTTCATGAGTGAGATTGGTCTGTAATTCTCTTTTTTAGTAATGTCTTTCTGTGGTTTGGGTATCAGGGTAATTGTAGCCTGGTAAAAAAGAGTTTGGCACTGTTCCTTCTGTTTCCATTGTGTGGAACATTTTGAGGAGTATTGATATTAGTTCTTTTCTGAAAATCTCGTAGAATTCTGCACTGAAACCATCTGACCCTTAGCTTTCTTTGGTTGGAAGATTTTAATGACTGTTTCTATTTCTTTAGCAGGTATAGATCCGTTTACTTTGCTTATCTGGTCTTGATAGCCCCTCCTGTTTGGGCCCACTGGGTTTAACTATGTTTGCTCTCATGAACATGAGTGGGAAATTACTTACTGGAACATGGGCAACTTATCAGTGGCTATACCTTTAACAAAAATGCCACCCCTACCTCTAGCACCATAAATTACCCATAGTCCTTCAGTGAGGAGTATGGCTCTATGACCCCCACACACACCTCACGCATGACACAATATTGATGGGATGGATCTTGCAGGCCTTGTGAAGGCAGCTACAGCTGTAGTGAGTTGATGAGTGCTACGGGCCAGTCACACCCAGATGTTCTGCAGCTGTGCTTCCCGACCCTTGACTCTCACCTTCTTTCTGCCTTCTCTTCCACAATGTTGCCTGCGCCTTTGAGGCTATGATACAGAAGTCCTATCTAGGGCCCTTTTCACAATCATTTATTCTCTGAACTTCAAGCAGTTGTGAGTTTCTGCATTAACCACCACCCGCTGCAGAAGAAGCCTCTCTGGTGACGGCTGAGGTGTGCACTGACTGATGAGTGGAAGCCTACATACTGGGGAGGCAGTTTGACCATATAGTCAAGTAGCCTAACAACAGCAGGAGGTTCTCCACCAGGCCTTGTGACTTTGGAGCAGGCTCATAGCTCCAGGTGTGTGTTCCTCCTGTCGAATGAGCATCAAGGGAAGCCCGTAGGGAATGGAGAAGTGGTTGGGGTTTTTTGTTTGTTTGCTTTTTAGAATTATTTTGCACTTTTATCAAAAGTAGTGATTGGAACATGAACACAATTATGATTTAGTAAAGTACAAATTGAGAACATGTTTTTGTCAAGTTTTAGATAGTGTCTCATGATTTCATCTTGATAAACCGAAGTTGACAAGTAGAAAGAAGCCAAGTACAAATTACTACCAAAGAAGCTTGAGACGTCCTTGAGTCATTTGTAAAGAACAACAAATCTGGATCATATTAAAAGGAAAAAAAGGCTATAGTGATGACCAATCACACTATTTCTTTTGTTCTGCTTACACCAGCTATCAACTGTCTAGGTTAATAGACAAAGTTTCCCCCTCTCTCAACCACAAAGAAAACTGAGCAATGAGGCAATTTCCTGGGTGATTATCACAATTCAATGTTCTACTTTTCTACAGAGCTCTCTGTTAATTATATTTTGTCTTAGTCCAGAGTTTTGATTTGTTTTGTTTTCTTCATCATTTTTTCAAATTTATTTTACAAACCAACCAGTTTCCTCTCCATGCTTGAACTGGCCTTTCCCTGTAATCAGATTGGTGACTTTCCTACTTGTCATCAGAGAGCCTTCATCCAGTACCTGATGGAAGCAGATGCACAGGTCCACAGCTAAGCACTGGGCCGAGCCCCAGGAGTCCAGCTGAGGGGAGGGTGGAGAGATTGTATGAGCAACGGGTAGGGTCATGATCATAATGGAAAAACTGGTAGAGACAGCTAACCTGAGCTTGTGGAGAACACAGACTCTGGAGGAAGAACTAGGGAGCCAGCAATGAACTGACCTAGGCCCTCTGCATCTGGGTGACAGTTGTGTAGCTTGGTCTGTTGTAGGATCCCTAGCAGTGGGCCAGGACCTGTTCCTGATGCATGAGCCAGCTCTCTGGAACCCATTCCCTAGGGTGGGATATCTTATTCAGCCTTGATGTAGCAGGGAGGAGCTTGCTTCAGCCTCAGCATGATGCCCATGCTTTGTTGATTCCCACTGGAGGCCTTACTCCATCTCAGTGGAGACAGAGGAGGAGTAGATGTGGGTGGGGGGCTGAGGAGAGAAATGGTTGCTTTATCGAAAGTGCAGGAATGGAAATTAAAGAGAAAAGGGAAAACAGGGAATTAATCTCTAAAAACGGACAATGAAATGGAGCTATATTGATCTTCTTGTAAGACTCCTAACAGTGGAAGCAGGGGCTGTCTCCGACTCTTCTACTAGCTTTTGGGATCCTACTCTTCATACTGGGTCACTTAGCCCAGCCTTGATACATTGGGAGGCATTTTGTTTTACTGCAACTTGTTACACCAAGTTTTGTTGATATCCATAGGAGATCTGTCCTTTCCTAAAAAAGGGAGAGAGGGAGAGAGAGAGAGAGAGAGAGAGAGAGAGAGAGAGAGAGAGAGAGAGAGAGAGAGAGAGGAGATGAAGTAGGGCCTGGGGAAATTAAAAAGAAAGAAATGGAGATAAATAATTTACTTGATAGATACTCAAAAATATCATGCAAGTACATAGGAAGGTTATGAGAACAATGTAGTCTACAAATTAAATGGACATTGCAATAAAGAGATAGAAAATACTAAGCACACAGGGTTGTTCTGTTTTGTTTTCCATTTTTGTGTTGGAGACCAAACCCAAGATCTGGTACTTGCTAGGCAAGGACTCTACACTGACCTAAATTCTAAACACCTTTTCACAAATGGGGAAAAGAACACTGTTGGTAGGAATAAGTTAATACAGGGTGATAGTCCTTCAAAAAGATTATCTACCATGCTCATGAGCATCTGATCCAGTAGTCTCAGTACTGGATCTATATCCAAAGGAAGCAAAAGGAGTCCATCAGAGAACACCACCCTATTAATTATAGCACTATTTTCAGAAACAGTCTATGAAATGAATAACCAGCTGTGCCCAGTGCTTGCTCTTTGCCATATTTGCTGGGAACTACCAAAGAAACACAACCACTGGATATCTTCAGTAGTCAGACAATAAAGACAACGCCCATGTTCACTGAAAGAAATCATAAGATCCTGGGCATGTCTGTAGGCGATAGGCTGTCTGTAATTCATATTCCTTATAGAAATCTTCAGGCTAGTAATAAGAGATATTCTTACAGAACATACATGTTCTCCAAATAAAAGTCACACCATTATTTTGATGTATGGTGTTAAAAGTTTAGTTGTATTGAAAATCCACTCCTATTAATGTATTACATTATCAATCAAAGTAAAAGGTTTAATTAAATTAATTTAAGTTTTAGCTTAAAATTTATTCACACAAATGTAAATATTCTTTACATTATCATGCTGTTATAAAAATCATGGTAATCTCATGTCTTTATAATACCGTGCTTATTAAAATTATGCAAGTCTTACATAGACATCTCACTGAGTGTGGGGTAGCACAAATAATAAAAACCCAGAGACAGATATTGGGGTTCAAGCTGAAGATCAGAAAAGCAAAACAGGTAAGTCACTAGAAAAGTCTCAGCTCTATCAAGGCTGGGTGACTGCAGACAGAGCTGAGCCTCTGTCTCCTCCCATCTTATATTCCCCTTTGGTGCTGGGATTAAAGTGTGTGACTCCCTAATGCTGAGAGTAAAGGTGTGAGTCACAACCACCTGGATCTGTGTATTCCAGGGTGGCTTTGAACTCACAGCGATCCATCTGCCTCTCTTTCGCAAATCCTGGGATTAAAGGTGTGTGACACCATTCCCTGGCCTATAGTGTCTTAATTTTACTTTCTGATCTTCAGACAAACTTTATTTATTAAAACATAAAATATCACTATGGTGTGGAATATATAGGTAGGAAAATATAGGTAGGAAATGCTAGAAGCTTCCTTCTGTTGTGTTCCAAAAAGTCCTTGACAGGTGAGCATATGTGAACTCAGCAACCATACCAGTTCTACAAACTCCAGAGTCCCTAGAGCCAGAGTCTTAGGCCAGTCTCAAAGTCCACCTGCCAACTTGCCACAGGGTCAGGGCAGAAGCTTGAGGCACTGTGTTCTTGGGTGCATGGCAGTGCAGTCCTGAGACTGTCTCCAAAGTTCCAGTTTCTTAAGTCCATTTGCTTCATTACCTCCAATAATTCTCTTAATTCTCTATTAGGTTTCTGTCTGATTGATCTGTCCCTTGGGGAAAGAGGTGTGTTGAAGTCTCCTACTACTAGTTGTTTGTGGTTTGATGTCTGCTTTGAGTTCTAGTAATATTTCTTTTACATAAGTGGGTGCTTTTATATTAGGGGCGTAGATATTCAGGATTGAGACTTCATCCTGATGAATTGTTCCTGTTATGAGTATATAGTGTCCAACTCAATCTCTTCT
>NC_022020.1:21353744-21355390 GCF_000317375.1 Microtus ochrogaster
AAGGTGTTATCTTTGCACTATCTGGGATTCACAGCCAGGGTTGATTCTTCAACGTATTAGAGCCACCTCGGGGTTGGTCCTTTGACGTGTCAGAGCTTGCCTTAGAAGCTTGGCTTCGATTGGAGCTATTTGTGGGCTGGCTCCTTTACACATTTGCAAACATGACATTTTTCCAAGTCACACAAAATGTTTTTACACAAAATGTGCTCACTAACGTTCCTAACACAATGACTCTATAGCACTATGATTATTGACCCAGTATTATCAATTAGGAAACTAAAGCACAAAGAGATAAAATAATTTGTCCACCTTAATATTAGCATGTACGTGAGAAAGCCGACATTCCATTCCAGTTTGGTGTCGGGCCCATGATACAACTTTGCCTCTCACCTCACCTTAAAAGCAGGAGCCAAGCCAGACATGCTGGTGCCTGCCTATAATTACAACTGGTAAGCTGAGACAGGAATATTGCCATAGCAACATAGAGAGACCCTGTCTCACAAAGCTTAAACCAAAACAAAGTGAATGACGTGAATAAAGATATTTTCAGATCTAAAACAGAATTTCCAAGAACTATTCTGGTGAGCTGACTGAATTGGCCAGCGGTCACTTATGTGTGACATACGTGAAGATTGGTAGAAAAAGCCCTTGCCACAAACCTCAGTGAAGGGTATAACTGGGAAATAATATCTCATTGAGAATTTGCTCTGCAAAATGCCAATTCTGCTAATTTTAGTAGACTTCAGTTTACTAGATAAGGTTTGAGTTTTGGACAGTCTACAAGAGACAAATTAAGAAAGAAACTACAGGCCACCATTTGTCTCCCCACTTCCTTTTCCATAGTCAGCATTCCCTATGAGTAAATATTGGAAAAAAAATAGCTTAATATTGTAGGCTTGAGGGGATGTCAAGGAATTAATTTCCCTGGGAAGCCATTGGCACCGAAGCTCAGCCTCCATCAATGACAACAGTCCTCCCTGGGCCTCGTCCATCCTGGTAAATGCATAATTGGCTCACAGAGTGACTTCCTTGAAAGCACAGCACTTTCCTTGAAAATGAGCCTTGAACGGAGTCCAGGGAGGGAACTGGCATAGGTATATATATCCTGGCCTCCCACTGGTACCCATCCTGGGAAGAGTGGCTGGCCCCCGACTCCAGCTCTTTGCAAACCTCATAGAAGCACCTGCTCTCCCTCTTTTGAATGTAGGGGAGGACCTGGTGGACTCATCTGTTTACATGAACACCCCTCCAGCGAAGCGTCTCCTCACCTGCTTCATGCTCCCTCTGACATCCGTGGAGTGATTTTGTCTGTGGCCTCGCTAGAGCCCGCGGGGGCTCCTTTTTCAGCTGTATGTAATGATTTCCACCTGAGGATGATGTGGCACTAGGAATGGGAACTGCAACGGATTCCAGCCTTTAAGGATTCTCTGGTTTCTCTCCAGACCCTATCAACCTTTTGTTATTTATTAAGTTTCAGTGATTTTCCTCAAGAATCATATCTAGAAACAAACTTATGCTTAAAGTAAAACCATTTGGCAAAGATATTGTAATTTTCTCAAAAATTTAATTTTTAAGGCCAGGCAGTGGTGGTACATGCCTTTAATCCCAGCACTTGAAAGATAGAGGCAGGCAGATCTCTGTGAGTT